>NC_141239.1:4347500-4667500 GCF_054856555.1 Leptonotus elevatus | reverse complement strand
TTAAATTATTTTGTCTAATAGTAGCGTATTTTCTCTTTAACAGTTCCTCAACGTTTCTGCATTTCCTCCTAATATATTTAAATTTTATTTTCTAATATTTTGTTTACGTTTTTTTTTGTAATACTACTAACGATGCATATTTTTTTCAATATTTTTTTTTCGTTTTTCTCAGTCTTCGCTGGACATCTACGTGGCACTGTACACTCCGAAGGTAACTATCAGGATGACCATGCGATTCTTCTTCTTCTTAATATTATTGTTATCATTAGTGATAGTCTTATATTTTACTTCTGTTTGTTAATCATGGATGGATGGATGGATGGATGGATGGATGGATGGATGGATGGATGGATGGATGGATGGATGGATAGATAGATAGATAGATAGATAGATAATATACTGTATAATAGGCTACATATACAGTACATACATAGGCTTTCATTACATCAAATAAAAAAAAATATTTTGGAATCGTTTTGTATCATTTTCAAATGTTATATTTTATTTTTGTAATATTGTTATCATGTTTTCTTTATATATTTCAACTTTTTTTTTTAATTAAAATATTTTGTCTAATAGTAGCGTATTTTCTCTTTAACAGTTCCTCAACGTTTCTGTATTTCCTCCTAATATATTTAAATATTATTTTCAAATATTTTGTTTACGTTTTTTTTTGTAATACCACTAACGATGCATATTTTTTTCAATATATTTTTTTCTTTTTTCTCAGGCTTCGCTGGACATCTACGTGGCACTGTACACTCCGAAGGTAACTATCAGGATGACTATGCGATTCTTCTTAATATTATTATTATAATTAGTGATAGTTTTACTTCTGTTTGTTAATCATGGATGGATGGATGGATGGATGGATGGATGGATAGATAGATAGATAGATCGATAGATAATATACTGTATAATAGGCTACATATACAGTACATACATAGGCTTTCATTACATCAAATAAAAAAAAAAAATTGAAATCGTTTTGTATCATTTTCAAATGTTATATTTTATTTTTGTAATATTGTTATCATGTTTTCTTTATATATATATATATATATATATTTTTTTTTTTTTGCTCCACTATTCTTAAGAGTAGTAACAGAAATTAAAACTAATGGTCACATACGCCCACACATGAATACAGCAGCAATTAAACTTTTATTAAAGCCAGAAAAAGACCCCACCCTTCCATCAAGTTACCGTCCGATTTCACTAATTAACACTGATATTAAAATTATCACTAAGGCTTTTACATCTAGATTAGAAACAGTAATCCCGACAATCATTCATAGCGACCAAACAGGCTTTATTAAAGAGCGTCACTCTACTAATAATATTAGAAGGCTCTTTAACCTTATTAGTATGTCACAGCGGCATGATAAAAAGGCAGTTATTATATCATTGGATGCAGAAAAAGCTTTTGATAAAGTTAACTGGTCCTTCCTCTTTGCTGTTTTAAATAAATTTGGCTTTGGGAAGTCATTTATTCACTGGGTGTCAGTATTATATGATTCTCCTAAAGCTACTGTTACTACTAATGGGATTATATCTAAGAGTTTTACTCTACAGAGAGGCACAAGACAGGGATGCCCACTGTCGCCTTTATTATTTGCAATATTTATTGAACCGCTTGCATTAGCCATACGCCAGGAAAGAATGATTCAAGGAATTCACTCTGGGGTAACAGAACATAAAATTAATCTATATGCCGATGATATTTTACTTTATTTAGAAAAGCCTGCTATTTCATTAGGGGAAGTATTTAACTTAATAACTAAATTCTCACAGTTATCAGACTATTCTATTAACTGGACAAAATCAACACTTCTACCTATTACAGAAAATTCATGGAACCCTGCAAGCCAGGACCCATACTACTCATTTCCTATAGGTAATTTAAAATACTTAGGCATAAAAATCTCACCTAAATTAACTGATTTAGTTAATTTTAATTTCACTCCACTTCTGGATAGCATTTATAATGACTTGGAGCGCTGGAATAATCTTCCTATTTCTCTAATAGGACGAATAGCCACTATTAAAATGAAAGTTTTACCCAAAATAAACTATTTTTTCTCAATGATTCCATTTAAACCTACGGCTAACTGGTTCCAGTTGTTGGACTCAGCCGTTACAAAATTTTACTGAAAAAAAAAAAAAGCAAAGATTAGTCTATCTACTCTTCAGAAAAATAAATCCAAAGGAGGTCTAGAGGCACCAAATTTTATATGCACTATTATATAGCCAACCAGCTACAATATATTATTTTATGGGCATAACCCACGCACGCACGCACATACACATACTCACCCACACACACAAAAAAAAAAATATATATATATATATATATATGTATATATATATATATATATATGTATATATATATATATATATATATATATATATATATATATATATATATATGTATATATATATATATATATATATATATATATATATATATATATATATATATATATATATATATATATATATATATATATATTAAAAAAAAAAAAAAAAAGAGCAATGATGATGACATTTCCGAATGAACAATACTGAGCTCTTATAAAAAGAAAAAATAATAATAATAATAATTTTAAATAGTTTTGTATCATTTTCAAATGTTATATTTTATTTTTGTAATATTGTTATGTTTTCTTCGAATATTATTATTATTTTTTTAAATTAAATTATTTTGTCTAATAGTAGCATATTTTCTCTTTAACAGTTCCTCAACGTTTCTGTATTTCCTCCTAATATTTATCAATATTATTTTCACGTTTTTTTTTGTAATACCACTAACAATGCATATTTTTTTCAATTATTTTTAGATTTGTTCTCAGGCTTAACTGGACCTCTAAGTGGCACTGTACACTCCCAAGGTAACTATCAGGATGACCATGCGATTCTTCTTCTTCTTAATATTATTATTATCATTATTGATAGTCTTATATTTTACTTCTGTTTGTTAATCATGGATGGATGGATGATGGATGGATGGATGGATGGATGGATAGATGGATAGATGGATAGATGGATAGATAGATAGATAATATACTGTATAATAGGCTAGATATACAGTACATGCATAGGCTTTCATTACATCAAAAAAATAAATAATTTGAAATAGTTTTGTATCATTTTCAAATGTTATATTTTATTTTTGCAATATTGTTATGTTTTCTTCCAATATTATTATTATTTCTTTTAATTAAATTATTTTGTCTAATAGTAGCGTATTTTCTCTTTAACAGTTCCTCAACGTTTCTGTATTTCCTCCTAATATATTTAAATATTATTTTCAAATATTTTGTTTACGTTTTTTTTTGTAATACCACTAACGATGCATATTTTTTTCAATATTTTTTTTTCTTTTTTCTCAGGCTTAGCTGGACATCTACGTGGCACTGCACACTCCAAAGGTAACTATCAGGATGACCATGCGATTCTTCTTAATATTATTATTATAATTAGTGATAGTTTTACTTCTGTTTGTTAATCATGGATGGATGGGTGGATGGATGGATGGATGGATAGATAGATAGATAGATAGATAGATAGATAGATAGATAGATAGATAGATAGATAGATAGATAGATAGATAGATAGATAGATAGATAGATAGATAGATAGATAGATAGATAGATAGATAGATAGATCGATAGATAATATACTGTATAATAGGCTACATATACAGTACATACATAGGCTTTCATTACATCAAATTAAAAAAAATATTTTGAAATCGTTTTGTATCATTTTCAAATGTTATATTTTATTTTTGTAATATTGTTATCATGTTTTCTTTATATATATATATATATATTTTTTTTTTTATTAAATTATTTTGTCTAATAGTAGCGTATTTTCTCTTTAACAGACCCTCAACATTTCTGTATTTCCTCCTAATATTTATCAATATTATTTTCTAATATTTTTTTTACGTTTTTTTTTGTAATACCACTAACAATGCATATTTTTTTCAATTATTTTTAGATTTGTTCTCAGGCTTAACTGGACCTCTAAGTGGCACTGTACACTCCCAAGGTAACTATCAGGATGACCATGCGATTCTTCTTCTTCTTAATATTATTATTATCATTATTGATAGTCTTATATTTTACTTCTGTTTGTTAATCAGGGATGGATGGATGATGGATGGATGGATGGATGGATGGATGGATGGATGGATAGATAGATAGATAGATAGATAGATAGATAGATAGATAGATAGATAGATAGATAGATAGATAGATAGATAGATAGATAGATAGATAGATAGATAGATAGATAGATAGATAGATAGATAGATAGATAGATAGATAGATAGATAGATAGATAGATAGATAATATACTGTATAATAGGCTAGATATACAGTACATGCATAGGCTTTCATTACATCAAAAAATAAATAATTTGAAATAGTTTTGTATCATTTTCAAATGTTATATTTTATTTTTGTAATATTGTTATGTTTTCTTCCAATATTATTATTATTTCTTTTAATTAAATTATTTTGTCTAACAGTAGCGTATTTTCTCTTTAACAGTTCCTCAACATTTCTGTATTTCCTCTTAATATATTAAAATATTATTTTCTAATATTTTTTTTACGTTTTTTTTATAATACTACTAACAATGCATATTTTTTTCAATATATATATTTTTTTTTCTGTAAGTGTATTTTTTTACTTGTATTGTCTTAACTTATTTCTTTTTTATTATTTCCTATTTTATTTCCTCCATTTTTAACGTTATTGCACATACTGTAGCTGGATGACATCTGAGTGTACCTATTGTTTTGACAATTGTCAATTTAAAACATTTTTTTTTATTATTTTGTCTAATAGTAGCGTATTTTCTCTTTAACAGTTCCTCAACGTTTCTGTATTTCCTCCTAATATATTTAAATATTATTTTCAAATATTTTGTTTACGTTTTTTTTTTGTAATACCACTAACGATGCATATTTTTTTCAATATATTTTTTTCTTTTTTCTCAGGCTTAGCTGGACATCTACGTGGCACTACACACTCCGAAGGTAACTATCAGGATGACCATGCGATTCTTCTTAATATTATTATTATAATTAGTAATAGTTTTACTTCTGTTTGTTAATCATGGATGGATGGATGGATGGATAGATAGATAGATAGATCGATAGATAATATACTGTATAATAGGCTACATATACAGTACATACATAGGCTTTCATTACATCAAATTAAAAAAAATATTTGGAAATCGTTTTGTATCATTTTCAAATGTTATATTTTATTTTTGTAATATTGTTATCATGTTTTCTTTATATATATATATATATTATTTTTTTTATTAAATTATTTTGTCTAATAGTAGCGTATTTTCTCTTTAACAGAACCTCAACATTTCTGTATTTCCTCCTAATATTTATCGATATTATTTTCTAATATTTTTTTCACGTTTTTTTTTGTAATACCACTAACAATGCATATTTTTTTCAATTATTTTTAGATTTGTTCTCAGGCTTAACTGGACCTCTAAGTGGCACTGTACACTCCCAAGGTAACTATCAGGATGACCATGCGATTCTTCTTCTTCTTAATATTATTATTATCATTATTGATAGTCTTATATTTTACTTCTGTTTGTTAATCATGGATGGATGGATGGATGGATGGATGGATGGATGGATAGATAGATAGATAGATAGATAGATAGATAGACAGATAGAAAGATAGATAGATAGATGGATAGATAGATAATATACTGTATAATAGGCTAGATATACAGTACATACATAGGCTTTCATTACATCAAAAAAAATAATAATTTGAAATAGTTTTGTATCATTTTCAAATGTTTTATTTTATTTTTGTAATATTGTTATGTTTTCTTCCAATATTATTATTATTTCTTTTAATTAAATTATTTTGTCTAATACTAGCGTATTTTCTCTTTAACAGTTCCTCAACGTTTCTGTATTTCCTCTTAATATATTTAAATATTATTTTCTAATATTTTTTTTACATTTTTTTTGTAATACCACTAACAATGCATATTTTTTTCAATATATATATATTTTTTTCTGTAAGTGTATTTTTTTACTTGTATTGTCTTAACTTATTTCTTTTTTATTATTTCCTATTTTATTTCCTCCATTTTTAACGTTATTGCACATACTGTAGCTGGATGACATCTGAGTGTACCTATTGTTTTGACAATTGTCAATTTAAAACATTTTTTTTTATTATTTTGTCTAATAGTAGCGTATTTTCTCTTTAACAGTTCCTCAACGTTTCTGTATTTCCTCCTAATATATTTAAATATTATTTTCAAATATTTTGTTTACGTTTTTTTTTGTAATACCACTAACGATGCATATTTTTTTCAATATATTTTTTTCTTTTTTCTCAGGCTTAGCTGGACATCTACGTGGCACTGCACACTCCGAAGGTAACTATCAGGATGACCATGCGATTCTTCTTAATATTATTATTATAATTAGTGATAGTTTTACTTCTGTTTGTTAATCATGGATGGATGGGTGGATGGATGGATAGATAGATAGATAGATAGATCGATAGATAATATACTGTATAATAGGCTACATATACAGTACATACATAGGCTTTCATTACATCAAATTAAAAAAAATATTTTGAAATCGTTTTGTATCATTTTCAAATGTTATATTTTATTTTTGTAATATTGTTATCATGTTTTCTTTATATATATATATATATATATTTTTTTTTTTTTATTAAATTATTTTGTCTAATAGTAGCGTATTTTCTCTTTAACAGAACCTCAACATTTCTGTATTTCCTCCTAATATATATCAATATTATTTTCTAATATTTTTTTTACGTTTTTTTTTGTAATACCACTAACAATGCATATTCTTTTCAATTATTTTTAGATTTGTTCTCAAGCTTAACTGGACCTCTAAGTGGCACTGTACACTCCCAAGGTAACTATCAGGATGACCATGCGATTCTTCTTCTTCTTAATATTATTATTATCATTATTGATAGTCTTATATTTTACTTCTGTTTGTTAATCATGGATGGATGGATGGATGGATGGATGGATGGATGGATGGATAAATAGATAGATAGATAATATACTGTATAATAGGCTACATATACAGTACATACATAGGCTTTAATTACATCAAAAAAAGAAATAATTTGAAATAGTTTTGTATCATTTTCAAATGTTATATTTTATTTTTGTAATATTGTTATGTTTTCTTCCAATAATATTATTTTTTTTTATTAAATTATTTTGTCTTATAGTAGCGTATTTTCTCTTTAACAGTTCCTCAACGTTTCTGTATTTCCTCTTAATATATTTAAATATTATTTTCTAATAATTTTTTTATGTTTTTTTTGTAATACCACTAACAATGAATATTTTTTTCAATATATATATTTTTTTTTCTGTAAGTTTTTTTTTTTTTACTTGTATTGTCTGAACTTATTTATTTTTTATTATTTCCTATTTTATTTCCTCCATTTTTAACGTTATTGCACATACTGTAGCTGGATGACATCTGAGTGTACCTATTGTTTTGACAATTGTCAATTAAAAAAAATATATAGATATTTTGTCTAATAGTAGCGTATTTTCTCTTTAACAGTTCCTCAACGTTTCTGTATTTCCTCCTAATATATTTAAATTTTATTTTCTAATATTTGGTTTACGTTTTTTTTTATAATACCACTAACGATGCATATTTTTTTCAATAATTTTTTTTCGTTTTTCTCAGTCTTCGCTGGACATCTACGTGGCACTGTACACTCTGAAGGTAACTATCAGGATGACCATGCGATTCTTCTTCTTCTTAATATTATTGTTATCATTAGTGATAGTCTTATATTTTACTTCTGTTTGTTAATCATGGATAGATGGACGGATGGATGGATGGATAGATATATAGATAGATCGATAGATAATATACTGTATAATAGGCTACATATACAGTACATACGTAGGCTTTCATTACATCAAATTAAAAAAAATATTTTGAAATCGTTTTGTATCATTTTCAAATGTTATATTTTATTTTTGTAATATTGTTATCATGTTTTCTTTATATATATATATATATTTTTTTTAATTAAATTATTTTGTCTAATAGTAGCGTATTTTCTCTTTAACAGTTCCTCAACATTTCTGTATTTCCTCCTAATATTTATCAATATTATTTTCTAATATTTTTTTTACGTTTTTTTTTGTAATACCACTAACAATGCATATTTTTTTCAATTATTTTTAGATTTGTTCTCAGGCTTAACTGGACCTCTAAGTGGCACTGTACACTCCCAAGGTGATGGATGACCATGCGATTCTTCTTCTTATTATTATTATTATCATTATTGATAGTCTTAAGGATAGATGATAGATGGAAGGATAGATAGATAGATAGATAGATAGATAGATAGATAGATAGATAGATAGATAGATAGATAGATAGATAGATAGATAGATAGATAGATAGATAGATAGATAGATAGATAGATAGATAGATAGATAGATAGATAGATAGATAGATAGATAGATAGATAGATAGATAGATAATATACTGTATAATAGGCTACATATACAGTACATGCATAGGCTTTCATTACATCAAAAAAAATAATAATTTGAAATAGTTTTGTATCATTTTCAAATGTTATATTTTATTTTTGTAATATTGTTATGTTTTCTTCCAATAATATAAAAATTTTTTTAATTAAATTATTTTGTCTTTTAGTAGCGTATTTTCTCTTTAACAGTTCCTCAACGCTTCTGTATTTCCTTCTAATATATTTAAATTTTATTTTCTAATATTTTGTTTACGTTTTTTTTTGTAATACCACTAACGATGCATATTTTTTTCAATAATTTTTTTTCGTTTTTCTCAGTCTTCGCTGGACATCTACGTGGCACTGTACACTCCCAAGGTAACTATCAGGATGACCATGCGATTCTTCTTCTTCTTAATATTATTATTATCATTAGTGATAGTCTTATATTTTACTTCTGTTTGTTAAACATGGATGGATGGATGGATGGATGGATGGATGGATGGATGGATGGATGGATGGATGGATGGATGGATGGATGGATGGATGGCTGGATGGATGGATGGATGGATCATTTTCAAATGTTATATTTTATTTTTGTAATATTGTTATCATGTTTTCTTTATATATTTCAACTTTTTTTTAAATTAAATTATTTTGTCTAATAGTAGCGTATTTTCTCTTTAACAGTTCCTCAACGTTTCTGTATTTCAAATTACATCAAATTAAAAAAAATATTTTGAAATCGTTTTGTATCATTTTCAAAT
Organism: Leptonotus elevatus; assembly: GCF_054856555.1. NCBI lineage: Eukaryota > Metazoa > Chordata > Actinopteri > Syngnathiformes > Syngnathidae > Leptonotus > Leptonotus elevatus. The sequence goes on along the minus strand of NC_141239.1, from coordinate 4,658,169 downwards.
GTTATATTTTATTTTTGTAATATTGTTATCATGTTTTCTTTATATATATATATTTTTTTTTTATTAAATTATTTTGTCTAATAGTAGCGTATTTTCTCTTTAACAGAACCTCAACATTTCTGTATTTCCTCCTAATATTTATCAATATTATTTTCACGTTTTTTTTTGTAATACCACTAACACTCCTAATACATTTAAATATTATTTTCAAATATTTTGTTTATGGTTTTTTTGTTATACCACTAACGATGCATATTTTTTTCAATATATATATTTTTTTCTCTGTAAGTGTATTTTTTTACTTGTATTGTCTTAACTTATTTATTTTTATTTATTTCCTATTTTATTTCCTCCATTTTGAACGTTATTGCACAGACTCTGACTGGATGACATCTGAGTGTACCTATTTTTTTGACAATTGTCAATTAAAAAATATATATATATTTTATCTAATAGTAGCGTATTTTCTCTTTAACAGTTCCTCAACGTTTCTGTATTTCCTCCTAATATATTTAAATATTATTTTCAAATATTTTGTTTATGTTTTTTCTGTTATACCACTAACGATGCATATTTTTTTCAATATATTTTTTTCTTTTTTCTCAGGCTCAGCTGGAGTTGCAGGGGAGCGTCGCTTCTACCAAGGTAACTATCAGGATGACCATGTGATTCTTCTTTTTCTTAATATTATTTATATTATTAGTGATATTAAAGTGATATTAAATTAAATTATTTTGTCTAATAGTAGCGTATTTTCTCTTTAACAGTTCCTCAACGTTTCTGTATTTACTCCTAATATATTTAAATATTATTTTCTAGTATTTGTTTACGTTTTTTTTGTAATACCACTAACAATGCATATTTTTTTCAATAATTTTGATTTTGTATTTTTTTTTACTTGTATATTTTCTTAACTTATTTATTTTTTATTATTTCCTAAAGTTGTAATATTTCTCAACTATTTTTTTATTTAAAAAAATGTAATGTAAGTATTATTTTAGCTCCTTTTTTTTTTAGATTATTTGTGGTAACATTTTGAACGTTTTTGCACAGACTCTGGCTGGATGACATCTGAGTGTACCTATTGTTTTGAAAATTGTTCCTAATGTTTTGTCCCTCAGAGGAGCACTTAGTGGATAAGCACATGCTTGAGCTGAAAAAAATGGTATCTGTAAAAACAAGTAAAACCTGTAAAAGTCATGATTTGTACCTGTACAAAAATTTTTGGGTACAAACTGGTGTGGCTACTCTGTTTGGAATTGCGGACTTGTACAAATGTACACTTTTTTGTGCAGGTACAAATCATGACTTTTACAGGTACAATTTTTTTTTTACAGATACAATTTTTTTTACATACATTTTTTTTACAGGTAAATTGTTTTTTTACAGGTACAAATAACGACTTTTACAGATACAAATTTAGACTTTTTTTTACAGGTATACATTTTTTTTACAAGTTAGTTTTGCACCATATTTACCTCCATACTCTTCTGCTTGCTTTTCTTTTCTTGTCCTTCACAGTTCGCGAAAAGCAGAAACGTGGCCGGTAAACTCTCAAGACGAGAGCCCCGGTGACGTCACGGGACGGGGGCGTGGCCAGCTCTGTGCTGGTCAATGTGAAAACAGAACAAAACAACCGACCAACTAAATGAAAGGAAACGCTCAACTTGTAAAATGCACCACACGAGCCAACGCAGCATTTGAAGAAGCATTTGCACGATTTGTGGTGACACTTAAGATTTAATTTGAGATATTTATATTGAAGATATTACCAGGTTGGTCAACAATTCAACACAAAACAAAAGCAAGGGAAAAAAATCATGTTATGTTCAGGGGTGCACATATAAATTCTCAATTGAGCAAGCAGTTTGTTGTTTGGTGCTCCTCCCTCCAAACTTCTTTTTTTTCCTGTCTCCCCCATTTTCATTTCCTAATTACGACAACATCATGATCCCGATGTCATCTTATTAAAAACAATACAATTGAAATCATGCAATGTATGCTAAAGGTAGGGCTGTGTAAAAGTGACACACTTCTGAATATTATCGTTTACAATTGTTAATATTCACAGATCTGCACAATTTGCACTGGCACAGGTTTTCTGTCTCCATGCAGATGCAAATGGTGTGACCTTTTTGTTCATACCAAGAAATTAGACACCCGTTCATTTTCATTTCATTTGATTAGTTTGTTTAACAGGGACAATGCAATCAGACCCTTGGGAACGAGAGACGCTCCCGTCCGGTAGGCTGCCAGTTGTACGAGATGGCGGCAAGTGGACCGTTTGCTCGTCTGGCAAGACGTTTGTCCTCTCGTCTGGGCCAGCACCCTCCATCGCTTCGACAACACTCGGAAAACAAACACGTTTGCATACAAAGTACCGTACATGAAGTCCAAATGAAAAAGAGCAGCGCATAAGCCAATTGTTAACATTGTTAATATTTTTACTATTTTACTTTATATTCTAACTGTTTTGAATTTAGTTATAACTGTGTAGATGTAGGTGTAATTATGTTAACTTAATATAGCTCGATGAATAAGGTTTTTGATTGTTTTCTTATCTTTCTCTCTTGCCTGGGAAAGAGAAAAATAATAAGTTTATTTTCTATTACCTAAGGAAGTAGAGTTTGTAGGACTTTCTGTTCGGTCAAAGAAAGTCCAAGGACAAGCTAGTATACTGCTGTCGAAGTCTAATCTGATTTTGTACCTACGGGAACTTGATGAGGGAGGGGAGAGGCGATTTCCTGTGAACACTGTTTTTCAATAAATGTGCCGTGTGCTCGAGTTTGGGACACACACTTGGGACTGATCACTGTTTGGGTGACTTCATTTGTGTTCTCAGAAATTTCTGAATAAACTTGCAAGGAACCGCTTCACCAGAATCTCAACTTGGATTTATTGGAACACGTAAATAAAGTACAAAAATATAGTGTACTTTAACACAATGAAATCCCTCAATTAACAGACTTTGCACAATAAAAAGCCAAAGAACAAAAATGTGAGCTTTAAAAATGGACAGTGAGGGGGCGTGCCAATTCTTTGGTGGAAGTTTCCAATTTAAAATCACCTTCTCGTTTGAAGTCGGAGACTCAACAGGCGTGAGCTTTACAAGGGACAAACATCACTGCCGTGGAAATTCAATGCCACCTTCATGTTCATGCAACAAAAGCTTGCGTCGGATTTTCAAGTGAATTGCCTCAAAGTCACTTTTGTTTTTGTCCTGCGCTTGCAATCAGCGAGGGGAGAGGGTGGAGGTAAGACGGAGGGAGGTTCGAAAAATTGCTGCCAGTGTATACTAGTTAGCCCCAAGGACAACTTAAGTGGCACACGGGTTTAAAAAAGAAAAGCTCACTATTCATGGGACATTGTGACTTAACAAGATCAACTTAACAAGTTCTGTATGATGCAAAGATTTCTAAAAAATAAGCAGGTTAATATTCGTCGATCAGGCGTAGTCAAGATGATCTTTTTCGTATTGTTACAAAAATGCGCAAGCACTCGCCGATGTCGGCGATGACCGGCCCATGAAATAACAGATTTTTGATGCTACTCAGATCCTGATCATGTACAATATTACATCATCATAAGTATAACGTTGATGTTCAGTTTTGTGGATGATCTTGCCTCTCGAGCCGTCGGTCTGCAACCGGCGGCTCGAGAGACACTTTTGGCTCTTTACTCCCTCTCCTGGGGATCTCCAAAGAAATCCGTGGAAATTCATTTTTTTTTTTTAAATGAATGAATGGTTTAGATTAAAAAATGAATGATTAAATATTTAAAAAATGTCAGTAGATGAAAACGTAGCTTTAAAAAAAACAACTAAAAATGTCCAAAAAGTGACCATTAAAATATCCAGAAAAGAAGAAAAGCAGAAAATGACCATACAATTGAATGAAATGGCCCCAAATGTCAAAGAATAAAAAAAGGCAGAGAAGAATTGCCAAGTAAGAAATGTTCTTTTTAAAAGGCAGAAAAGAATGCATTTAAAATGTAACTCTAAATTGTCCAAAAACAAAAGAAGAAATCCCGAAAATGAGCATCAAATGTTCACAAACTAAAAACAACAAACAAACAGAAAATTGATAGCAAAAAAATCCAAAAGCGGAATACAAAAGGTAGAAGAAAATCCATCTCAAATGATTGGATGCTGCATATTTTTCTATCATGGTGCCGCTCTAATGACCTTATCAGACTAATACACGATTCAAATGTGTCTAAAAGCTGGTTTGGCGACCAGTTATCGCGATGACTTTTGGAGCTCATTTACAGGCTCGTACCTTGACGCAAACGTTTGTTTATCTTTGATTTATGTGTGAGTGAGGCCGTCCACACTTTTCAATTGATTGAAGGCTCCAGCTGTGTTTTTGGCTTTGGCAACGGAAAGAACTGAACCCCAGCTGACAAAATCTCAGGAGACCTCGGGTTCGACCGACGTAATCCACGGACTCGCCGCTTCCCGGTTTTGCTCGCTGGAACTTTTTCTGGTGACGGAGCTCGAGTGTTTGGGGGCGTGGCTTGCAAACGGTCAAATGACGGAAAGGGCTTTGGGGTCATTCTCCATTTCGCAGGAAGCGGAATTTGACAATATTTGGGACAACCCTGACTTGGATCCACTTTGATACCTAATTCTGATTCCTCTTTTTTGCAGAATTTTCCAACATTATATTTGTTCCTTTTTGAACATTTATTGAAAAAAGATGAATAATACAAAGATCAGGCAATGCGATTGACATGTTTTACAAAAAAAATGCAAGAATGAAACCTACAGGAGAAAAAAAAAAAAATTAATTAATTTGTGGGTTATTTTTTTCAAAAAATATTTTGCAATGAATGGCAATCATTGATGAACATTTCTTATTTGTCATCAATTTAAGAGACTTAAATGAAGTGTCCATCTCAATCAAAAATAATTTCAATAAAGGTCTTGAATTTTGAAATTTACACTTATCAATATAACATTTTCCAAACAAAACATACAGGTTAACATTAGTAGAAAATGTTTTGCTCTTACTCTCAAAATGGATATTTTAATATTCAATTTTAAATACAATCTTGTGTTTTGATTTACACATGAAATCGATTTCATATTCTAAATGAATTTACCTTCTCTGATTTGACATTAAGCACAAAAAAAATGGGCATAGTGATGCTGCATTGTTGACAAAGATTGTCATTTTGAAGATATTTCCCAAATAATAAGATCATAGGAAAGATGTAAACATCTACATTTCCATGTTTTGAAATGCGGCTTTGCCATTCGTGAGCGCAAATGCAGTCAAAGCTGTGAAAATATGGATGGCCAATTGTGAGAGAATGCGGAAGACGTACCGGGCGTGGCTCAGACGGCGGCGTGCATGCGGAAGCTGATGTTGGACTTGCGCTTGAGTTTGGCGTGCAGGAGCATGTGCGCCACCACGCCGGCGCGCACGTCCGTGCGCACGATCTCCTGCTTCAGCTTGCCGGCGCTCTGCTTGATCTTCACCACCGCCGCTGGACACATCGCTCGCTGGCGTCACAAAAAGGCACAAAAAGCAAAACGGCGGGCCGGCCCAGAGTTCCTCACCTCCGTCCGACATGCTGCTGCCTCGCTCCTCCATCTCCTGCTTCACCTTCTCCAACTCTTCGCTCAGCTGAAAGGGGACAAACGCAACGCCTTCAAACGACTTCCTTCCGACACCCGAGCCTCCTCGTCTCCTCGAGGGCATCGTCATGTTGGGCTTTTTCTTTGTGACGGATGTTCTTGTTGTTTTTGTCTGCGGCTGGTGTCGCTTGTCTTGTGTTCCTTCCCTCGTCCACCCGTGTGTGTCTTCCCTTCCCCAGGTGTGTCTCATTAGTGCCGGCGTATTGAGTCTGCAGCGTTTGTCCAGTCGTGTCTGCATCACCGCCAAGTCGTCTTCGTCACAGACAAGAAGCATAGCCCCGAGCCAAGCCAAGTCAAGTCCGGTCACATCACACCCATTCCAGTCACGGCGACCAGTCCAGTCACGTCCCGCCCAGTCATGATTGTCTGCTCACTTTTCTCCTTAAGTTTGATTCAAGTTCCTCATATCGACTTGATTCCTGTCTCACTGTCTTTTGGGTCCACCGTCCCTCAACCTTTCACTATGTTCTGTAATTGATGTGAAATTTGTGTTTTCAGTAAAAATATCATTTTGTTCAGAATATTAGAGTCTTATCTTTTTGGGCAAATTGACCTTTAACTCGTTGAAAATTGTCTTTGCGGCCTTTTCGAATTTGTATTTGATGTGACGCGTCAAGGGCTCCACACGTAGCAGTAAGGATGCGCGATTTTTCAATTTTCAACCGATACCGACAAACCAATAAGTTCTAATGTGCCGATGTGGAGAACCGATAAGCAAGCCGAAAATTGTTTGCAAACTGAACTCGAATACAAATGTACTTTTGAGTGCTATTACAAGTCTAACATGTACAAATAGATTGAAATATGCTGCATTTTATTGATCTCTCAGCTTCAAAGACAACTCAACAAAACAGTGATGTTTTAAAAATGCAACAAGAAAAGAGGCCAATAGAAGTAAGCCTGTAACATTTTGCCATTTCCTTTTAACTTTAACAACACGTTAAGTCAGATCCCTGACAGAAAAATAAAGCAAAATGAGTGCCTGCTTCTTTAGAAAGGCAACAATTCAGTTCAGTAATAAGAAAAAAAGGCACACTGGCAGCCGTGCTTCCTTCCGCCAGCCGACCTTCCCCAAACGGGCGGGCAGCCTAGGTAGCTCATGTGTGAGCGCGCGAATAACGTATCCGTTCCATTGTAAAGCGTCTTTGAGTGTCTAGAAAAGCGCTCATTATTCTTCTTCCTACATAGGAGGCGACAATCGCCAGAGAAATATGCAACTCGTGGCCTCCCAGGTCAAACTTAACAACAGATCTGATTGGCTATTCAATCGAAATGTTTTGATTGTAAACACAGAACTTTGACTACAATACAGTACAGTATCTGAATCTGAATGACAATACTGCTTCTCCGTTTACACTTCTGAATTTTGTACGCAGAAAAAACCCTGGCATCCAATCGGTGACAGAAACACGTGTTCACTGACCTCAGCCAGGAGTCGCGTCCTCTGGGCCACGCCCCCGCTGGCGTGTTGGTAGCGCTCCCTGACCTGGCGGAGGGCGACAAGAGGAAGAATAAAAACTTGAGGTGAGTGACGCGTATCAGTATCGAGCCGCTACCAGTCTTATTTCAAGGCATCGGGTATTCACGATGGTGGCCGATACCTCTTGTGGCCATTTTACCATCAGGAAGTAAAAGGCATGCATGCCTAACAGGATGTTTTTCTCAGTCAAGTGTATCCATGTGACAGAAACCCACATGCCCATTCGAAACGATTTCATACGAAGCGGCGGAACGACAGTTCCGTATTTAACTACGGTTCTATGAGTCCCGAACGACCGCCAGGTGGCGGTGCTGAAACAGCACGGAACGCCGAATACCAGCGATGTCACCAAGACCCGGGAAAGTGTACCTCACAGAGGGGACTCCGCATGACCGCGAACCACATCCAGTGGATGAGGACAGGTGACATCCAAACTGTAGAATCTGGAGAACGTGCAATGCAACGTCCAGGAAGCGGCCGCACAGACGTCCTCCACAGGCACTCCCTTCAGACCAGCCCATGAGGTAGACACACCCCCGGTGGGGTGATTGCGCACCCCAGGAGGAGGGGGACGACCAAAGACGCGATACGACTGCCGATACAAAGAGATAAAATAAGATACAAAAAGCTGGGTGGATGTACGGAAACCTGACGTAGCATCCAGATAAGAGCGGAGTGCCCTCACAGGACAACAAAGACCTGGAGCGTCATCCCCAGCCGTCGACGCAAAACGAGCGAGACGAATAAGGTGCTTAGCTTAAGAGCCAGACAAAACTTTGGGAACAAAAGCAGCATTTGGCCACAATGTGTCCCCTGCCCAATCAGGGTGCCAACGAAGGCATTCGGGGCTAACAGATAGGGCGTGGCGCTCCCCCACCCGCTAGTAGAAACGCCGTCTTACAAGACAGCCAGCCAAGTTCCCCTTCGGTCAACGGCTCGAAAGGGGACCTACACAGTGCATCGAGCACCAGACGAAGGTCCCAGGCGAGGACTCGAGGCGGATTCCTAGAACGAAGGCGAAGGGCACCCATGAGGAAGGAGGTCACTAGGTTATGGCAACCCACAGACTTGCCATCCACTGCAACATGGCAGGCCGAAATGGGCGCCACGTAGACCTTGATCGTAAAAGGGGAACGCCCCTTATCAGATACAGATTGGAGGAACTTCAGAACAGTGGGAATAGGGCACATCACGGGATCTTTCCTGCAACTTGCACACCACTCTGTAAACAGCTTGCACCTAGAGTGGACGGAGCCCTGGCATTAAGGATCGTATGCTGAACAGAAGACGAGCACTCAGTCCGTAACGGGTCTCGAACCTCAGCGGCCAGCGACACCGATGGAGCCAGCGGGGATCGGGATGCCAAATCTGACCCCACCTGATGGGACAGCAGATCCAACCTACTGGGCAGGATCCACTGTTTGGAGGAACAGAGACTGCGTAGGAGAGGGAATCAAGCCTGGGCTGGCCAAAGAGGGGCCACCAGCAACAACATGTGACCCTTAAGAAGGACACTCTGAAGGGTCAGATGAATGAGGGGGAGAGGGGGGAAGGCATATAGCAGGCTCCTTGGCCAGGGGTGTGCCAGAGCATTGTGGCCTAGCAGGCTGCTCTGTTCCCTCAGGGAAAACCAGAGGGGACATGGAGTGGACACCTCAGAGGCAAAAAGATCCACGGACACCTTTCCGAAGCGACTCCAAATGGCCCTGAGGCGAACGACGGCGGGAGAGGGAATCTGGTTCTGGTTGATAATGCCCGGGAGAAACATTGGCCCTCAGGCTGGCAAGACGGGGGGCGGCCCATCTGAGAAGCCTCCCAGAGGCCCGTAGCAGCTGGCGGACCTTGTCCCGCCATGATGATTGATGTGATACACAATGGAGGTGTTGTCCGATCATACTAGGACATGGCGCCCTGCCACGAAGGGCAGAAAATGAATGAGGGCCAGATGCCAAGCCCGCAGCTCCAGCGATCTGTCCCCTGCGGACCACAGGCCTCACCGCTGCAATGGTCGCAGCGACAGCAGGCCTAATGGCCCAAGTGCCGTCAGGGACGTTAACTTGCCCAGCAGATGCAGAAAAAGGACATACGGTAGCATCTCATTGGCACGGAAGAGAGAGATGAGGCGTAGCACATCGTCGACCCTCTGTGGGACGGTTGAGCAGTCATGGAGGTGGTGTCCAATGACATCCAGATGAAGAGAGTCTGCTAAGAGGGAACAAGAGAGGACTTCTCCAGGTTAACCTTGAGCCCAAGTCTTAACACATGCTGTAGAAGCATAAACGTGTCTCGGATTGCCTGAACTTTGGACGGAGCTCATATCAGCCAGTCGTCCATGTAAGGGAGCACCTTACACGCTACACGTGTGAACACTCTGGGAGAGAGTGACAGTCCGAATGGGAGTACTCTGAACTGCCAGTGGCGACCCCTCTAGGCAAAGCGGAGATACTTCCTGTGATGAGAAGCAGTAGGGACGTGGAAGTAAGCGCCCTTCAGATCGATTGACGTGAACCATTCCCCTCGGGCGATCGTCCTCAACATGGCCGACGTAGTCAGCATACGAAAAGGCAACACACTGAGGAAACGGTTGAGACCTCTCAGATCTAAGATAGGGCGTAGTCCGCCTGTCTTTTTTTGGAATGAGGAAGTAGGGGGAGTAGAATCCCCCTGGATGAGCCAAGAGATCTACTGCTCCGATAGCGGACTTGGCGAGGAGGGTCGCAAGCTCTTGATCCAGAGCTATTGCCTTTTCCGGGTCGCTGACAGTCTCTCTGACCCGGATGGAAAGAGGAGGTCAGCGTCGGAACTGACTCCTGTACCAATGAGACAAGGTTGAAAGCACTCTTGGTTCCGAAGTGAGGGCAGCCCAGTAGTTGAGCTGACGACAGGAAAAGTAACCGACTGCCGACCCCTCGGGCTTAATCCCTGTCCCTCCTGGATTTAGGGGTCCGGGGGGGACGTGGCGTGGTGCGTGAAGCTCGGGGCTGACCATGGGGCCCACCTCCAGGTGACCCGCGTCTGGGCAAGGAAAACGTCCGTCCATTTAGTGTGTTCATCATAAGGAGTCTTTGAGCCGTGTTTGGTCTGGCCCCTCACCTAGGACCTGTTTGCTATGGGTGACCCTGCAAGGGGCATGAAGCCCCAGACAACATTGCTCCTCAGATCATTGAAAAAAGGAAACTCCTTCGGGAAAGTGATGGCTCACGGAGGGGCAGCCCTAATTTATTTCCATTTATTGTGTGTTTTATACCAAATATGTATTTCATGAAGAAATGCTAAAAAGATCATGGAAAGTTGATGAATTTCATGAAATTTTAAAGAAAAATGCTATATTGGAATTAGGGGTGTGCAAAAAAAAATTGTTTTTTAATCGATTCTCATATAGTACAATTCAGAATTGATTTTATTTAAATTATTTTATACTGTCTTGCCCTTGTTTGTGTGTGCCTTTATTGGGAGCACTGCTTATACACGATTTGGCCACTTAGGGGCAGTGTGGTTCCACGCGTTCTGATACACTGTTAAGTTGTAGCCACATTAAAGAGCAGAAGGGAAAAAGTCACAATCAAGTTATGCCAATAAAAATAGATTTTTTTTTTTTGCAGCGTAAGAAGAACATATGCCAGTGAGTAATGTTAAGATGCTTCTCTGTATACATTCCTGAAGCGTTTTTGTATGAATAGCCGAGTAGCGCGCTAATTAGCATTAGCGAATCAGTTTGGAGTAGATCATGACGATTCTTTGCTCATCTATAAATTGAAGCAGAAATCATTGTCAGGCAAATCATTTTGATTCAAAAATCGTTCTGAATCGAGTCGCAGACCCAAAAATCGGAATCAAATCGAATCGTCAAAGATTCCCAGCTCTAATTGGGATACAGTTTTACTAGTCTATAATTTTTTTATTGTCTGTCATTGGTTTAAACAAAAAATATATATATTATTGTATCAAATGTACTAGTGATAGACCGATATGATTTTTTCAAGGCCGAGACCGATAATTAGTAGCGAAGGAGGCCGATGACCGATATTTGGAGCCGATATTCATTGTCAGTAAAAGGGAAACAAATATTAGCGTGATTTTTTTTGTGCAAATTCCAGTTCTTAACTTGAATTTATTGAACACCTTTTCAGATTTGCAAAATGTTATTTTTTTTCTTCTTTAATTATAAAATACACATATTTGTTTTAAAACTCTAACAAAAAGTTTAGGGAGTTTGCAGGGTCATCAGCACATCTTTAACAACTTAAATGGAAACTTAATAAATAGCTCTGTATTAATATCTCCAGTAAATAAAGTTTTCCAAAATTTTGAAATATCTGAAATGAATTTTTGACTTTTCTTTGTTATAATTTCAAACAATCACAAAAGGTGCAGAGCGTTCCCAGGGACCGAAAACTCTCTGAGGTTAACATAGTTTTAATACGATCTTTTATTGTCCGTCAATTTTTTTTTAAATGGTTGATACCAATATTTGTCAAAATGCCGAATATCGGCACCGATAATAGTTAATGCTATGGGTGTGGTATTGAACGTGGCAAATTTCAAGGCGGCTGAGATAGAAAGAGGATGCCGGCAGGGGCGGAGTCAGACCTCGCTGAGTTTGGCCTGGACGGCGCGATGTTCGCCGATGACGCCTTCCAGCTGCTTGTTCATGTACTTCTCTCGACTGGACACCTTCTCCAACGTCCTGCTGATGTCCTCCTCCAGCTTGTCCAGGTAGCCCTGAGGACACCAACACCAGATCATGTATGTCTATCTCAAATGAAAGAAATGTGTCATTTCTGTAGCCACCTAAGTTTCGCTAGTAAGCTTAACGGATTCAATAACTTTTCTCTACAAACAATTAATTAGCTAATAACGTAATTTCTCAAGTGTCTGGTTTTGCTGTCTTTTGTCTATCATGATGCCCCCCCCCCCCAATAAAATAAAATATAAAAATAAATACAATTAAATAAATATTGTTGGGTTTGTAAGGTCAGGTATGATTGCGGTAATGTTTGAAATGTGTTCAGAATGATAAATGAAGCATCTGGCTTGTCAATTCTGATCAAAAATGATGAAATGCTATTCCAAAAGTCTGAATGGACCAAGTCTGCTTCACGCGCACGGAAAAGGCGGGACTACTGCCCGGCCCCCTGGGACACAGTTTAAAATCCACCGCGCGAAGGAACTTCCCCTCTTCCTCTTCACCTCACCATCACGAGAGACGTGGTCGCCGAACACGCTCCAAAGCCCGCGTCACGCAAGGACTCGCAGCCACACTGCACATCCCCAAAGCGCGCGTGCCTGTTCCTGCCGAGAGCCGACCCACCTACCTTCCGCTCTCTGAATCACGCGGCTCCCCGCCGACCCGGTTCAACGACGGCCAGCGACCCCTTTCCGCTCCAGTCGTGCGCCCGAGACGCCCCGCAGCGCCCAAACCAACTGACCGGGGCCTCTCACCCGCGCAAGCACATCACCACCAACCGGGACGTGCGCCAGCCAAGGACCTGCCGCGGCCTCCACGCCGCGCGTGCACCATTACCATCAGCCAGAGACTCCAGTGCAGCATCCCAGCTGCGCGTGCGCCGACCGCCCGGATCGCCTCCAACGGAGTTTTCTTCAACTGAGGATCGACGCTCGTCGAGGATTTTGATCGTTTATTTTGCGCCTACATACAAGCAAAGTCAACGTGGTGCCCACAGAGGTTGCTAAAGAAATGACAACTCTGAGTCTAAATTTCTCGTAAGCCATTACGGCAACCCAAATAATCGCTACAATTGTTTCAATGTTTTAAGGTGCCTGCTGTATTTTATTAGTCATTTATTGAGTTCATTTACCTACCTACTTGTGTTATTTTACCCACTTAAGATAACAGGCATGTGATTTGACCAAAGTGAAATTATCTGAAAATTTAGCCGGGGGTCTGGGGGCCGCAGGCACCCAGCTAGGTCCAGGGCAGCGCCCTGGTGGGGGGGCCAGGGGGGCGAAGCCCCCCTTTAGCTCATGGGTTTTCCGTGATTTTAAGTACTTTCAATGCACTCAGATGACAAAGAAATAGACAAAACAACAGCATAAATTTCCAATGTATATTGAACTATCCCATATAAAATTGCAGTTTTAGTCAACTCAAAATCAGTCACATTCAAAAATTATTTATGTCATAAATAATGTTTTTCTATTTTTTGCTCATTAAAACATTCAACATATTTACAGGAATATACAAGTGTTCATTCTTGAGCACAATCCATTCACATGACACAAACACTACTTCCTCCTAGACTTCATTGCTTTGGAATGGGTCTTTCTAGCCTGCTTCTGTGCAGCTTTGATGGTTCTTCTTGAGGCAGCCTTGCTCATTTGAGTGTCCTGTTTCACAGCAAGTTCTGTTCGTTTTGCAGACAACATAGCTGCTTCTGCATCCTTCTCCTCCCTGTACCTTTTGGAGGATGTCCTCAGATTTAGGCACAGTTTGGACTGCACAGGATCCATCAGAATGTCTTTCCTGCCAAAATGGCTGACAGAGGTGGTCTTTCTTGCTCTTAGGGCATATTTCACAGTCTGAATAGAACTGTATGTGGCTATGTCCATTCTGCATGCTCTGGGGTTCAGGACATCACCCATGACACTGAAAGCCCCCTCTACTTGAGGCCCATGGAAGCAACTCATGAGAGCCTTCACCATCTTGGCCAAGGTTGGGTATCTTCCAACAGCAAAGACTTGAGCCCACCAACGATCCAGTGCAATTGCCTTCCCCTCTGAGTCCAAAGGTGTTGGCAACTCACTGTCCAACTGGTATTCTCTCACCTCGAGATCATAGTTCCCCAGCTCTGACTCATCAAGGACATTGGTGACCAACGATGACAGCTTCTTCAGTAGGTTTAAAGTTAAGCTGTGTCCTGTGGCAAGTGGGTCAATGGCAGAGGCTGCTTTCAGAAGCTTGCTGTTCATGGGCAACTTTTTCTGAAGGTACAGTCCACATGCCAGATATGCTGCCTTGGCTTTGGCTTTGAACTTGAACACAACTGACGACTTGTTGGAAGAATCCATCAATTTGCTGGTGACACCACCATAGAAAATATCCTTTTCTCTGAGTTGGTTGGCTTTGTTGTTCAGCTCAATTTCTGTCAGTTTACAGCCTTGAATGGACTCTGGCTTCAGGAAACAGGACAAGAACTTCTTGAAGAAGGCCACTTGCTTGTCGTTCAGCTTGTGGATCATTGGTGTTTTCATCTCAAAGGTGATCACATAGTTCTTCAGCAAGGGCAGAACTGCTGTGTACAGGTTGAGGGTGAGAAGCGTATTCAATCTTGTGAAGAATATCTTCTCATAGATCCTCTGCTTCCTCCTCCTTCCTTTCTCAGTCATGTGCTTTTTGCCTAAAGCTGATTGTATGTCTTTGAGTTTGGCTTTGACTTCTCTTGGAATATCCTTCTTGTGGTAGATGGCCATGATGGTGGGGAGATAGAGTTCTTTATCTTCTCTGCCAAGAAATGCATGGTAGAAGATGGTAAAGACATCCATGAGGCGTAAGGTGGACATTGAAACATCATAGTTTGAAAGCCATCGATGGCTGACAAATCTCTCTGGCATAGTGAAGGTGATGCCTGTAAGAAAGCAAATTTCTTGAAGAGCTTCCTTCAGATCGGTTGACCACTTGAAATCATTGAAGAGATCATTATGGAGTCCTTCAATCTTGTACTCAAATGGCTTGCAAAAATGCTTGGAGGCGTTGTGGATGTGGTGGCAGGTATCCCCATCTATGTCAAGGAGATGTGGTGCTGGTCCCCCTCGCAAACGCGTCTCAACTCCAGATTTGGAAGCCCGCATCACTGCACATGAGTCCATCAACACAGACACCAAATTGCTCCAGGGAATATTGTTCTTGGTCATGAGGGCTGAGAGTTCATCAAAGAGAGATTTGCTGTCAACTTTAACAACACTCAAAGATGCTAAATGTTCCACCACAACAGACTTTGTCAACGGGGAGAAATAGCTGACGAGTACACACAGGACATGGTGTAGATTGTTGCTGGTGGACTCGTCAATGTTCATTGAAAAGTGGGAGGATCTTAAGTTTGTTAAAGTCTCATCAAGCATAGTGCGAGCAAGGCCATACTTCATTTTGTATGATGCACTGGTTCTATCCATGGACAGTCCATTCAGAGCTTTTGGATCCCTTGCCAGTTTCTTTGACAGTGTGATGAGCTTTGGGGCCATGGTGAACGGAAGAGAATTTTCGGCCAGCACTCCCAACAGCATTGCCTGAAGAATAAAAGAAATTCAACAATAATCAGTAAACAATTAAATAATTTAAATAATTATTTGAATTATAATCCTAAATGTCATGCGACCAAAGTAAATAAAAAAGGATTTAGTCTAAACTTGCATGCACATTCACATGTCAGAGTATTTATTATGGTAACAAAAAACGTTGCAAATTAGCTACAAAATAATAAATTATCTTTAACCATTGGAAATAATATTTACCATGCAATAAATCATTTAATCAATCATTCTTAATTTAATACATAATGCATAACAAAAACATAAAATACCTCATGCAGCAAGCTCTGGTAAAAACACAATCATTTCGATCATCTCTGTACTAACTGCATACTGTAGACAGTCAACATATTGAAAACTGAAAGTGCTAACATGCAGCATTCATTTGAGTTTGTGGATTAACCATGTTAAATAGTTAAGGCCATTTTTATTACGTTATAATATTTTCGAAAATTTGATTCCGATTAATTTGAAAAGTTTACCACCTACCTCAAAATTCACGACTCTATCAGCAACTGGTGCAGGTTGTTGGGGTGGATCACGCCTCTCCATTACCGCTCCCGATTGTGATGTCAATAAGGGATGGAGGCCATAAAGTTTTGGAGTTTTCGTTTGGGCACCAAAACTTCCAGCGATGGAATAATTTGTTGTTCTTGACTGGAGTTCTTTTACGTGTTTTTTGCTCTTTGCGTGACTTTCAAGAGCTTTGAAACCTCTCCCGCCATAGTCAATGGTATCACGGCACCAAATGCAAAGCGCTTTCCCGGCACGATCGATCTTCCGAATGAAGTCACTGAACAAATTCGTCACAGTCTTCTTTCCAACATTTGTCGATATATCCTTCTCTAACCAGTCCCAGCGAAACTTGTTTTTTACGAGTTTGTCAATTTCCTTAACTCGCGGAGCATCTTTGCGTTCGATCACGGACATCTTTCTTTAAACACTCGGCAAAAACGTGTGCGAAATGAACAACGGCATACTCTTATACCTTTATAACAAGCGCGTTTATTGGTCAACAAACAATGGCATACTCTATGCCTTTATAACAAGCGCGTTTATTGCTCAACAAACAATGGCATACTCTATGCCTTTATAACAAGCGCGTTTATTGGTCTACAAACAATGGCATACTCCTATGCCTTTATAACAAGCGCTCTTATTGGTCAACACGGAGACTTCCGCCAATCGCAAGATCGGTTTCATTTCAGTTGCGGAAACACTAAAACGGAATGCTGTAGAGAGACGAAATCGGATTTTTTTTTTGGGGGGGAGATAAAAAAAGCGGAATTCCGCGAATTAGCGGAAAAATCACATGCCTGAGATAAGTACTCATTTATTTGGTGTTATTTTTGTTTTACCTCTTTATTCCATGACTAATTTTTTACTCCATGTACAGCAATTTGTATGAAATTGTAGTTTTTGGTCTGCGCTTCTCCGGATATATCCTGCTGCTTCTCCACGGACAAGTTGCACACAGCATGAAATTTAAGACCCAGATATTAAAATTCAATACTTTTTCAAATATGGGCAAAGGGGCGTGGTCGGACGAGAGATCATGGGTTCGGCACGGGCCAAACGCAGTGGGAGCTATTGTCATCAATTTGGCGTCCCGTCAAATGTTTGTGGTGGATTTCCAAACTGTCTGTCGGTCACTGATGCTGGTCAGTCAACGCACCTTGGCCTCATGGAGAGAAGTCTTGATGCCGTTCTGGTGCTGGTGCATCTGGTCCACGTGGACCCGCCAGTCCTGCACAAATCACAGCAGACACTGATCATCAGATAAATATGCACTACTGATTTGTGTACAAAGACATATAATAATAATTCAAACAATAAACGAGGAACATTTGTCAAATTGGGGAACTTTATTGTGAAATTGTTATTTTTCTTTTATTGTGAATTTTGAGAGTGTGATAAATAGTTACAGTACGTATGTCTTGAGCGTGCAGAGCAGTTTGAAGGCCGATTTGAAGGATTCCAATTCCTCATTTCAATACAAATCTTGATTGCAATTTTTTGAAGTTAGGAGGCCTTAATGAGTGGCACTGGCAACGTAAGATGGCCGCCAGTGGCTTCACTTCTCCCAAGGTGTGTGCTGTACCTTGTTGTCGGCCCTGATGGTGACTTTGAGGAGGGGCAGGACTCTTTCCACCTCTAAGTTCCACTCAGCCACGTCCACCGTGGAGAGCAGGATGTCATCAGGTTTGGACGCCGCCACCGCCGCCGCTTCCTGAGGGAGGGACGCGAGTCGCCCGGTTCAAACCTCCTGACGGGAGACGCCGCACGAATGACTGGTGCTGATGGCTCACTTTCAGCGTGCTCTGCAGGGTCAGCGTCTCCAAGTCCACCAGGTTCTCCTCATCTTCATCGTCCTCCTGCTGGACACATGCAAACGTCCAACATGAGGAATCAGGAAGAAGCTCGTGGAGGAAGACGAGGATGAAGAGGAGACGACGTACGGCGACATGGTCCGTATCGTTGAGCGAGAGTTCTGCGTAGTCGTCCGTCACGGATTCTTCTTCGTTGGTTTCCGTTGGGTAGTTTGGTCTGAAATGAACGACAGGCGACAGTCATGTGAA
Organism: Leptonotus elevatus; assembly: GCF_054856555.1. Lineage (NCBI taxonomy): Eukaryota > Metazoa > Chordata > Actinopteri > Syngnathiformes > Syngnathidae > Leptonotus > Leptonotus elevatus. The sequence continues at coordinate 4,640,204 of NC_141239.1, read as the reverse complement.
CTTGCGCATATCAACTCAAACAACATGTAACACTGACATACAAACCCATAAAATGTATTTGATTATTTTAATCATGGATTAATCTGTCAATTAATTCGATTTGATTAAAAGTAATAATTTAAGCTGTAGAATCGATTTGAAAATTCTGCTACTGGTCTATTAATCACTGACTGGTTTGGGTCCTGAATATATTAAAAAAATGCTGATTGAATACAAAACCAGCAGGGCTCTGAGATCTACAGACTTGGGCCAACTAGTGGAACACAGAATTTGAAGAAAACATGGGGAAGCTGCATTTAATTGTTATGCTGCAGACAAATTGAATAAGAACAGAAGTGAAGTAAGCAGAGTGTAAATACTTTTGAATCCAAGTGAAAAACTTTGCTTTTTTTCCACATAACTTTGATTTAGGCCTGGGAAAATTTTAACGGTATATTCAATATAAGGAATAAATTTTGCCGAAGGTAGAGATTTTGACTCCATCTTACCGCGGTAGCGCATGTTGGCGACGTCATCACATTAGGGCTGTCCTGACTAGCGTAAATACGTCAGCGTGCACAACATACCGTTATATATACATATACATATATATGCCTATATATATATATATATATATATATATATATATATATATATATATATATATATATATATATATATATATATATGTCTATATATGTATATATATATATGTATATATATGTATGTATATATATACATATATATACATATATATATATGTATACATATATATATATACATACATATATATACATATATATATATATGTATACATATATATATATATATACATATATATAAACATTTATATATACATACATATATATATATACACATATATTTGTATACATATATATGTATACATATATACATATAGATATGTATACATATATATACATACATATATACATACACACACACACATATATATATACACACACACACACATATATATACACACACATATATATATATATATCCACATATATATATCCACATATATATAAACGGAGGCTGCCAGCTAGCAGCACCAAGCAGCAATCTAACCGCGCTAGTTAGCAGTGCTAAAGTTCCCCCAAATCGTTACTGTGGTTCTGACGTCAATTATCGTCGCATAGACCAAAATCTATGGGGAGGGATTGAGAGGAAAATAGTCCCACTAGCAAATGTGTTTTTTGTCTTCTGTATTTATCATTGTTCTTTAACTAATCAAGAATATTATTTTTATTCTATAATTAATATTATTTTTATCCAAGTACCCGATTATTCTCTAGAATTTTCAGTAGGATATCTGAATACCAAAAATGTTGATAGCTGCAGCCCTAATAGTTTTGTGGCATGCACACGATTTACTTCACCACGCCCCCCGACAAATCTCGCTAGCCTGCAACACCACAATCCATACTGCACATGCATAATTTTGATTTGAAATTTGCACAATAAATGTTGTTATCCAAAGTACATTTACTCTTTCATTGTTTTTGTTTTTTAAAATCCATTTAGCTTCTATAAAGGACTATGTAAATTAGTAAGCAAAATATTTTTTTATTTTTTTTAAACACTTAATTCTATACCGTGATATATACCATTACTCTGAAGGGATGCAGTTTATACTATACTATACTATATCGCCATACTTTGTCATACTTTGATAAAAAAAATATTTTTTTTTAACAAGATTAAACATTTTAAAAAATAATTTCAATGTTTGTTTTTTTAAAGATTAAAAAAAAATTGTAAAGAAAATATTATTAAAAAAGAAAAAAAGAAAAGATTATTAAAAAAGAAAAAAAATATTTAAAGAAAATATTATAAAAAATGATTTTTAAATATATGTTTACAATTTAATTGTAATTTTTTTAAAGAAAAGATTATTAAAAATTAGGGGCGTCACAACAATTTTTACAGTTACAATTTTTAATCGTAATTAATCGCATGACTTCACGAGTTCACTCACCATTAATCACAAATTTGATATCTGTTCTAAATGTAAAATGTACAAGGACGCATCTGTCGAGGAAGGACACAGGACTTCTAACTATTTTGTTGACAATGGGATTTTTAACTACATTGTTGCAATATGCCCGGCGGAAAAAGAGCTGACGAAATTGAGGGGATAAAATCTTCTCTTGCAAAACTCAAAGAAATGGTCACCGAAATACTTGAAATGAAAAAGAGCATTGAGCCACTACTGCTGGAAATTCAGCAGTTGAAGAAAGAGACACAAGAAAAAAATTGACGCATTGTCACCTTGGAACAAAAAGTGGATCATTTGGAACAGAATCTTTGAATCGATGTGATCGTTTTACAGGTATCCAGATTAAACCGCGCCGCTCGGGCGAGAGCTGCAGCCAGCACAAGTGCAGTTGATTCTGACCAAGCTTCAGCCAACAAGACTGTCGAACAGCAAGAGACAACTCAACTCAGAGATTTGGGATTCATTGTGGATCCAGCGCATATTCAGATGTGCTTTTGGCTTCCAACTGGGGGGACACGACCACCGTCAGTTCTGATCAGGTTTGTTGAGAGATAGCTACAAGCTTAAAGGTAAACATGTCTACGTCAACGAAAATCTCACTAAACGAAATGCTGACATTGCCAGAAGGGCGCGACAACTGAGAAAGAATGCATTTATCGAGAACATATGGACAAAAGACTGTTGGATCTTCATCCAAAGAAAAGAAGACTCATCTTCTCAGAAGAAAATACGGATCATGAAAAGAGTGGAAGAATTGGCGGAGTTTGAGAGACAATAACTGCTATCAGAAACTCACATCATTAAATTGTGGATTATGTCTTACTCAAATGAAATTATTGTAACATATTACTAATGAACCCAAAACTGTAGCTGTCATAATTTGAAAAATGTAAATATAGCATAATTACTTGCTGACACTGCCAAGGTGAACTCTTGTTTATACACCTGCATTGCTAACATGTATTGCTGTTCCTGTAAGAATGTAAACATTGTCTGGCTCTATTTCTGTTTGGACATTTGATGTAACATGCAAGGCTGTCGTGATAAGGTTGTATTGTGGCTGCAATCAATCTGCTGTAAAAAGTTACAATGGGGTTGATGAACATGGTTCCGGGATGCGGCTAGTGGGGGCTACTCCGCCGGGTGGGCTGGCCTAGGTGAGCACTCAGGAGTAGATCTAAGCATCATCGGATGCTAGCAACAGTGGTGGCTTAACTGAGCAGAATGGAGTGAACATCGTTGTTGACGCAATGGGCAGAATGCAAGCCCGTCTACTCTTCTGAAAGCCACAACATGTGTGGAAGCTGATCCAAGGTCAGCGAAGACGCTACTGGTGAACGAGCATGCGTTCGCCTTGGCTGCTTGCCTGGTTGAGTGGGCCGATTGGTGGCGTCCGGGAACCGATTTATTAATTCCAAATGATTAGTACGAGCTGCAACTTAAGATGAACTGAGCCAGGAGTGTGCAGACTTAAGTCTGGGATTGATAACGATGTGAATCAATGACTATCATAATCAATCGATTGGGACGAGTTACTAATAAGCCATGGCTTCTACTCGTCAGCCCTTCTTTCGGATGTCAATGTTGCAAATGATATGACGTGATCGATGTAACCTGTAATGTGTTTGAAAAGAAAAAAAATAATAAAACCAAAAAAAAACCAATGTTTTTTTCTCTTTAGGTTTTCATACTCTTGTTAACTACGCTGCCCCCAGGTGGCCACGGTGCACACAGCAGATGGACAACGTTCGCTGAATGAATGCGTAAGTGACAAGTGAGCACCTTTGAAAGGAGAATCCTCGCCTCTTGAGTGCGTGTTCAGCCAGCGTGTTCAACACGAAGCACACGTGCTCGCCTGAACCCGACTTCAGCTTGGACGGTGGGAAGTCCACCTTCGCACCCTAAACGCACACAAAACAGACAATGAAGACGAAGGCGCCGTCGTCTCTTTGTGCTGGCTTCCAAAATGAGGACGACACAAAAAGCAGAAAGTTTACGAGCGCCCTGAGCTCGGCCAAGATGTTGGCGACAATGGCGGTGGGCTCGTCGTCCTCCTGAGGTCTGCCGAAGCTTCTGCCCGCGCAGTTGATGAGCCAGGCGGCCATGATGGTGAACACGTAAAACTGCTCGCCCGGATTGGCCGCCAGGTAAGGGCTGGACACAAAATAATGTCTGCAACAACAACACCATGCATCACATACGTACGCAAGGTTAGCTTAGCTACTTTTTTTCCCCCTGCGTCGTGGAAGAAGAATGCGAACGTTTATGTTGATTGATTTATTGAAGCTTAACACGGTACACGTTTCTTCTGGGCCAAATATTTTACATTTTGTTTTAAAATCAATTACATTGTGATCATTTTTGCTCAGGGGTTTCATACCATGCCAAATTGAAAGCTATTTGTTACTGGATTAAATCAAACAATTTGAGAAAGTTGGTTTCATTTTAAACTCAACACTTCAAAATAGTTTTGTTTTTTATCTCTCTATTTTACATACAGAATATGCTGCACTAAAAGGAGACACTTAAATCTCATTGTACACAATTGTACAAGTATGACAATAAAGACTATAACTAGTTTGTTTTCTCACAGATGACATTATCTATTAATTTCATGTTCCTGTGTTTAACTCATTTACTGCCATAAATAACAATAAAAAAAATTCTAGGTTTTCATACTCTTGTTAACAAAAGTGGGGGGGAAATGGTTAAACTAATAGATATAGTTCAAATGAATTTTTGACGTTTATAGCCGTCGATGGCAGTGAATAAGTTAATGGCTTATTTGAAAAAGTGGAGATACTCTCTGCTCACCATGGAAAACTTTATTCTTGTTAAATGATCTTTTATTCTTGTAGAATGGCAATTTTAAGAGTACAAGTTCCATTGTGTTTTTGATTCATATTTCGGCCTTATTCGCTTCTTTATTTCAATATTGCTCATTACAGTGTCACTTGGAGAGACAAATGTTTTTCCTTTCGATCCGAAATGCTCCTGCTTGCATTCTTTTGCCGTGATAACAGCTGTGATTGGTCGATCGCCGCACTGGGCGTGATATTTGCCTTCACGTCACACCCTTGTGTTGTTTCGGTTTCTTTTGCCACCCAAGAGTGGCTGTTATGGGCGTTACCAGCCGAAAAGAAACCCTCAGAGCATTATAGATAGCTGTCAAAAAAATGTGGTAGGAAAAAAATAAAAATAAGTATAAAGCAGGATTCAAACCTGCGACCATGCACTTGTGGGGTAATGCTGCAAACAAGTGAAAAAGGTTGGGAAAATACGTCCAAGTATCGACGTCTTTTTTGTTTTTGTTTGAACTTTTCATGACAACAGCCTCTGAGGGCCGGTTGAAGCCTATTTTAGGTGGCAACACAAAATAAACTTGTGAAACGACACTATGTGAGGGAAGCGAGGCAGGAACCAGGCACAGTGCATGACTCGCTCCAATCTGAGCCGTTCACGGCAAAATAACGCAGGAGAATTGCCGGTCACGGCAAAAATATCCACTCCCCAAATCACCGCTTGAGTACCACTGTATTAGTTCATTTGAGGTTTAGCCACTAATGTAAAATGTTGTTGGTGTGTGACGTGCCTGGAGAGAGGCTTCATGTTGTGTTTTTCCAGCAGCTCCTGGTCGCAGTTTAAAATTTTCAGCTTGTCCACCAGCGACTCCATGAGCACGAAGCCGTGATGAGGAGCTCCCGGACCGCGTTCGTCCTCATCCCACCCGCGACGACCGTCCTCCGCCATCTCGGTAGCCTGTCCGTCTCTTTTCGTGGTTTCTCTTGGTTTTGTTAGAGGAGATGAGAGCCGTTAGCATGCGGCTAAGCTAACCGGGTTTGTTTTGCCGGCCGTTGTCAAGCAACGGGAAGCTAACTAACTAGACGATTGGCTAATATTAGCCAGGTTTGATATTTCGCCACACGACATGAACACGTAAGCGGTCAGTAACCGCGTGAAAAGAATCGACGGGAATTTGTTGACTTGTTCCAGAGAAACCATTAAATCTACAAAATAAAAACTGGAGAACAGTTACGGTTTCTTCTGGTCCCGCTTCTTCTTCGCGTCGTCTTGAATTTGAGGTTGGCAAATAGCGTTCTGGCACATTACCGCCACCTACTGCTATGGAGTGCGGAACAAATCTACTGTGCAGGCTGCACCATAAATGAAAAAAACAAAAACAATTTAATAGAATAAAACTTGTTTATTGTGTACACAATGAAACTTATTTCAGCAGCTTCCCTACCTTCGGCACTACATCATAAAAACGTAAATTATCAACAATGACATACTTATACACAACAAATAATAAAATGAGCCCTAACGCCAATATAAAGTCCATTTAAAGGTGATCATGCGTAAGTGCATTTAAGGAAGTTTAATGCATTTAATTGCTTGTGGATTGAAACTATGCAGTAGTGTCCTGTATTCTATTGTAATGTCGATAAATAATATTTAATCTGATGTCTATCATTTTCAATGCATAATTTGATGCACTTTGCAAAATTCAGGTGAACTCGATGGAATAGGTGAGTCAGTCAGTCAGTCAGTCAGTCAGTCAGTAGACGTCCTGAGAGCGAAAGGTGTCACGTCCATCAGACCTTTGCTGAAGATACACTTTCAAGTATAGAGGGAGTAAAAAAAGCGGCCCGGATCCCATTCGTGGACTTTTCCTTAACTCCAGAGAAAGAAAGAAACGTTAGCAAAATCTACGCCTTGTGTCATTTTTTGATTCTGAGCAGCCTTATTATAGTTTTGGAATTTTCCTTTGAGTTAGTTTTTAATTCGTTTTGAGTTTGGTTCTTTAAATGTAGTTTTCAGTTTGAGTTTTTAATAGTTTCAGTTAAAAAAAAAGGCTTGGATTTAGTTTAGTTTTAGTTAGTTTCAGTATTAGTTTTCATTTTTTTAAATGACCGTATTATGATTATTTTTTAAATGTGTATCACTTGTACGCAATATTTAATAAACACCATGGTCAATTGAAAACAGTGTACACACTTTCAAACGTCTTTATTTTGGTTAATTTTGAAATAAATATGCTTTAAAATCACCCCCAAAGGCTCATGTATTAAATTAATTACTAAAGACTAAAACAAATGACATTTTCACTATAATTATAGTTTTAGTTTGTAAACATAAAATGTAGTTTCAGTTCGTTTTTTTAAAAAGCATTTTCATTTTATTTTATTTCATTAAAGAAATTATTTTTTTAATTTTAGTTTGAGTTTTTTTGTTAGTTTTCATGAACTAAAATAACTGATTCTGAGTGACTTGCTTTGAAAACGAAACAAACACACACTGAGGAAGTTAAATCAATAGGTTATCAATCGGGGCTTGTGCAAAAATGAACTGAAAAAAAACAATTTTTCAGAAGAAGAATGTTTATTGTCAAAATGGTCCTGAAAGAGCATAACAAAGAAAACAGCAAGAAAATGTACAACCATCATCAGAGAATAGAGATTTTGATAAACATTGCACAAAGACATCAAAAAACATGTACAGCAAAGAAGGCACTCTGTGTGTGTGCGTGTGCGCGTGTGTGTGTCTTTGGATGGAGCCGCCGCCCGTTGACGTGTTGGCGGAATCTTTTCACATGGCTCAATATTTGGGAAAAGCTCAACTTGCGCTTGCACGTTTGACACGCCAACGTGTTCTTCAAGTCAAAAAATAAAAATAAAAAGAGCAGATTTCAACAACAAGCGTTTTGCATGGGCTGTCTTGTCCACTTTAAGACGTGCTTCTCAAACTTGGGGCCCACAAAATAAAAATAAAACGTTTTGTTAGGTGGAATCCTTCATTGAACCTTTGAAGTAATTTCAGCAAAATCCACCCAAATATTCATTTTAGCCAATTTGAACATGTGACTACAAGCACATGAGGCCAATCCGGCATTTTTTGGGAGGAAAAGTTGAAGCTTTAAAACTTGAAAGAAGCTACTAATCCAGCAAGTCGCATCAATGTGTTGAGTACCGTAAAATGCCTTCCTCTAGTGGAACACAAAAAAATTACATGCTGAAAATGCAAATAAACAAATGTTTTTGTTTTTTTTACAGTACATTTCTACGGAAGTGTGGCACTTGTCAATGTGGAGTCAACATTTTCAACTGGCGAGTACGTTCCAATGTATTAAATATGTTCCAACGTACTCGCAAATACATTTAAACATATTTGTTAGTGTGGTTGAACATACTTGTAGGCTAAATGGATATTATTTGTGCATGCGTGAGTGAACAAAAAACATGTTTTTAAGCATTTGGCCCACATTATACCAATATGGTAAAAAAAAAGAGAAGAAATTCATAACTTTTATGATTTATTATTATGTCTGCGGTGCATGATTTAGATTCAGATTGTCACGATATTAGTGAAAATGCCCCCCCCCCCCAAAAAAAAATAGCGTTTGGTCTTGTTTTGCTTGTGATTTGCCGCAATTCGGCTCCTTTTCCAACTGCAAAGCTTCAATCCAAGCAACTGGACTCATTTTTGGAATTTGTTACATTTTTCTTGCAGTGCAAAAATGACAAAGCCACGTATGCTTTTAGGCTAACTTAATAATTATTTTATCTTGGGAAAACAAAAGACGATTCGTATAAAATTCCGACTTGACCCACGACATCTTTGTTCATTCCGACTTTTACAATTTACTCGGCTGTTGTGACAGCATTTTTTTCTGCATTTGACCAATTCTTTATTTTTTAAACACAAAATAGGCACTTTTCAAACTGCTACAAAATTATTTAGGAAGGTATAGTGGAAAGCCGCACATTCGCTGACAGGCACTTACGGATTAACTTTTTTTTTTAGGATGGGCCATCTCCCACTTGAATTATAATTTTTTTCTCTCCCTGATTGCCTGCGTAGTCGCAGATTTTTCTTTTTGAATGGTAATTATAATGAGCGTTTAATTGTGGCTTTCCCCCCCTCTTTGCGTTCGGTGGACCCCCTGTACACATACGAGTCATGTTTGGTGGCCATTTGGATTTTGAGGGCTTCTTTGTAAAAAAAAAAAAAAAAAAAAGGGAAAAAAAGAAGAATTCTCCCCTGGTTCAAAAAAGTTTGCGAAATTCTGCTATAAAGCGACAACACCTACTAGCTAACACTGCTAGCATTAGCATGTTGCCATGGAGCAACAAGTGCTTTGACGACGTCTCCATAGCAACCCAGTTTGAATGGAATGTAACTCAGAGTTGAAACGGACCACATGTGAACCGTAGTGTTTTGTTGTTGTTTTTTCTTCAGGCACTTGCAAGGCCTTCCCTTGCTCGGTCGGTCAGGCAATCAGAACAATCGACGACAAACTTGAAATGCTTCAGCTTATTTACATTTTTTTTCTTTACATTCTTTTCAAAGTCGCTTCGCCCAAAGAAAACTGCGTTAGTGCTAATCGTAAAATTCCAAAATGGCGGAAAATAAAATATTTCCTTGAAGTTGGCAAAAGTATGTGCTGCCCCCTATTGATGCGGAGGTTCATTTCCAAATCTCGTCTTGTCCCTCTTTTTGGTGGGTGGAGCTAAAAGTTGCATTTGGAGCAGCCTGGCAAGCTAAGCGCCAACAATCTTGTGGAACAACGGTGCCGCTGGGAATGTGGTCTGGGACCGGACTGCACCCGGACCGGTTTTAGGGGGCTAACCAGGCGCCGCAATGGCTGCCGAGCGACTGACAGTTGCTGTAGCGCTTCTTGACCATCATGCTGACGTACGCCTTCATTAGCTTGGCGATGGCCATCACCTGGATAACAGCAAGAGGAAGTGGAGGAGTCAGTCACCTTTGTTACCTCCACCAGGGAGCCTGCAACTTTATGCTCGTTAGCGGAATGTTGCTCGCGTTGGGGCTCCTTGCTCGGTTGATTGCGGTGCTGCAAGTTACTTAGCAACGCTAACTAATTTGCTCATGTTATTATTATTGTGGTATTATTGGGCTGGAGGAAAAAATGTCCAACTCTGTTGACCACAAAAATGGTTTGACACAAAAATGTGTCATCGACGAATTAATCAAGAGGATAATCAATTATTATACAATTATTATTATTAATCATTTTATCTTCAGTGAAATCCAGAAAGACTCTTTTTTAAATATATAAACAACTATTATATGTTAAGTCAAAAAGGCTGCATTTATTTTGTTTTTAATTAAAAAAAAACATCCTTAAGTATTACTTTATTTTATTTCATGTAAAGCGGAGTTGGGGTAGTTGGCATCTGCTGAGTTATTTGTAATTGAATGCAGTTACTTTAAAAATGAAGTAATAAGTAAAGTAACTAAGTTACTGTTAAAAACAAGTAATCAGTAAAGTAATTAAATTACTTTTAAGTGACTGAGACACTAATAATCAAGTAATCAGTTAAGTACCTAAGTTACATTTGAAATCAACATTAAAAAAGTAATAAGTTAAGTAACTAAGATTTTAAAAATCAAGTAATCAGTCAAAAAACGAGTTACCTTTGAAAATCAAGAAATCTATAAAGAAACTTAAATTACTTTTAAAATCAAGTAATAAAGTAACTATGACACTAATAATCATGTAATCAGTAAAACAAACGAGTTACATTTAAAAATCAAGCAATCTATAAAGTAACTTAAATTACTTTTATACTCAAGTAATTAAGATACTTTAATAATCAAGCAATCAAAAAAATAACTTAATTACTTTTGAAATAAAGTAATTAGTAAAGTTACTTTTAAAGTCAAGCAATAAGTAAAGTGACTGAGACACTAATAACCAAGTAATCAGTAAAGTAATTAAAACACTTTGAAATCAAGTAATCAGTAAAGTAACCTAGTTACTTTTTCAAGGTACTTTGTCAACACTATGGGTGGGACTAAAAAACGATTCTACCGGATATCGTTCGTCAAGGAGAGTCATAAGGACTCCATAAGCAGACTCCTCAATCGATACAAAATCCGCCGGGAATCCTTAGATACATTGCTTTGGACCGGATATCGCGTGGCTATGAATCGGTTGCGTGTGTGAGGCTTTATGGTTTTCCTCTTTTATAACGTGAGCAAGAGCTCTGCGCCGTGCTCTACTTTTTGTTTGTTTTGTTTACATTTCAGTAGCGCCGCTATTCAATAGCGCTCATAGACGCTTCATTCCCCGGATGTTGTAAACATAATGCAAATAATAATAATAATAATAATGTTGTACATTAACCAAAATAAAAAATGAATGTGACGGCAAAAGAAAAACAAAAATTGTTAATAAAAAGGGATGGTCTCTTTTGGCAACAATTTTGGGATATTGGTAAAAATGTGTTTGATCAATTTATTTTTCAATCAGGTGGCTAGGTTTATTTTATGTCTCAAATTTATGTTTCTGAAATACTTTGCACTGTGCGCATATTTTGTTCAATTGTGTTGGTATCTTTTTAAAGGTTAAATATTTACATTTCAAATGAAATGATCAAGAAATGATCTAGAAAACAAAACAATTGTAACTGTCAATAACGACTGATAAATACTTAAACTGTGATACATTTTTCAGTCATATTGCCCAGCCCTTTTTTGCGGTCTATTTAAATAATTGATTCAGTATATGAAAATATAGAAGACGGGTTTTGTGTGTGTTTTTTTTCAACATAATTGAATATAATTTGTGGTGTTTTATGATTGTCTACAAGCAACAAATGCCAACTATAATATTGTTTTGAATATTGAAATGAATCGTATCAAATCGAAAATTGCATCGAACCATTCTTTTTTTCCAATCGAATGGCAACCTGTGTATCGAGATACACATCGAATCGGACTCATGTCAGAGATTGCCATGTTTGTTTGTTTGTCGGTTTAGTTGCTTGATGTTTGGTTTGGGGTGTGACGTGACGTGCGGTATTTGTCGTTTACCATTTGCGTCTCAAAGACGAGTTCCCGTCCGTCCACGGCGATCTTGTAGGTGTTGGCGAGCGGCGCCCCGAAGGACAGGATGCGCTCGTAGGGGAAAACCTCCAGTGGCCACGCCTCCCCTCGCTTGTACACCGAGACGGCTTCGCGGCTCACGCCCAGCCAAAGCTCCGACGGGAAGGCGCCGTCGCCGCACTGGCAAAATGGACGAAAGAGGGCCGAAGCGTTTTAAATGCGGACGACGCGGCGTTGAGGTCAGGTAAGGACGGGCGGGCGGGGATTCCTCACCTCCACGTTGAAGAGCGTGGAGCCGTAGCCGGGCCAGTCGCGGACCAGCGCCATGTACTTGCGCATGGCCTGCTCGTGCGAGACGCCGCGCAGCTTGCTCCACTTGTCCAGCACGCCGGCGCGGACGGCGTCCGCCTCCTCCCTCATCCAGGCCTCCAGCCCGCCGTCAGCGTCGGAACGGCGGCGGCCCAGCGAGCCGCCGCGCAGGCTGCGCCGCAGCGTTCCCTCCAGGAAGCTGGAGCGCTTGCGCTCCGACGTCCCCGGCGCGAAGGTCCGCGCAGAGTTGTGCAAGCGGGCCCGCAGGCGAGCCATGGGGAACACCTGCCGGGTTTCCGGCACCTGGGCCTGGGGGCTTTGGTCTCCCAGGAGGTACTGAAGCCGCAACGCCGACAGGAACTGCAGTGTCTCCTCGGGAGCCGGATACTGACTGCGGATCACCGCCTCGTGAGCCTAAACGCACAAATAGCCCATTAGCGCTTACCATCGCAGGACGCACTTGTTTGCTAAACCAGATGCTTCTTTCAATTTTTTATTTTTTTAAATTTTAACTTAAGGGAGAGATTGTCTTCAATGGACAGAGGTGGCAAATCCAGGTCCAGAAAGTAAAAGCCCTGCCCTGCCTTAGCCCCAGGTGCTAGCTAGCTAGCTCCCTAGCTAGCTCCCATTGTGCTCGTTTACCTGATAGGGAGCTAGCTAGTGATAGAAAACGTTCTCTGTTTTCTTGCGTGTTGAAATAAAACTCAAAGTTGAGATCAAGTGAAGAGGCTTTCTTGCAAGAGATTTTATTTAGAAATTTCTAAAGTCATTTCGGACCCTTACTGAATCAGAAGTGGTCTCCAAATGTGCCCTCCTTCTGGACTCATCTCAACTTATACAAAAACAGTGTTTACAGAAAATAGTCTCCCCCTCCTGTCTCCTGTCCTTGTGGGAAGAGTGAAAAATAAAAACAGATAATAAATCTTCAGCTCGTATCTTAGTCCACTCCAGATGTAGGAAAATAATTGGTCCCGGCACCTCCTGGACCGGATAATTTATGGACAGAAACTCTGCTTGCACTTCCAAACATTACTCCTTTAGATAAATCAGAAACCTTACTAGACATTTCTTTACCAGGGACTAAACAAAGGCACTATACATGAGTAAAATTGAATAAACTGTTTTCTTATTATTACACAGCTCTAACTAAAATCAAAACGGTTAAGATATAAATTGAAACAGTAAAAAATTTTCACAATGTTAACACTAGCTAGCATCAATGGCTAAAGCCAAACTGTGGCAGGGTTTTGACTTTCTGGACCTGGATTTGACATTTCTGATCATAATTCATTTTATTCTAGATGAGCTATAACAGAGGTGGAGGTTTGATTAAACACAAAACATAATCCGTTTTCGTTCATGAAGGACTACAGCAATCAATCATTACTGTTGATATGCTGAAATCAGGAGGATTTGGACAAGTTTAAACTCAAAAATGGCTCCAAACGATTAGTCTATTAATTTGATAAATAAAGACTTGTTGATTAATCAACTACATTTGACAGCTCTAAATAAAATACACATTTTGAACATTTGTAATCGCTTGTAAAAAAACCCATTGGATGTTCTGTGCAAACCGTCTTCGGACACCCACATTTTTTTTTAAATTTAACTCCAGATTGGAAAATTGACTTCCAGTGATGAGATGATGGATTGAAACAAAAGTGAGCCGATGGACCAACAGCAAAATAATTTTTCTTCTCTGTCAGCTTCAACAGAACGTTTGAAAGCTCACATTGTTGAATTTTTTTTCTGTCTTGACTTTCAAATGTCTCGTTTATAAAACTGTGCGTGAGATCCTGCGTACAAAAGTACTTACGAACCAAACCCAAACTTTACGTACGCAATAAAACCATGCATAGACACACACCTGCACGCAATTCCTCTTTCGAAATCAAATCAAATCAACTATTCAAATCAAAACAATTTGGGCAAAAAAGAAGGCTAACTTCATCTTGATGTAGCAGACATCGAATTTTTGTGTAAATAATAATTAAAAAAAAAAAGATTGTACATTGGAACCCTGATTGGAAAGGTCGAATGACGCAAGGCCGTGATTGTTTGGGCGCATCGGCAAAGCAAGCAGGACGAGTTGCGATAAAACTGCCAAAGGGCGCACAGTGGCACATTTGTCCATCTATCCATTTCCTTAACTGCTTGTCCTCAAAGGGTCAGTGGCAGATTTAAAAAAAATAAAAAATAATAATAAATAATAAATTTGGTCAAAGGGTGAGCATAAAGAAAATAATTTGACCAATTTTATTGTCTTTACTCAGACTTTACTAATGCACAAGGGAAATTGTCTCCAAAAATAGGCCACCCTATAATTGTTGGCGCAGAAATGTCCGTACGTAGAGTTTTGGCCTCATACGCAAGCTTTATAAATGAGGCCCCTGCTGGCGGTCTTTGAATGCGCCTCGTGTTTGCTGTTTCCGCTTAGCCCCTCCCCTTCTCCAATCAAGGCAATCCCCGCGTAGTTCCATGGCCAACAAAAGCACACGAGATCGTCTCTGAACCATAATATGCATAATCGTGCTAAATCGATCAAACAGCCATACATTAGATTAGAATATGCGCAATTTGACATACACGTTATCTCATTAACTAGCAGCCATTTTCACTGAAGCAACCCCCTTTGCTCCCATCTGTTTTACTGGATTTGGACTGATTTTGCAAGGCCCACAGAATATTCTGTTCTATTGCTATAAAAACATGGAAACTACCAAAAGAAAGATTAGAATCACTTCTTTCATCAGGAAAAAAATATTTATATCTGCAATTAGCATTAGAATATAGCTAAGTTTCATCATTATTTACAAACCTGTTGAAAACACTGGGGAAAAGAGTCTTTTTGCAACATGGCCCTGGTTGATCTCTTATACTCGGCTGCCACCTGCTGGCCGTTTTTCTAATAACTACGATTGCTTCAACCACTCTCTTCAGTTCAGAAGCTGTGTCAAATTCTCTAGCATAAAAAAAACATATAAATACGTCTTTGAGAGAATGGTAATATTTAAAATAGAACGTATTCATAAATTTTTGGGAGCAAATGAGTTAATTGATATTGCGCCTTATAGTCCCAAAAATACTGTCGTTAAGTTAGATGTGTGTTCACATGGTAAAGCACAGATCCGGATTCAGACTGGAATATTTATTTATCGAGTTCAAGCCATTCCTTATGGGATCGTTTTTTTACTTAGAAGTTATGATGTCATGGCTAAAACTCACGGTACAGTACTGGTACCCAGTACCTTGTAGCACTAACCTGTTCAAACATGAAGGCAAACTCCACGCTGTCTTTGGAAACGTCGTCCACGTCCAGGAAGCAATAAAGTTTGAAGTAGAACTTCCAGCCTGTGCTGCCCTCTTCTGGACTGGAGGACAATCTACACCACACACACACACAC
Source organism: Leptonotus elevatus (assembly GCF_054856555.1). NCBI lineage: Eukaryota > Metazoa > Chordata > Actinopteri > Syngnathiformes > Syngnathidae > Leptonotus > Leptonotus elevatus. Next base: position 4,624,637 of record NC_141239.1, on the reverse strand, counting down.
AGAGGAAGTGCATTTTCCTTTTTTTTAACGCCGGCTCAACAACAGCAAAGAACAATTGGTTCCAGCAGGTGGCGCTGACTTTTCAAACTTGGCGAGCACGTCGGCGACCACCGTGCGACTCTCGATGGCTTTCTCCACCACGTCGTTGTGCTCGAAGAGCGCAAACATGTTCCTGCTGTCCTCCATGGCCAGACCGCGCAGCAGCTTCTCCACCACCTGACACACGCGGAACATTCACACGCAATTTGGGGTGTGAAAACAAAATCAATTCGCCGATATATCGCGATATTACAGCGCGCAATTCTCGCATCGATCAATTTTTGATGGAAATAACCAACAAGACATCTTACTTGGGGTTAGAGGTCAGCTTCATTTGTCTGTCACTATTGATTAGTATTTTCAAAATTATATATAATATAAAATAATATTTTCAGGGGCTTCTTGTCAGGGAACTTGTTGCCACGGCAACGGCGAGAGGTGAACGGCACAAACCTTTTCCGTTCAATTGAGGTCAGGTTACTTTTTTGGGTTTTGGATCTTGAGTGTTGAGATAGACGCCTAAAAATATGGTTGTAAAAATACACATCCAAAAATTCTTTTGTAACAAAATAAAATAAATAATTCCCTTGAAACTAATCATGTTTTCCCCCCTGTAAGAAACTTTGTCAAAACTGTTCATCTTTTTTTCCCTCCCGAAATGATCGTTTTGGAGAATTATACGGCCGATAATCCATTTAAAAAAGTGTTCAATGGGGAAAAAAGAATCAGGAGATCCTTCCTTGATCCTTCTGACCCTGGGAAGTCTCTGCACCTTCTGACTTTGCTGACATTAAAACTAAGATAAGTAAAATGTTAATACTTTAGATATTTTGAAATTTAAAAAACATATTTACTGTCACAAACAATAGGGAGCTATTTACTTAATTAAGTTTTTATTTTTGAAATGTTTTTTTATTGATTTTTTAGGAATGGACGCGGGGGCAGCGGCGCCTAGAGGACACCCGCGCCCAACCCACCTTGGGAGCGCCGGGGGAGGGGGGTACCCCAAAACCCCAGGCCCGGCAGGGAAAGGTCCCGGTCGTCTCGCCAGCGTATCTAGTGAAACCTAAGTTCGCCAGCTCGCTCTTTACTTCAGTTTTTATTGAACTTTTGAAGACATGCTACTGCTTCTGGAAGATCCCTTGAACTTTTTGTTAGATTTGCAAAACAAAGATGTCTATTGACTAAGATTTAAAGCTTTAAGATTTTAACTCCAATATTTTATGAACCCGAAATGTTGTTCAATAAACATATGCTTAAAAAGTAATAACATTAAAATAAAGAGCTGGCGTTTGTATTTTTTTTATTTTTGAGACCATTTAGTGAAAATGAATATCGGCTCTAAATATTTGTAACCGGCGTCCTTGGCTATTAACTCATTCACTGCCATTAACGGCTATAGATGTCAAAAATTTATTTGAACTATTTCTATTAGTTTAACATTTTTTCCATTTTTGTTAACAAGAGTATGAAAATCTAGAATTTTTTTAATTGTACATTTAGAACAGATATAAAAATTGTGATTAATTGTGAGTTAACTAATAAAGTCATGCGATTAATTACGATTACAATTATTTATCGCCTGATGCCCCTAATTTTTTTATGTTTTTTTTTTTTTAATAATCTCCTTCTTTTTTAATGAATAAATAAATCAAAGATTATAACAAATTTGGGACGTCAAGCAATTATTATTTTTTTATCGTAATTAATCGCATGACTTCACTAGTTACCTCACGATTAATCACAAATTTTACATCTGTTTTAAATGTACAATAAAAAAAAAATCGAGGTTTTCATAGTGGAATTTTTTTTTAACCAATAGAAATAGTTCTAATCAATTTTTGACGTCTATAGCCGTCAATGGCAGTGAATGAACTAATAATCGCTATTGATACCGGCCCTGAAAAAACAATATCTGTCTATCTCTAATAAAGTGTGAAATGTTTCCAAACTTTGGCCATTGTTCACTATATTTCCTCCTGGCTTATTGCTACGCATGTCAGCAGCAAAAGTCCATCCGGAAAGCTTATTGCTTACAAAAGTGAAACGATTGAAGCTGCAAATGCAGCGATGGCTTCTCACCTCCCCGGCGGTGGTGTGCGAGTTGATGGTGATCTTGCAGCAGCCTCCGCCGTGACAGTGCACGGTGGTGCTCATGTCCCGCCGCGCCACCACGGCTCGGATCTCCTCCAGCGACGGGACGTTCTCGCGCCCGCGCGTCTTCTTCAGCGAGTCCAACGCAAAGGCGGCGTAGCGCTCAAGCTCCGTGCCGAGGAACGCCTCTCGAGTCCTAAGCGGGAAGCGTTGCCATTAAGTCATTTTGGGACTCAAACCCCGGGGAACACCGGTTTTTAACTCAATTGGCTGAAAAATACATAAAAATAAGTTCTATTTTAATTATTGCCATGCTCCCAATATTGCCATGGTTGTTTTTATTTATTCATTTTATTAAATTTTTATTTAATTAATTATCATTAATCATCATAATTATTATACTTAATTTTTATAATTAGTTATTTTTCTTAAATTGAATAAAAACAATTAAATACTTTTTTATTTAATTAATTTTAATTAATTATCATTTAATCATTATTTTTTTTATGAAAGACAAAATACGTAATAACTCCCCGGTACATGCTCCCAAAAATCCCAAACTTCACTTGTATGTTTACAATCACGACCTGAAGGTATCTATGACAATAGTCAGTTATAAATATAGCGCCACCTAGCCCTTGGCCAGACAACAATTTTTTTATGACACATAAGTCCAAAATTATATAAAAAACATTTTTGGGGGGGATACTCTTTGTAAGTGTGATAACGAAGTAATTTATGAATATTTTTTTACTTTCTACCACTCAAAATGTTCAGTGACATCAGACCTATCCATACATATGTACTTTTTATTTATTTATATATTTTTGATGCCCTCTATGGACAATAAAAGCAATATTGTGCTATGAGTAAAACTAACTATGATAAAAAATGCCAATGGGGGGAACTCATTGCCAAAAAAGGGTCTTATCATTGACCAAAAGCTTTACACACTCATCACACTGTAAAGTAAAGTGGCCCGGGCTAGTTTATTATTATTATTATTATTTATTAATTATTTATTATTATTTTATTATGTTTTATTTAATTGATGGTTTTATTAATTGATTTAGTTTATTAATGAGGGTTTTAGTCTAGTGGAGTCTAGTTTTCGCCTAGTGAAAAATGTGTGTTGACGAAATAATTTATTATTTTTTATTATTAATATCTATTTATTATTATATATTTATTATTGTATTATTATTATTATTCAATTATTATTTTAATTATTATTTAATTATTTACATTTATTTTTTTATTATGCATTATTTAAATGAGGGTTTTATCAATTTATTTAGTTTATTAATGAGGGTTTTAGTCTAGTCTAGTTTTCATCCAGTGAAAAATGTGTGTTGACCAAATGTTTTTTGTTTAGTTTTGGTTGCCAAAATTAACATTACATGGGTGTGAAAAAGACAGAAAAGAAAGGAGCGACTTGTGGTCCCCGATTGTGTTGTGTCGATACCTCTTGAGGTGCAACCTGACGTAGGCGAGGACGCTCCTGCTGGGCAGGAAGGTGCAGGCGGCGCACGCCAGAACCTTCCAGCGGGTCAGGTTAGCGGAGGCGTGGGGCGCGGGCGGCCGCGCCGTCTGCTTGACCAGCTGGCAGTAGAACTCGTCGCGGAGGGCGCGCGGCTCGCGGCACGCCCGCAGCAGCGCCTGGATGGCCGGCGCCGGTTCGGCCGCCGCCTCCAGCTGCCGCAGGCGCGCGAACGCCGCCAACGCCTCTTCCTGCAGGCTGCCGCACGTCCTCTGGCCTGAACACGAGAAAGCACGCGTGTGATGCTCGGAAGCCCCCGCCACGACAACGCACGCAGGCGCCCACCCACCGGCGGCCAGCTGGACGTCTCCGTAGGGCAGCGGCAGGAGGGGCGAGTGCAGCGGGTGCTGGCTGTAGCGCAGGATGGGGTTCCTCCTGTAGATCTGCTCCACCACCTCCGAGTTGAGGCTGTTCTCCTGCACGCACGCACGCAAATGCAAATGAGGGGAGGGGGATGGGGGGGTCGTTGGGTGGCAGCAACTTGAACACTGCAAGCTAAAAACTTTTGAGAAGATTTTGCCACTGAGGAGCAAGATCTCCGATTTGGAGGTGATCGTATATGGAGGACCTAAACTGACAACATTAAAAATAAATAAAAGGATAAATAAATATATTAATAAATAAAAGTGAAAATAAAAACGGATATAAAATATATAATTAAAATTTTTAATAAAAAATAAAATAAAATAAATGGATATTAAAAACTATATATACTAATATATATATATATACTAATATATATATATATATATATATACTAATATATATATATATATATATATATACTAATATATATATATATATATATATATATATATATACTAATATATATATATATACTAATATATATATATATATATATATATATATATATATATATATACTAATATATATATATATATATATATATTAGTGTTTCAGTTTCGACCCCAAAAAAATCATTTCGGTGCATCCCTAATATATATATATATATATATATATATATATATATATATATATATATACTAATATATGTATATAGGGATGCACCGAAATGAATTTTTTGGGGTCGAAACTGAAACACTGAAAAAAAATTATGCCAAATTTTTTATTATCATTGCATTTATTATAATTAATTTAAATTATAATATTATAAAACATTTAGGCCTATTTAGCACGGGCATTTTAAAGAAAGCACACTATAAACTGAAATGCGTCCACACCAGACATGTTGTACAGTAGTTCGCACCGGCGGGGATGCGTGCGGTGCGGATGACGCATTTGTAGGCTATTTAGAGCGGGACACGCGCACTTAAAATCGGCACATTCACATGTTCATCAATGTTTGAAAATAAATAAATGTATTGCCTTTAGGAACGGACTGCAAAGTCACACACGGCGTCGTCCTGTATAGATCTGAAGTCACCCGGAGATAGTGACTGGTAAGCGTTGACTTGTTTAAAACTGTTGATAGCAATAGTGCTAACATTAGCGAAAGTATTTAGCACGGCCACCAGAATGGAAGCGTTTAGCGTTTGTGTGTGCACAATGAAGCTGCCGGGACTCAAAAACGCCAGCGAGCAGCAAAGCGGACACCCACTCCCGCGTTTGGTGTTTCGTTCAAACAGACGCTTGCTTGCAGCGGTTTTATCTTCTTTCGGCCATCTTCTTTCAGCTTTAACTTTTCGGTCGCCGAATGTTCGGTGCGTCACTGTGACGTGACGTGCTGGTGGCTCCTACCTTGATGTGCAGGATGAGCTGCTGCGTGGGCGTGTCGATGGGCGCTTTGGCGTCGATGACGTTCTGGACGGCGGCGGCCCAGCGGGTGGCCTCGTTGAGGAGTTTGCAGTAGAGGCGGTACGAGTGCTTGCGGCCGTACACCGTCACCTTCCAGTAGCCTGCAAATCACAAAGGTCACAAGGCCGCAAACGCACACACACACACAAAGGCCCATTGTCCTTCCGCCCCGCCCCACCCACCCGTGTCTTTGAAGACTCTGTCGTCGGGCGGCGTCACCGAGCACAAACTGTTGAGCACCAACGTGCCCAACTTGACGGCGCCGCGCTCCGAGCTCTTGTAATAGTCCAGAGAATTGTGCGTCAGCAGGAACCAGCGCTTCTTCAGCTTCAGCGACGCTTTGCCGCCGGGGACGCCGACACTCCCGCCACTCTTCATCTCCTTGTGCAGCCACCCTGACACACACACACGTGCACACTTACCATCAAATCCTGTGAATAAGACGGATTTTTTTCCCATATGAAATTTAATATATATATATATATATATATATATATATATATATATATATATATATATATATATATATATATATATATATATATAAGGGCAGGAACGTTTTTGAAAACTGTTAAAGCCGATCGTTTTATTAGTTTCAACATGAAAAATCACTGTGTGAGATTTCATTTGATTGATTGATTTTTGGTTATAGAAAAGAATTGAACTTTTGTTCTTGAAAATTGCGTCTTTTTAGGGGTAAATAGATTTTCCTTTCTGCATTTTTTTCTCTCCTGAAAGCATACAACTTTTAGAGCAAATTCCTACAACATAGGATGACGCCCTTTTTTCTTGAGAAAATGAGGCCTTATTTTTCTCAAAACTTTTTTTTTTTTGCTTCTAGAAATAAGATTGTTCTTACTGCAAATGTTTTTTTTTTTCTATTGAATGAATTCTTTTTGCAAAGATTATTTTGCCTTTGTTTGAAAAAAAGAATTTTTTTCTTGCCGTTAATGTTAAAAATATCAGAAAAATTACATCCTTTTTTTTTTTCTTTCTCTCGGTACCTCGTATGATGAACTCCTGGCCGTCCACGCGGGCGTCGCCCTTGGAGCGCTGCAGCAGCGTGATCCAGTGGTGCATCTCCTCGGGCGTGTCTGCGTTGCACTGCAGCACTCGGTTGGCCGTGATGATGACGAAGGAGTTGGGCCTGCGTGAGCGAGGAGAGCGTGAGCGCGCCATTCGGGCCGAGCGCGGCGCCGACGGGCTTAACGCGTCCTCACCTCTCGGGATTGTCGGACGCGCACGCCGAGTCGATCATGCCCACGTCCAGAGTGCCCTGCGGGACCGGACGCATTTCTTTCAACGTGCCGATGAACGTTCGGGAAAGGAGACGACGGCGCTGGACTCACCACGGCGTTCTGCGGGTTGGCCTGCTCGTCGTGCATCTCGCCGATTTCTTGCTCCGTGGAGCCGTGGACCTGACTCAGAACGCTGAACCACTGGCTGGTTACCGGGAAGACGTCAACATATCGTCAACATATCGTCAACATGGTTGTCGTCGTTGTCATACTCGCTATCACAAATGTCATTGTTATTGCCGTCATTATTGTCATAATCATTACTGTCATTATTAGGCATGGGTCGATATTCGAATTGGCCGGGATGAAGCATTGTGGCATCATTATACTCAAATTATTAAAATGACAATTTTTTAAGGATTTGGGTCAATAATTTATTTTTTCCGCGAACATTTGATTTAAAATATAAAGAAATTGATTTTTGTAGAAAATTAACTCATTCACTGCCATTGACGGCTATAGACGTCAAAAAATCATTTGAACTATTTCAATTAGTTTAACTTTTTTTTCTTCATTTTTGTTAACAAGAGTACCTAGAAAAAAATGTATTGTACGTTTAGAACAGATATAAACTGTATGATTAATCGTTGGTTAACTAGTGAAGTCATGAAGATTAATTACAATTAAAAAAATGAATCGCCTGACACCCTAATTAAAAAATAATAATAATAATTTGGGGTGTCAGGCGATTAAAATTTGTAATCAGAATTAATCGCATAACTTCAATAGTCACGAGTAATCACAAATGTTATATCTGTTATAAATGTACAATAAAATGTTTTTCTAGGTTTTCATAAAAAATTAGATGAAATTTAAAAAAAAGTTTAATTAATAGAAATAGTTCAAATGAATTTTTGACGTCTATAGCCGTCAATGGCAGTAAATGAATTAATTTACTATTTTTGGGGTAAATTAGTTTTTCGTCAAACTGAATTTTACACAAAAAAAAAATATATGTATGTGTATATATATATATATATATATATATATATACACACAGTGTCTCATCATTGATGTTGTTATTTTTAGAACAGACCCTTGGACTACTCTTGTTGTCCTTTGGCTAACTAGTACACGCTGGCACCATGTATTTAAATTGTTTTTTTTAAGGACAATGCACATCAAACAGTTATTTTAAAAACAAACCGATAATCGGCCCATGCCTAGTCGTCATTGTCATCGTCGCCGGCATCATTGTGACATCAATGCTGTCACGGTCACCGTCTTGGTTGTCATCGTCGGTAGTTGCGTCATCGTGTTTGTCGCGATTGTAGTCGTCATGGTCACCGTATTTTGTCACCGCCGTAGTCATGACATCATCATCATCATAATGAGAACCAAAAGCCGCCTGACCTGGCGTCCTCAGCCGTCTCCGCCACCAGGTGGTACGTTCTTTCCGGCATGACGATGTCGATGCCGTTCTCCTTGTTGGTGTTGTCGATCACCTCGCTGCAACAACAACAACCGCTCGACTCGTTCATTTTGGCTAGCGGCTCGGCTAAACCGGCGTTTGATTAGCGTGCTAGCAATAAGGTCAGCGAGTGCGGCTTTCCGTCAGGGTCGGGTTTGACTCACTTGGCGGCATGCATGTCCAGCACCCCCTTGAGTTTGTCCTCGCCGTCGTTTTCAAAGTACATGAGTTTGCTGTGGCGCAGGACGAACCAGCGTCGCTTCCAGTTTCGGCGCGACAGCGTGGACGATCCGCCGCCTTTCTTGTGCAGCCAGCCTTGCTTCAGCGCTTCCTGCTTGGCGCGGAACCACAGGAAGGTCTCGTCCTTCAGCACGCACCAGCGCCGCTTCCACGTGTTCATCAGGCCGCCTGCCAGGGGATGGGCGTGTTCGCAAATGACCAACACACAGTCTAACACGCCTCGGCGCAGATTAGGGCTGGGTTTCGATTCAGATGTCCAAAATCCATTCGATTCATGATTCACGTTCATTTTCGATTCAGTTAAGGATTTCACGCAGTCCCAATTTTTCAATTCCATTTTTCAAACCCAGCCCTAGCGTCGATTGTGTCGGGACACGAGCCGTACCTTTGATGTGCAGGAAGCTGTGGAAATACGGCAGCGTGACGCAGCTGTAGACGGAGTCTCGGCGGTACGAGAGCTCCTCGTCCGATCGGTCAAAGTCGTCCTCGCTGTCCTCAAACTGACAAACACAATCAGAGATGATGAGGTTGGCAGAAAACAAACTCCAGTGGTAGGTCAGCTCCCTCTAGTCACTAGTGGTACAGCAAACAGTCATTACGTTTACTTCAGTTGCGGTTTGAAAATTGGAGTTTGGTACTTTTTAAGAAAAAAGTGCTAGTTTGCAAAAATTGCTACAGTGGCTAAAATAATCATTTGCAACTTTATTCTTGAGAATTATTTTCCCTCAACATTTGACCCAATGCTAATTTTTTTATTAAATTATTAATTAATAATTAAATTAAATTATTAATGATTAATTAATTAATTCATAATTAATTAAATTATTATTAATTTCAAATGCTTTTTTTTGCAATTTGAAGTAATAATTTGTGACTTTATTCTTGAAAAATATTTTTGTTTTTATTTAATATTGACTTCTCCATTCATTCTTTTTCTCATAATGCAACTTTATTTCCCTCAACATTTGACCTAATGCTTACTTCTTTCTTGTGATATTACGTACGGCCTTATCGCACAGTTTTTCATAAGATTTTGTTTGAATCCAGTAAGGTTCTTGAGTTTTTGCTGATAACATTTTGACATCTGACAAATTACAAATACTTGTCATGCAATATTACAATTGAATTGTTATTTCATTTTGAGTTTCCTTTCTCTGTTTTGTTGTTTTTTGCGATCATTCTTGTAGTATTCTGACTGAAGTCTTGGACAATATTGTTTTGTTTTTTCTCTCTCATATTATTTCAAATTTTTTCGTGTAAACTTTGGGGGCAATTTTCCCCACGACAACTTGAATAAAAAATGTCTCTAACAATATTTTGACCCAATTCCTGTCTAATTTGATGTTTTCTCTCTCCATTAGATATGGTGTTCCACACGGTTCAATTTTGAGGCTCCTGCTGTTTTCATTGTATTTACTTGGGGTGACCAAGCGTCCTCTTTTGGCCAGACATGTTGTCCACTTTTTGATATCCTCGGAGGCTCGGATGTTGAACTTGTTGAAGTGTTTGACTCTGCTGAGTCTTGCGTCTTATCTAAACTCACAAATTTGGGTTGGAATTTGGACTTTATTGGACTTCATTTCTGGGTTTTGATGCATAATCAGGGCAACCAGGCGGTGGATTTGAAAGGACGCACATTGAGGGCTACGCATTTTGCGAGGCGGTACTTGGCGCATTTTGAAATTTAGCCTCAGTTTTAGTCGAGTTTCAATCACGCTTGTTAGTTTTTATTATAGTCAACCTCTTCCTGTTTTTTATTTAGTCCATTTTTAGTCAACTATAAATCTAGCATATTAGTCTTTATTTTAGTCCAAGAAAACATCATTTTATTTATCTAGTTTTAGTCAACAAAAACTGTCAACATTTGAGTCTAGTTTCAGTCAGGACAATCAATGACCCCTGTATTTGTTTTGTCAGCAGATAATGTTGAACATTTCGGATCTAAAACTATTTCACATCAAATCTTCTCTCATCTTTTTGATGAAAAACAACTTGATACACTGTAAGTGTATCAACAAGTGGCTACTATGGCGCCATGCTACAAGCTAGTAAGTTAGCCAGCACTAGTTAGCGGTGGGATTAACATTATTGTTGGAACGTTATAACCGATTAATGTTACATTATAAATATATTCATATTATAAATATAATGTATATTTTTTAACTTTCACCATGAATCCACCTGCTGTCTGTCCCATATGTTTGTGCACGTTGCACTTGCTAGCTGCAGATTTGAAAGGGTGTGTGTCACATGACAGTGTCACAAGTCAGGTTTCCATCCAATTGTTTCAAATGTTTTAAGCAAATTTACGGACATTGCGCAAAAGGGAAATGCGACTTCTGCCTTTTTCCATCCGTTCTTCTTTTGCGAATATTGAGAAAGGACTCCGCCGCTGTAGGTGGCGCTATATATCATAGAGATGTGATCCACCAGTAAATTAAACGAATAAGAAAAATAACTAGGAAGCGACTGCGCCCGTGAGATGACGTCGTATAGGTTTGATTTTTTAATTATTGATAAACTGTAGCGTTTCTTTGCTGTTTTAAAATAAATAAAATAGCATGAATATTCGCTTCTTTAATGAATTCCAAAAACATTTCTGTTTGTCCCCCTCCAAACATATCTTACTTTATCGTCCGACATTGCTTTGGGACTACAAACGTATGTGTGACGTAATATCCGGTCAAAACGTGCAACGTGTATCTGGTCTTGTCAGCGGTTATTCGCAAAACCCGTTTCCATAGCCAAATTTCGAACTGTCCTTTTTTTCGATATGCTTCAAAATCCACCCCCTCTAAGCGTAAAATCTTTTTTGTGAATTTTGGGCCCTTTTTAGAATTTCTGCCGTTTCCATTCAGTTTTTTTTTGTGTGCATTTTTTGAAAAATCAAATAAAAATGGGTGGATGCAGATTAGCAGGCACAAGATTTGACAAAATCGTATCATTTCCGTCTCGTCTTTGTTCATGAACTAAAATAGATTTTAGTCCAACTTTTATGAAGTGAAGTACATTTTCGTCTCGTCTTCATTAGGCGATAAAAAATGCATACTAATTTAATCCCAGGTATTGTTTATTAACGCATTCACTCGCAGCCATTTTGACTGAAGCAACCCTCCTTCGCTCTTTACTGGATTTGGATTGATTTTGCAAGGCCCACAGAATATTGTGTTCTATTGCCATAAAAACATGGAACCTACCAAAAGAAAGACATTTTTATCTGTTCCCATTTTGCAGCAATTAGCATTAAAATATAGCTAAGTTTCATCATTATTCACAAATCTGTTTAAAACAGTGGGGGGAAAAGCTTTTGGCAACATGGCCCTGGTTGGTCTCTTATACTCTGCTGCCACCTGCTGGACGTTTTTGTAATAACTACCATTGCTTTAAGCAACCTCTTTAGGTCAGAGGCTGCACCAAAGCCTTCTGTATGCTCTAGCATCAAAAATCATAAACGTATAAATACATTTTTGGGAGCAAATGAGTTAATGAGGGTTCTATTTCGTCCCTCCCGACCGCCAGGTTTGGTTTTAGTCTAGTCTAGTCTAGTTTTCGTACGGTGAAAAATGTGCTTTGATGAATTTTTTGACAAAATTAACACTAGTTGGCGCAAGCAGCGAAGGAGCGAAAGTGAGGAGAACGCACCGAGGACTGCGCCCCCTCCGAGCCGAAGCGGTACGCCCCCGAGCTGTTGTAGGTTCCTGAGGAGCCGCGGCAGTCGGGCGACCACTGCTCGCTGCGAGGGTTGGAGAACGCCAGGCTGCCGGCGGAGGCCACGGCACCCTCGTCGTAGTCGTCCCGGTCGTAGTCCGAGTCCTCGTCGGGCGGGATGAGCTCGCACGGGGGTTCCGCCGGACCGACGGTGAGCGGCGAGTGCAGGAGCACGGCGGTGGGTGGCAGGGGCGGGACGACGGCGTCGTTGGCGTACGGGTCTTCCTCGGAAGAGTCGTCGCTGGTCCGGATGCCGCTGGTGCGCTGGCCGTCCGAGTGGCCATGCTCGCTGGGGTTGGGCGAGTCCTTGAACGCCTCGTCGTCCGCCCCGAAGCCTTCGTCCACGTCCTCCTCGTCCCGCAGTTCGCACGGCCGCCGCCCGGCCTCCTTCTCGGCGCCCAGCGAGCTCTCGATGTTCCTGACGCACTCGTCGATCTCGTCAAAGTTGAGCGACTGCAGAAAGTGCTGCGCCGCCTTGCAGGCCTCGTCCTCCAGACGCTTGAGCTCCTGGTCGCGCAGCAGCTGGAGGCGGAGCAACGAGGCCTCGGTCAGCGACAGCTCCTGACGCTCCTTCTTCATCTGCAGCGACTGGATCTCCCGCTCCAGACGCAGGATCTCCTCCACCTGGGACGCCTCCTGAGGACGGATGGCCTCGGCGTCCTCCTCCAAGGCGTCTGAAGACACCTCCAATGTCTCAGAAGACTCATCCGAGGACGACTTGCGGGTGTCGGAAGTCTGGTCCACGTTCTGTGGTGTCTTGTCCAAAGTGTCAGGTGACGCCAGCTGAGGCTGAATCAGTTCTTCAGCTCGACGCTGCTCCTCACGCCTCACAGATGCCTGAAGATCACAAGATTGTGTCAGCGGCAAGATGATTTTAAAAAACGAAAACTAACTGAAATGACATTTTATGTTTACAAAACGAACTAAAATTATAGCAAAAATGTGACAAAGAAAAAAGTGACATCATCTAGCAGCAGCCAATAGAAAAGCACCTTCAGATGATGTCACGCCGAGGCCACAACCAAATGCAACGCTAGCTAAGAAATTAGTTACTTTTCCCTGGTGTTTATTAAATATTGCGCACAAGCAGAGGTGGCAAATCCAGGTCCAGAAAGTCAAAACCCTGTCACAGTTTGGCTTTAACCCCAGGCGCTAGCCAGCTACTGAAGTGAATTAATTTAATTCTAACTGTTTGATTTATAATATTACTATTTAGAAGTGGACAGAGCTGCTTTAATTTACTCAGTATGGCTCTGTGTGAGAATTTAAGTTGATGTGAGGGGGTGAAGCGAATGTGTTAATTAGATTCCTTTGTATTTTACAACTGGTTGAACAGGGGGGTTTAGTGCCATCTCTTCTGGTTCTGAAAACAACGTTAATCTTTATCTTGTGACTGCGGGGGCGGTTTTGGACAGCAGGAGAAGAAGAAGAAGGGGGAGCATTTTGGCGATGTGTATTGATGTATCATGTGACTGTCTGAGACAGAGAGGAACGGCTGAGGATTGGTGGAAGAAGACGGGGAGGGGTTTGTAGAGTCACGGAAGGATATTAGTGACTTGCTCGTGGGAGGGGTGTTACAGATGAGGTAGAATAATGGCGGAGTTTCACTGCTACCTTGTCTGTCCATAAGCTTATGAAAATAAATCCTGATTTCACCGATCTCATTGTCTGATTTTGATAATTAACATTATGAACACGGGAAAACAAAGAACGGTTTTCCAACACTACCTAGCTAGCTAGCTCCTTGGCTCGCTCCCATGTTGTTCCTTTACCTGCTAGGGAGTGAGCTAGCACCATGAGTGCTAGCAAGCTAGCTCGCTCCCTAGCAGCCTAGCAGGTAAATGAGCACCATGGGTGCTAGCTAGCTAGTTCCCTTGCAGCCTAGCAGGTAAACAACCACCATGGGAGCTAGCTAACTAGCACCTGAGGCTAAAGTCAAACTGTTACAGGGCTTTTACTTTCTGGACCTGGATTTGCCACCTCTGGTAAATAGTCAAAATGCATCTTTTCATATCTAGAAAAGTTCTTCAGAGATCTTTTGATTTTTTTATCTGTGTTGTCACTAATTGCACTGTAAATAATATGATATGTTGTGAATGGTTCTTTTATGTGTCTCTTATATCCTTTTTATTTAATGTTTATTTTTTTACTTGGACCTTTTTTGAGTCTGTAATAAAGTTTATTATTATTATAGAATATAACATGAATTTGTGATCCATCAACAGTACAAATATAGTTTTTAGTATATGCCGCTGTCCACTAATGGCCCCCGAGCCCGAGTTTGGACCCCACTGGTTGAAATTATCAGCATTTTTTTTTTTTTGGGTTGAGGGCATTTTTTATATTTTTTCCCGAGTGGAGTGTATTTTGGTACCTCGAGAGCAAGCTGCTCCTCCTCCAGCCGTCGTCTCTCCCTGTCAAAACCAAACACAAACTTCAGCTGATCTGCCAGGACATTTTTCAAACAGAGATTTTTTTTTATTTCGCCTAACTTATTATTAAACTTAAATAAATATAAACTAAATATTTAACAGAATAATAATAACAGAAAACCATAAGATGATTGATTTCATCCAATTTTGAGGTTATAGATTTTTTTAAAGTGTTTTTCTTAGTTTAAAGCTTTTTTCTCCATTATATTTACAAAAAAAATTCAAAAAAGTGACTTAAATTCCCGCTAAGAAACAGACAAAATAATTTTGATTTGATTTGATTCGATTTGATTGGTGTACACTGCTTATGTTAACAACATGGCTGCTAACAGAAGTCGACTTAGTTTACAAAAACACATTCAATGTTGCCAAATTAGCGATTTTTTCGATTTACGACAATTTTCCAAATGGTCAAATTCAGAAACAGAAATCATAAAATGAATTGATTTTTATCAAATTTTCAGATTATTTATGTTTTTTTAAGTGTATTTCTTAGTTTAAAACTTTTTTCTCCACTATATTTATGAAATGTTTTCAAAAAAGTGACTTATTACAATAAATGTAAATTTAAATCAATTTACTTTTTAGCATTAGTATGTATAAATTAATTACATTTAATTCAAACAAAGAATGCATTTATTTATTTATTTAAATGTAAATCAATATTTAATAAAGAAAAAAAATATTTTATTGAGTTAATTGGTACATATTAATTAATTCCTAATTAATTGGTGAATCTAAATCTAATAACTTAGTTATTTAGTAGATCTAAATAATCTTTTTTTTTTTTAAATAGGTAGTCAATTTTAATCAGTTTGCCATGTGAACTTGATTTGGATTTAGTCTATTATTAGTCAATCCAAAATATTAGTAGTGACTAGTGACATCATTAGTTTGTATGTAATAGTTTTGTTTAAAACCATTTAGTTAAATCAATCGTTTAAAGTAGTTAAAATCTATTCATCCATCCACCCATTTTTTTTTTTTTACCGCTTATTCCTCAAAAGGGTCGCTGGAGCCTATCCCGGCCGGCTTTGGACAGTTGGCGGGGTACACCCTCAACTGGTTGCCAGCCAATCGCAGGGCACACACAGACCAACAACCATTCACACCTACGGACAATCTGGAGTGTTCAATTAACCTGCTATGCATGTCTTTGGAATGTGGGAGGAAACCGGAGTACCCGGAGAAAAACCACGCAAGCACGGGGAGAACATGCAAACTCCACCCAGGAAGGCTGAAGCCCGGACTCGATCTCACGTCCTCTGCACTGGGAGGCGGACGTGCTAACCAGTCAGTCACCGTGCCGCCCCCCAAAAGTCTATTCAATTATATTTGAATTGTATTTTATTTAGTATTTTTCGATTGTTATTATCGTTATTATATGATATTATTATGATATATATATTTTTTTATATTGGTATTTATTTATATGATATTGTAATTATTATTGATGGAGCGCAAACGAGCCGAGCGAGCGAGCGTCTCGGGGTAGTGCGAGCGAGCGACCTGTGGTGGTCTTCCTCTTGCCGCCGCCTCCTGGCCCTGCTCTCGTCCAGCATGCGTCCCACCAGGCGTCTGGCCACGTGACCGCGCCGGCGCGTCTGCAGCGTGAGCGCCGCCCAGCGCAGCAGCAGGAACTTGCGGCGCCAGTAGAAGGCGCGGTAGTTCTTCTGGATGAGCAGCACGCAGCGCAACAGCCGACGGTACTGCTTCCTACAAAGCAAGGTTGCTTCACTTACATGACATACAGAAATACTGTTTTATATAGCGAGGCTGCCAGTTTACAATGTTGAATCGGAATTAATTGCATCATTTCCAGAGTTAATTCATTGCCAATGAATTGCACGTTATATCTGTTCTAAGTGTCAGAAAAAATTTTTTTCCAGGTTTTTCATACTCTTGTTATAAAAGTGGACAAAAATGATTACCAAATACATCTTTTATTGATACAGTCATTTTATAGTCAGTAATTAAGTTGTCATTTGAAGTTACAAAGACATACTAAACAGTTATCTTATTCACTGCCATAAATTAATCCCAAAAAAAAAAAAGATTATTAAAAATTTGGGGCGTCAGGCGATTACAATTTTAATTGTAATTAATCGCATGATTTCACTAGTTAACTCACGATTAATCAAAAATGTTATATCTGTTATAAATGTGCAATAAAAAATCCTACGTTTTCATACTCTTGTTATAAAAGTGGACAAAAATGATTACCAATCTTTTATTTATACAGTCATTTTATAGTCTATAGTATTTATAGTTTATAGTAATCAAAAAAATATATATATATATCAGCCGTTTTTTTTCTGGGGATAGACCAAGAATCTACTTTTTGAAAAGTCTTAAAAAATGTTCAATAAACATGCTTTAAGACATTACAACAGAATCAAGATTGGCGTTTCTCGGCAAAGTTGCACCCCCACAAACAACCTTTCCCCCGCCCATTTAATTTTTTAATTTTTTTATTTTTACAGAAAATGAATATCAGCTTCAATTATCGGTTATCGGCCACCGTAACTACTAATACTTGACATTGCTATCCGCCCTGAAAAATACATATCGGTCTATCGGTTTTTCTCTGCACTGTACTGTACTTTTGCAGGCCTCCTTTTATGAAGCGAGTGACTCACCTGGCCAGGTAGCCGGCCACGTGCGCTCGGATAATCATGGCGGCCCGCAGCACCTCCACCTCGCGCTGCTGCTCCAGACGATGCTCCAGACCTTCCCTGAGGAACACCTGAGCACAAAAACACATTTTGGCATCGCACTCTGGCTCGGATGAATTCTTCACCTTCACCCTTCCTATCAAAAGTCTACACACCCTCTTCACATGTCCGCTTTTTTAGGATGAGACCAAGATCCTTCATTTCAAAATCTTCCCACCAACCACAAGCAGTTAACTGAATTTCATACAAATCTTTGAGGGAAAGCTTAATAACAAATCATAAATAAATAATAATAACAAAAAAAAAAAATATATATATATATATATATATATATATATATATATAACAGTCACACAAGACCCGCCAGCCGTTGTTGTGCAACCGTGTCTTCTTTACATGTGGAAATTGGATGGATGTTCAATTCTTCAATAAACATTTGAAACAAAACGGCTCCTTGCCGCAAGAAATCGTCGTGGAGGAGGAGGGGAGGAGAGGGAAGAAAAAGAAAAAAAAAAGACGACTGTGAGTGGGTTTCGAACTAGAGCCTGCTGCTCACAGGGCGGGCGTGCTAACGGTCACGGGATGTGACTGGACTGGTCATCACAACTGGATGGGCCGTATCGGGTCTGGTCGCCATGACTAGAGGGGACGCGATGAGACAGTTTTCCATGACTGAACGGGATGTGACCCACAGCACCACTCTGGTTCAGCAGCGCAAAAGTATCAACCAGAACCTTTTCTGTGAATCCATTCCGTTCAGTCATGGCGACCAGTCCAATCACATCCCGTTTAGTCATGGCAACCAGTCCGGTCATGTCACGTCCAGTCACGACGACCAGTCCAGTCACATGCCGGACAGTCACGACGACCGGGCCAGTCACGTCCCGTCCGGTCATGGCGACCAGTCCGGCCACGTCCCGTCCAGTCATGGCGACCAGTCCGGTCACGTTTGTTCCAGTCATGGACGAGACCTGTCCAGTCATGGCAACCAGTCCGGTCACATCCTGTTCAGTCATGGCAACCAGTCTCGTCATGTCCCGTCCAGTCGCGGCGACCAGTCCCATCATGTACCGTCGATCGCCACGATTTGCCAATTTTCTCACCGATGTTACGGCCCAAAACAGGAAGTGAATCGCAATCAATCAATTAATTTGAAATCATGTCCTGTTTCGGAATCTTTTTTCTGCAGGTGTCCACTGTCCATGAAAAAAGCCGATGCGGCTTACCTTGGTCTTCCCCATCTGCCACTCGGCGGCGCTGTTGTCGTAACGTTGCAGCAGCTCCACGCAACGTCCCTTGGCGTCGTCCGCCGTCAGCGCGCCCCGCATCAGAACTCGATATCTGAGGAAGCACCAAAAACAAAAGTTGGTCGGCGGCCCGAGCGATAGACGCGGGTGTGGGAGGGCCGGCGGGGCGGGTTAACCCGAGACCACCCACCGGCAGCAGAACTCCTGGAAAGGTCGGCGGACGGGAAAGCCGGCGCGTCGGATCTTCACCGTCTCCAACATGCCCGAATAGCGCAGCTGGTTGAGAACCACCGCCGGGTCGAAAAGGTCAGGCATCTGCACGGACATGTGACACGTTTGTCGGCTTTTCTTGACAAGGACAAGGACTGGGTATCGATCCGCATTTCCAAAATCGATTCGATTCAGAAGGGCCCGATTCAATTCCATTCACGTTCATTTTCGATTCACTTAAGGATTTCATGCAGTAGCAATTTTGATTCAGATTTCCAAAATAGATTTTAGCATTAGCTATATTCTAATGCTAATTGCTGCAAAACAGAAACAAATAGAAATGTAAATTTTTTCCTGATGAAAGAAGAGATTCTAATCTTTATTTTACAATATTCTGTAGGCCTTGCAAAATAAATTAAAATCCAGTCAAACAGCCAAGAGCGAAGGGGGTTGCTTCAGCGAAAATGGCTGCGAGTCAATGAATTAATTAACATAAAAGTGGACAAATATGGTTACCAAATACAAATGTGGTTGCATCTTTCATTTCATTGATTCAGTAATTTTATAGTAAGTAATTCATATGAAGTTATTTGACGTTAAAAAGAGAGACTAAACGGTTAAAAGAGTGTCAAACGTCATAGATTTGTGTTGAGGTCATTTTCTGCCCCCAGTTGGTCTTAGTGTTTCATGTTGGACATTGGTGACAGGAACATTACATTTTTCTTTTCAAATTAAGAACAATTAGTATTTAGAACATGAAGCAACTTGTGGACTCCGGGTCATTTTGTTCATTGGAAATTACAACTAGTCACCAGTCTCCACAAATTTTATATATATATCTCCATTTCATGACTCTTGAGGACCGTATTTAGGGGAACTTTCAGACTGGCACGGCATTCCGAATGGCCACGTTTGAGAATCGAGAAGGTCAGTTGGGCGCGGCCTGGAGAAGAGAGGGCGCCACTTTTCTGGGGACTCCTGTCAGCCTCAGTGGGCGTTTGTGTGGGGGAGGGCTGGTGATGGGGTTCCCTCAATGAGAGGATGCTTTGATTCCCTTCCCGCTGCAATGCCCTCCGACCCCCTTTTATCACAAATCTGCACTATGCTTCAATGTCAGCCTTGAAGAAGCACTGGCTCATTAGCATAAAGCTCATTTGCATAGGACCGTCGCACAAAGACAAGCGCTGTCCGGAAAAGCCGCATCCTCGCGTCTTCCTCGGTCTGATCCGCTTCAATTGGGAACCGATTGCTCATAAAAAGCAGCTTTGCCATATAAATGAGTCAGAAAATAAAAAAAAGAACAACAAAAATCAGGTACACTGTCATTCATTTTTCTGGTAACAATGGGCAATTGATCGTTAAATAATGACAGTTTTTTGGGGTTTTCTTCCTAATGAAAAACAAAATTGGCCACAAGAGTGAATTTGATTTTAATATTTGATTGAATCCAATGATGAAAGAGTAAAAAAAAAAAAATGCCGCTTTTCCAATTTTGAAATTCAATTTCCAGCCCCTTGACAGGAAGAAAAATAGCACAACTTTCCTATTAGACGGGACTTTGACACCATCTTGTGAATACTTATGAAGTTTGAGAGAGCGCAAATGCGGCACAAAAGGGCAAGTACTAAAAAATAAGTGTGGAAAAAAAGCCAGTAGGGAACCGTGACTATTAAAATAAGCAAAAGATCACAATAACAAACAACAATGGGAATAATATTAGGGCATGATCTTAAAAATAAATAAAATCAAAAAAGAGCAATGATGATGACATGTTGAATTGATTACCGAATGAACAATACTGAACTTACTCTAAAAACATTTTTTTTTTAATATATAAAATAATAATAATAATAATAATGCATTGGATTATATATTAGTGCCCGATCTTAAAAAAAAAAGTTATATATTTTTTTATTAATTGGCTAAATAATCTGTATTTTTTTGTGCCCAGAATCGCTATCAGCCTAAAAAAACCAACCACAATATCGGTCAGGCCTAAGCTGATATGGTCAAAACACGTTTGCAAACAAAGTGGTGCCTTGAGATGTGAGTGCCTTGACTTATGAGCGTTTTGAGATACGAGCCATGGCTTCACCAATTAGTTTTGTCGTATGATAAAGAGCAAACGTTGACTCACAAGCAAACTTCACAGCAGGGGTCAAGGACCACAACAGTAGCCCGTGGGCCTCTTCTGAAAACAGTGATGGGACAATGTGACTTTCTAGGAAGTCTTTTCTTCTTCAGTTGTTCATTTTTGAAAGAGGTTCTGAACAAAAGTCCAGGAATGAAAGACAAACTCCCTCAAATTGGCTTGGGGGGTGCGGAAGCCACAACAATGACGCGGGGGCTGAAGTCAGTCAACTAAAAAGTCTCGGGGTTCAGGAGCCCACTGAAGAGGAGAAAAGGGGGCGTGGCCATCTACTCCCAAGTTTCAAAACACAAAACAAGCTCACAAGATGGCTGCCAGGGACCCACGTTTGACTTTTCCACAAGATGCTCCACATCAACATCATCCCGGGCTTGTCCAAACAATTGTGGAATTCAATTTTGCTAACATTCATCCACAACTAATTGACTACCAAATTAGCCCACAACTAGAAATGAGTCGCCTTGTTTCACTTCAAATAGGCCAAATTTGACACAATTGTCAAATTATTGAAATGTTTATTTTATTTAAAAAAAGTTCATTAATATTGGTCAGCTTCTTTACTTGGGTGAAAAAATGGGCTCACTTTTTATAAAACAACCCAGAAAGTTGGGTCAAATTAAGCCATAAAGTGGATCAGTCCATTTTTAATCCATAATTGGGTTACTTTTATTTTTTTAAACTTATGTTTTTACTCATTTCTTATTGCACTGACAAGGGGAAATGGTCCACAATTTCGTTGTACCTGTGCATAACGACAATAAAGGCATCCTATCTTTTGACCCAAATGTTTACAGAGTGTACACTCTAAAAACAGTTGGGTCAAAAACAACCCAACTATGGGTCAAAAATGGACCGATCCTCTACTTGGGTCGATTTGACCCAACTTTGAGTCAATAAATGGGTCGTTCTGCGCAAAACAACTCATAAATATTGATCCGATCCTTTACTTGGGGTCATTTTGTATAAAACAACCCTGAAAGTTGGGTCAAATGGACCCATGAAGTGGATTGGCCCATTTTTGATCCATAATTGGGTTACTTTTGACCCAACTGTTTTTAGAGTGTACTATGTGACGCGCTATACATGCATTTAGCATCGCTCTTGATGCTCCTTCTTACTCTCAACTGAAACATCCATCACCTAACAGTTGTCTCTGCCAGCACGGATTCATGCAACAGCTTCATTACGCACACGCACACGCACACACATCATGTGGCCTCACCGTGCATTTTGGCTGTGAATTCCGCGTCAGCGACAAAAAGACGTCAAAGTTCGTGTCCCGCCGAAGACGCACAAGTCACTCCGGCTAAGCTAACAAAGGTTTTGAAACGCTCCCTCTGTGTGGAGATGGGAGGGCCGTGGTTTCCGCGGTTGCCGTGGTGACCGCTCTCCCGCCGAGGCTCATTTGCGGCAGCCACTTGTAGGGCTTGACGTGTGCGTATTCAAAGTGGCCTGGGGGGGGTGTGGGGGCGTGACTATCATGAAGCTCAACACAAAAGCATTCATCTGATTTGTGGCCGCTTGGTCACCTTCAAGCAGGACACAGCAACCGTCTTGGCTGCTGATCGGTTTGATGTGTTATTATTTTTATTATTATAGCTGGAAAAGAAAATTGGCGACTACAAAAATTGGTTGACACTTGACACGAAAATTTCTGCCTCAAAACAAGAGCGGGGCAATTACCCGACTCATCGATATAGTAGGACAATCAATCAATTCTAAAATGATTTGGCCTAGTTATTAATAATGAATGACATTTATTTGATGAAGACACTGATCATGTTCATTATTTTTCACAATTAGAAAACAGGTAAATACCAAAATGCAACACTAGTGCTATAAAATTCTTCTGTTGTTTACATTTTTAAATTATAAAATTAACACTCATACACGGGAGCATATAGCATTCACTTTTTAAAAAAGTGTGTTATAGAATTATAATTTTTCTATTTTTCTAAAGTGTTCTTTCAATTTGAAAAAAGTTTTAATGACAAAAAAATTCCAACAAACAGAATTTTTTCCCCCCAAATCAAAAATAAATAAATAAATATATATATATATATATATATATATATATATTTTTTTTTTTAATGGCAGGAAGAAAAAAAAATCAAAAACTGAAGAAAAAAAATCCCCCCAAAATGAAAAAATATTATAATAATTTCCCCTTTTTTGAAATATATATTTTAATAACAGAAAAAAAAAATCCAAAAACCAGGAAAAAATTATACCAAAAAACCCCGCAAAAAAATCAATAAAAAATCAATAAAAACTGCTAAAAATATATATTGATCAAGTGAATGCAATACTTGTGAATGCAGAAGTACGCTTCTGTACTTAAACACGTTTAAAAAAATGACAATGTACTGGCGAGCTATTTTTCGAAAAAGCCCAGGCGCTACTCATGTGGTCCTGGAGGGCTACCTGATACTGAAAACCGCTTGTCCTTCATTGGACGAGGCAGTGTGTAGAAACAAGAATAGCGCAAATATCAATAGCATCTGATTTGGGATCCGATGATGAAAATCATGACATAGGCTGTGTTCGAATGTGCACTCTACTCCCTACATAGTGCCCTACTGAGGGGTCACGCCATTTTGTAGGGGTGTCGGAATGTCCAGGGAGCGAAAATGCAGTGCACTCAAAATGACCCACAATGCACTCTGAAAAGTAGTGAACATCGACGCTCACTCAAACGGGTTGATAGACCACAATGCATTGCGAGCAACAGCGCAAGCGCGACAATAAAAGCGACGCATTAAATAGATACTAAGGAAGGAAAGGAAATAAAATGCAGTTTCAAAACATTTTCATTCACAATAGTCAGAGATTTATGTGTTGGTGCGTCGTAAGAGTTACGGTGGTGACGTGATATGTGACGAGAAGAAAGTAACGAGGCAAGCAGAACGAGGTACTTATATTTTGTTTGTTTGTTTGGATTTAATTTCTGAATTATATTTTTTTATATTCCTTTTTATTTTCACCTTTAGTCATTTATTTAATCATTTATTTATTTAGAATTTTGGTCCACCATGAGCCACAGCCTGCGCGTTTCCATCAATATTAGAAGCAAATTTGGATTTCATGGACGGAAGCCGCCTCTCAACGTTGCTTACGACGTCTTTTAAATCCGAAACATTTGTGCCAGTGGTTGGAATTGAGCGTGCGTCCAACTCACCTTGTGCGTGTTTGGTTTGATGCATCGTATGAAGAACGGGTTGGAGGTGCTGAGCGTTGCCATCAGAGAGTGCAAAGAGTCCTGAAAGGCAACACAACAGTCAAGTAGCATCGGCATTCATGAATCCGTGAGCTTCTATCACACTCGTGCTCAAGCGCCTTCAAAAAACTCTTCTCCAAAACGCTCTTTTTGACCGGACTGACAACATTTTAGTCAACTACTTGCACTTCCCTGAAAGTGACTTTTCCCAGCGCATTAGGAGTGACAAAAGTGCGCGTGCGGGCCAGCAGACCTTAAAGTGCGAGCTGACGGTGGGCCTTCGGTGCTTGCAGCTGCTCTTCAGCGTGTCCTGATTGTTGCGACTCGCCACGTGTTCAAAAAGGTCGTAGACGAAATCCAACCTGTCAAAATAATACATTTGAGGGCAATTTTCAGGACATTCCCTCACAAAAGTCACTCCATTCTTTTCAACAAGAACACTTTCAATTACAAGAACAGAATAAAATTGGATCTTTTAGGGAAACAAATCCATTTTCAAGAAAAAAATGCCATTTGCCAGAATAAAAAACAAATATTCTGAGAAAAAACACTCAAGAAAAGTGTTTCTATTTCATGGGGAAAAAGTTGTGAGGTTCAATCAGTCTTTTTTTTTTTTTTTAAATACATTTTTAAAGATTTTTATAATTAAAAAATGCACATTAGAGAATAACGGGAATTGTTTTTAAGAAAAAAAAGTCAGTTAGCATGGGGGGAAAAATAAGTTTCAAGAAACAAGTTATAATTTTCAAGACGAAAAGGTACTTTATATTTGTGAAAAAAAACACCTCACAAAAAAAGATTTATATTGACAGAAAAAATGTAATACTTTTGAGAAAAGAATATGTTCTGGCAGGGCGTGGCAGATTTAGGACTCAGGTGTGATAGGAGATAGGACACTAGACATAAAACTCCTCGTTTAGAGGGAAAAACAAAGGCTATAAAGGCTAATCTACAAACAAAGCAAAATCACTCCTAAACTAAAGCTATACTGTAGCTATGCAAAGTTACAAACAAAAAGTTCACACAGAAGACAGGACAACAAGGCTGAGGACTGTGACTGTGACTATGACTGTGACTGTGACTATGACTGTGACTATGAATGTGACTGTGACTGTGACTGTGACTATGACTATGACTATGACTATGACTGTGACTGTGACTGTGACTATGACTATGACTGTGACTATGACTGTGACTATGACTATGACTGTGACTGTGACTGTGACTATGACTATGACTATGACTATGACTGTGACTGTGACTGTGACTGTGACTGTGACTGTGACTGGGCTAGAGTGACACTTTGGCACAAGACAGGGGAGACGCAGACCATTTAACACATGAGGGTAATGGGAAACAGGTGGACACAATCAGGAATCAGGGTTGACACTGACACCACATGAGGAAGGACAAGTGACCTGAAACGAAAGGAGGGTCGGAATTTTCAAAATAAAACAGGAAACGACAAGACAGTAAAAG
The DNA here is from genome assembly GCF_054856555.1 of Leptonotus elevatus. Classification (NCBI taxonomy): domain Eukaryota; kingdom Metazoa; phylum Chordata; class Actinopteri; order Syngnathiformes; family Syngnathidae; genus Leptonotus; species Leptonotus elevatus. The sequence continues at coordinate 4,599,122 of NC_141239.1, read as the reverse complement.
CCCAAACGAGACAACCTGACCGCGGTGTTTTTTCCAAAAACACATTTTGAAGGAATTTTCGAACCTGCTGTCGCGGAGCATGTTGAGGACGTCGTCTCTGAACGTGTCCCTGTTCTTCTCCAGCGTTCCCCTCACGTCGTACACCACCTGCATGCCGGCAAGTCGCATGGTTTGCTTGGATTGGACAGGAATCCATGATGATGCCATCAGATGATGACCTTACCTCTCCTGCGTAATGTCGAACTCCAAAGTAGTGAACAGCAACGCGAGGCTTCACGTAAAAAGGATTTTTCTGGAACACAAAACACACAAATGGCATTAAAAAACAAACAAACAGATAAATAAATGTGAAGTAGATGTTGTTGATGTCACACTTTTTACATCTCCATACATTTCTTGGAATCAATACATCACATATAAACAAAATGTGTACGAGATGAATTGCTATAAGCAATCAAATAGAGGGTGGGTAAGTTGTCTCACTACATATCTGGGGTAAGATGTCACAATTATTATATATGTATATATAAGATATTATTTGAAAAATTATTGCTGTTCTCCTGTTTTGTTTGGTTTTGCCTAAGTTGAAAGTGAACATTGAAGTCAAACAAAATCATTGATCTTGAAAAAAATTAGCATTGTCATCGAGCATGTTAATGTTAATATAAAGAAAATATTATGCAGCATGCGCTGGATTGAAGTCGTAAAGCCAACCGTGAGCACGTGGCTAATGTATAATAACAAAACAACATTCACCGAGCATAAAGCTAACCGCGGTAGCCGGCTAAAGAAGGCTAACAACAAAACAACTTTCACTGAGCAACTTAGATACTTGTACAAAAAAATACCAACATGTATGAATGTGTAAATAATAATTCTGGAAACATAAACGTACAAGTAAATATTTATTTGAATAAATGAACTTAAATGTTAAATGTTAAAGCACCACTGATGGCTGATGACTGGCGAAATTCGTTCTCTGCATTTGACCCATCACCTATTTTTTTTTTTTCTGCCAAAAATCTGTATCTGCATCGGCCTAAAAAAATGCATAACGATTGGGCCCAAGTCCTCGGTGGTACCAGACTGAGTGACTGGAAATTTTGATTGCGTTCTGCAATCACCAAATAAAAATCAATCAATCATAAGTTTTCTATATGTGATGTGGTTTATGACATAAATGCAGGCAAGTACGTGAGCAATGTGTTTGGAGGCGTGTTTTTACCGAGTGCTGACAGTGCAGTTTCTCCAGCAGCGTGTCGTCCGTGGCTTTGGGGAAGTGACTCTCCTCGTTCATCAGAGCCAGAAGGCCCAGTTTCTGTGGAAAGGCAGTCCGGGTGTCATCACCTTACGTCACATCACGTCACGTCACGTCACGTCACGTCGTGTCGCGTCACGGGCTCCAAAATGAAAAGCACTCACCTTCTCTATCAAGTCCAAGCACTCGCCGTTGTCCATCCAGTCGATGTTGGTCCACACCAGACCTTCCCTGCAGGAGGTCAAGGGTCAGAACTAGCTTAGCATTTTGCTAATCATCTGCTACACCAGGGTTAGAACACTTTTGGATTTTTCAAGGAATGTGTTATGTGTCCTATGTGTCTATTTACTAGTGTTGTTACAACACCGTTTTTTTTGGCCCTCAATACCGATTTCGATACCCAATTTTGCAGTATCGCCCGATGCCGATACCACACCGATACCTAGTTGTTGTTGTTTTTTCCAACATGAAAAAGCTGCCCTGGTTCAGAATATTCAAGGGCCAATAGGATATCTTGGCTCAGCATGCAGTGAACACGTCACACATCAGTGAACAGAGGTGGCAAATCCAGGTCCAGAAACTAAAAACCCTGCCACAGTTTGGCTTATGCCCCAGGTGCTAGCTAGCTAGCTAGCTCCTGGGTGCTTGTTTACCTGCTAGGGAGCTAGCTAACCTTCCACAGTTTGGCTTTAGCCCCAGGTGCTAGCTAGCTCCCCAGGTGCTTGTTTACCTGCTAGGGAGCTAGCTAGCCTGCCACAGTTTGGCTTTAGCCCCAGGTGCTAGCTAGCTAGCTCCCTAGGTGCTTGTTTACCCGCTGTGGAGCTAGCTAGCCTCCTACAGTTTGACTTTAGCTCCAGGTGCTAGCTAGCTAGCTCCCTAGCTCGCTCCCCGGGTGCTTGTTTACCTGCTAGGGAGCAAGCTAGCTAGCACGAGGGGCTAAAGCCAAACGGTGGCAGGGTTTTTACTTTCTGGACCTGCATTTGCCATCTCTATCAGTGAATGTCGTGCACAAGCATGACACAAGATGCTGCATCTGCATGTTCCTTGTTAGTACTTGCCGATGCCGATACCTCTGTTTTTATGCAGTATCGGGGCCTCTCCCAATACCGTATTTGGAACAAGTGTATTGCGCAAAAGTAGTGAAATTCCTTCCAAACATCGAACCATGGATTTGGACAGTCGGTCTCTCCGCACAAGTTTCAGTTAGCCCAATATTGGAAGTGGCTGGTCAATGAGAGCAAATACAATATCTTAATTGAATGTCTTGTGGTCCAGCCTCGTTTTTCTCGACGCGCATCCTTTCTGGTGGTTTCTTTCCTCATTCTAGATCTCGGGGCACCGTCGTGGCCAATTGAGGGCTTTCCTGTTCTGTCGCCCTCTGGTGGTCATTGTTGTTCATGCTTCTTGCCCGTTTATCAATTTGGTTGCTTTGTGCTTCTGTCGATGACAAATAAAGCATCGCATCCATATTTCCTTCTGGTTTTTGTTTTTTTAAATTTAGTTTGTTTCAATCCGTCTTTAGAACAAGTTTGTTCGTTTTTACTTGTTTTTTTTATTTTGATGAAAATGCTTCCTTTTTGTTTAGTTTTTATTAATATAGAGTATTTTTCAGGTAAAAAAAAAAAAAAGGTCATTATGTATTGTGTAATAAAGTAAAGTACAATTCCCCAAACAAGCTACTTGGTCCTTCTTCATCGGTAGCTACGGATGTGCAGCAATACCGAAACAAATACGTTTGAAAGGAACCCCCGAAAGAACAACAAAGGTTAGTTTAAGTAACTTTTATAAACCTAACATGTAGTTTGTTAGTATTTATTTATTTATTTCCAAAAGCAGTTTCGGTTTGTTTTCAAATTTCGTGAAGAAAAATGTTGTATCCGATTTTGACATCATGCATTTCCTAGCCCCTCCCCCTAACCCCAACCATGAAAAATGATTGCCGACCCCCATTCCTTACCCTAACCTCAACCATAGCCCAATTCAAATCTAAAATCTAAAACCAAATCTTGACCCTCAAAAAGAAGTCTAAACTTGGACGGGTGGGCCCCACAACTCTTGTGAAATCCCGAAATATTGGCTATGCCATTTAACAAAAGGTACCCCCCCCCCCCCCGCCCGCCCGCACACACACACACACGCAAACATCTTACTTGTTGTACTCCAATTGCTCCAGGGAGAAAATGTGCTTGTTGAAATATTCCTGAAGCTTCTCATTTGCATAGTTGATGTTGAACTGCTCAAAGTGGTTCACCTGAAAAAGGTGTTAAAGTCCCGCACGCGTCAACAAGATTCATTGACAATTGTCAATTAATGTTCCGTTTTGTCTTGTTCTTTGTCACGTACTGTCACGTACGCCGCACGTGTGCGAATATTGCTGGTAAACGTCTGTCAACAAAATGTGGGCTACCTGAAAGTTTTCAAATCCAAAGATGTCGAGAATGCTGATGGACTTGAAGTCGTCTTTCCCTCGGATGCGATCGTTGAGTCTGCGGATGATCCAGTTGAAACACTGAGAATAAAGTGCCATGGCCATGGAGTCCCTCGAGTCCACCGCCTGCAAGACAAAACAAAACCAAACAATCAAAAAGACTGTCATTCATTTTTTCCTCTCAATTTTGATTCACTTTGATTTTTATTTATTTATTTTTACAGTGTTTTTATTCAAATCGTTTTTAAAATTGTATGGTGTCCTTGAGTGCCTCTAAATATAATGCATTATTATAGGACAGCTGCGGAGCAAAACAAACAACATTACTATCCTAGAAAAAAAATATTAGACATTATTTCAATTAGTTACGGGATCCCCCCCAATTTTTTTTTTAAGAAATGTAAACGTGACCTCCTCTGCAGACTTGATTTCAACAGGAAGTGGCCTTAAATCAACACGTAGTGACCTGATTTCTACAGCAAGTGACCTGATTCCAACAGGAAGTGACCCAAAAGTGACCTGATTTCAACAGGAAGTAGCTTGATTTCAACAGGAAGTGACCTGGAAGTGACCTGATTTCAACAGGAAGTGGCCTACAATCAACAGGAAGTGACCAGTTTTCAACAGGAATTGACCCAAAAGTGGTCTATAATCAACAGGAAGTGACCTGTTTCAACAGGAAGTGACTTAGAAGTGACCTGATTTTAACAGGAAGTGACCTAGAATCAACAGGAGGTGACCAGTTTTCAACAGGAATTGACCCGGAAGTGGTCTATAATCAACAGGAAGTGACCCGATTCCTACAGGAAGTGACCTGATTTCAACAGAAAGTGACCCAGAAGTGACCCACTGCTACTGCTGCTACAAGTACTACATGCGGCTTTCCACCTTGCAAGAGTCAGCTGTCCCACTCAAAATTTCCACAGAATTTTTTCTAGTTATTATTATCATTATTATTACTATTATTATTATTGGCAGTTAAGTTCATAGAAGTGTCAGTGTTGGCAAATTAATTGGGAAAATTTCTTTTGAAGACATAATATTGTCCAGCCCGTCATTGAACACGAGATCCATTGGAGTCTCAAACCTTATTCAGGCAAATCAGAATCCACGTGTGTTATTTAAAAGTGCTGATTCTGTGCTTAAAGCTTTGGTTGCTCTGGCCCACTGTCATATGGTGTTCCACAGGGTTCCATTTTGGGGTCCCTGCTCTTTTCGTTGGATTTGCTGCCCGTGGGTTCCCAAATGTTTTGTCACTGCTAACTGCTATGCGGATGACAGTCAGATCTACGTGCCACTCTTAGTGGTCTTAAAGAGTTGCGGACGACGTTGTTCTCGTTGCACTGACCTGCTCGATCGTGAGGGGGGTGGAGATCTCCTCCCCCCTGAGGATCATGGACCTGTGCGTGAGAACCTCGGCCAGCTGATCCGAATTCAGGCCCAGAAGCTCCGCAGTGCGACTCAGAGCTGTCAAATAAAAATGGATGGGAAATAATGGCATCGATACATTTCAAGCAGGAGCGGGAGGAGGAAGAGGAAGAGGAAGAGGAGTGTCGGAAAGCCCACCAGACTTGGACGTGATTTGCGCCCCTCCGGCCGTCATGAAGTCGATGTTGCCGGCGTGCAGGATCCCCGCCAGGAGTCGCAGGATCTCGCCGATGTTCTCCTCCGTGAACTGCATGGTCCGCATGGCGTTCTGGGAAAAAAAATACAAAAGTAGGCGTATACAAGATGAAACATGACCTGAGAGAGGTAGATGGCATTCGTGTTTCATGTTGGATATCAGTGGCAGAAACATTAAATTTTTCTTCTTGCGTATTGAATGCTTTTTAATGCCATTTCCGGCCTTATTTTGAGCAAAATCCATTTCATGTCCATCGAGGAATGTCTAATAAGTCTAAACCCTGCAGCTGGAAAGCTAAACTCATCAATCCGAGCATTTCGCAAATTTGGCACGCGCTCACCAGAACCTCTTGAAAAGTGCCGTTGTCGTTGATTGTGTTGTCGGGGGGCCCGCTGGACCGGGTCAAGTAGTGATACGTGCAAGACGGGCTCAGGCCCAAACGCTCTGCAAAAAAATAAACAACAACACGGAAGGGGACTTGACTTGATGCAGTAGCAAGTTGGAAATCAAGTGATTCCTTGGGCTACCACTAGAGGGAGCACAAAAGAGAATCACTGATTTGGGCAATGATGCTATTAGGCTAGCAGCATTGTTAGCATGCGCGTGGACTGACCCCTCTGCTGGTGGTCTGTGCCTGCGAGCAGAGCGTAGAAGATGTGATAGTTCCTCTCGCCCGCGTTCTGTCGGACTACTCGGTTCTGCAGAAAACAACACGAGAAAACGTCACACTCAAACGTGGCCGTCACTGTTACCTTGGCATTTACGTTCATTAGTCGGGTTTCCATCCAATTGTTTGGATTAGTGAATTTACTGGAAATGCGCAAAAGGGACATGCGACTTACGCCCGTTTCCATCTGTTGTTCTTTTGCGAATATTGAGAGGGGACTCCGCCGCTGTAGATGGCGCTATATACCATAGAGATGCACCAGTAATTTAAAAGAAGAAGAACCAAAAGCGATGACGTTGTATCTTTTGTAATTCTTGATAAACCGTAGCGTTTCTTTGTTGTGTTCCATCTAAAATTGCATTCATATTCGCTTCTTTAATTCATTCCAAAAATAATTCTGTTTCGCCGTCCCCCCCAAAATACCTTAATTTATTGTCCGACATTAGTAAGGTTTCCAAATTCCTTTCCTTTATTTCGATCCGCTTCAAAATCCACCCCCACTAAGCGTCAAAACCTTTTTGCGAATTCTGGGCCCTTTTTCGAAATTTCGAGCGTTTCCATTCAGTCTTATTTTCGCATTTCTTGAAAATTCAAATGAAAATATGTGGATGGAAACCCAACGACTGACAAAAGTCATCATTTGAGTGTATAAAGCAAATTAATTGACAGCTCTATGCTGTGATTAGCTTGACTTTCCACATGATAGAAGGCGGCTGGAATATGAAATAAGAATCTTTACCTTCTCCAAGAGGTCTGGCGTCAAAAGAAGTTTCAGTCAAGGTTGATGAAAAGTCACGGTGGATTGTGTTTTTTTTTTTTTTTTACAATCTAGATCCAAACACAAACATTACTGAAAAACATTAGCTGCTAGTTAGCTAAGCAAGTTATCCAAAAATCTGCAGATTGTAAAATGTAAACAATTGTTATGAATGATAAATAGCAGGCTGTGAAATATAAATGTAAATTTGCCTTATCTTTTGGTCCTCTGTGACTAATTTTTTATAAATGGTTCAGAGTGACACAAATAACATGTTTTTTCTCTCTTTAATATACATAAAACAAAAGTCACTCAACAACAGTAGCTGTTAGCCATTAGCAAGTTAGCCAGCTAACCCTCTTAGCATACGACCAAATGTCATTTTGTTGATCAGGTCAAGTCAACATCCACAGTAAATTGGATAAACATTCCATTAGCATTAGCGTTCCATTAGCTTATTTTGCATGAAATCAGGATACAGTCGACGATGCGTCCTCCCTGGATGTTTCCCTTTTGGTTGAAATGCAGCTGGACAAACTTCCCAAAGCGGCTGGAGTTATTGTTGTACACCGTCTTGGCGTTTCCAAACGCCTCCATGATGGGACTGGCAGCAAAACAAAAGTTCAACTTTTGTACACGCTTGGCATTTCATCAGCCGAATGAATAATAAGGAAAACCATTTTGAAATAATGCGCACCCGCTCTCCAGCAGCGCCTCCTCAACGTGCGAAGTCCTCTCCTTGCGCGACATTTCCAGCGAATGTTGGCTCATGGACGACAGGAACTTCAAAATCAGTTTGGTGCTTTCCGTCTTCCCGGCGCCGCTCTCGCCGCTAAAGAAGAAGAAGATCAAAAAATGGAGGAAGGCCCACATTATTAACTCACACAAATTGATGCACACATGCTGGCTGGCAGTACTTTCATAAAAATGCTACTACCACTGTGGCCATTTTATTTCCCTCTTAGGATCTATCTATCTATCTATCTATCTATCTATCTATCTATCTATCTATCTATCTATCTATCTATCTATCTATCTATCTATCTATCTATCTATCTATCTATCTATCTATCTATCTATCTATCTATCTATCTATCCCTCTTTCATCCATCCATCCAATTAACTGTTAAAAAATAAAATGTAGCAGTACACTTTCATCCACTAGATGGAGCCAAACACAAAGTCCTAAAGCGGTGCTGGCCATCGAGCACAAAGCCAATCAATGCAATTTTAAAAACTCTATTCAAGTCAAAGTAAACCAAACTACACTCAATTAAAGTCCAGTAAATTAAACCCAAATCAAGTAAATTAAACGCAAGTTTGAAAAGAAAAAAAATTATCATCATCTTATAAACTAAATTAAACTAAACTCAAACAAAATAATTCAAACTACAGTTTAGTACCTGAATAAAACGTAAGTAAATTTAAAAAAATACACCACTCAAGTAAACACATCTGACCTAAACAGGTACTCAACATAAAAACTCAAATAGAAAAGATGAAACAAAATTCTGGAAAACTGAATTACATGAAACTAAAGTAGAAAAAAAGCCACTAAACTATATGAAAGTGAAATGAACAATACTAAACAAAATTCTAACAAACTAAATATCCATTAAATTAAACCTAAACTAAAGTCCAGTAAGAAAACATTAGCGACAATCAATGTATGTGAATTTGAGATGAATAATACCCCCCCCCCCCCCCCACACACACACACACACACACACCAACCCTTCTCCAACATAAGGACTATCAGGAGAAATACATTTTCTAACAGTAGTCACAATAAATCACGTTTTCCTTTGTCAGCTGCTGTCGTGCAAAACTGAGCCAGATGCTGTTTTTGTCTTAAGAAAACTAAAGTCACATGGCAAAGCAATCACCAATTTCCAGCACACACAAAACGTTGCCAGAAGTTGTGAGCGCAAAAGGTCAGCGCACGTGAAGAAAGAGCCAGTTCATTAAATTGCAGCGTGGTCGCCATGGCAACGTGACTTACGCACAACTCGGAAAAGCCTTGGCCAAACAACGGCTGACATTTCAACAACAAAAGCTAAAAAGACGTCAGGGCGCTGCGTCAGGGAGTTTCAAACACGACCGACCGGGACAACATTCTCAAACACACAAACTGCAATTCTGTAAGTATTTCATATATATATTCTTGCGAGTATTTCTTCAGACAAAGTACATCTCTAAAAGTTTTTTTTCAACTTTATGCTTGTATGATTACAATTTGGTCTTGTAACTAGACAAAGTGCAATTTCTGCAGAAATTGCGTGTGAATACTGAAAGCTGAATGCTAAGCTGAATGCTTATGAAGTAAATTCTAAGATAAATGATGTGAAAATGACAAATATTAATAGTATTTGAAAGATAAATGAATAAAAAGAAGCAAGAGGTGTGAATTTTTGAAGCAAGTTGAAATTTATTAAGATGGAAAAGTGGAACTAATGATATCCAATGGAAAAAATGCAACAAAACTTATTTTGTTTTGTTTGATTAAAAAAAGGTTTAATTTTTGTAACGCTACACTTTTTGTCCCCAAATTTTTTTTTTGTTAGTACACATTTGGACTTTATTCTCCCAAGATGACGACTTTTTAGCGCTGTCAATTTTGTCTTTGTTGGTGTCAAATATCATTTTGTGATGTAATGGTTCAATTTGGTCCCTCCCGACCACCAGGTGGCGCTGCCGAAACAGCACGGAAATCCCCCACGCGCAGTCGCCGGAACCGTGTGCCTTTGAACCTTCTCGAACTGTTCTTTGTCGCTGTCAATGGTGATCTCGTTGATCGGGGCAGCGGGGATTTTTTGGTTTATAAAAAAGAAGAACATATTTGGACTTTAGATTTGTAAGGTTACAACTTGTGATTTTTTTCTCACATAAATCAATTTATTATTGTAACATTTTGACTTGTAAGATTATGTACGACTTTATCAGAACAAAATCTGTGATCACAGCTTTTAATCTTTTTTTCCTTTCTTTTTTTTTAAAGTAACTTTTAGACTTTATTTTCGTGAAATTCCGACTTTTTATTCCAACTATTTGTCTTCCTTCGTGTAAAGATTCCAACTTTTAGTTCTTGAGAAAAAAAACCTCACTGTCGTATATTATTTCTTGAGATTTCTACAATTTGTTATCGTAACATTTTGATACAATTCTCGTAAAATTAGGATTTTTTTTTATCCAAACAAAATGTGTCTTCGCTCTTGGAAAGACGATGACTTATTTTTATTAATTTTTTACAAAAACATGACTTTATTCTCCTGACATTGCAACCTTGCCTCCTAAAATATGGATTTAGTCTGACAAAACTATACATTTTTATCCTGACAGCATTTCTCTCATGTTTTTTCAAGATTACAACTTTTAGTCCTCAAGAAAATATAACTTCATTATCATAACATCACCAATTTTTTCCCCCAATTTGTTATCATAAGATTTGGACTTTATTCTCCTAAAAATTCTGGCTTTATTTTAGTACCTGATGGGTTCATGAATGATCTGAGCCCAAGTTTGGCCTGGGGGCTTCTGCCTGCCGACCACGGTGACCTCGTGACCCCACGTGACCCCTACATGCCAAAACAATTCTCAACGCTGTGCATCAGGCTGCGAGTATGCTAACGCTAACTAGCGGAGGGAATCACGTGCGGAGCCCGGAAACTAGAAATAAAGACTATTGAGCAAAAGCCCTACTTTTGTCCAAATTAAACTCCTCAACTCACTTCTAAAGTGCGCCTTGAGAAGCTTGAAATTATTTAGTTTTTTCACCAAAATTCATGTACGATGTGGTTAACAGGTTAAATGCTAGACTTTGGAATCTCATCCCGCTACACGTGTCATCACGCCAGGCACAAATGACTCTCGATGGGAAAAGATCGGAAATTCAAAGGCAGCAGTTTTAGTCTCACTCGTGGAGGGCCTGACCTATGGAACAAGCTGGACAGCGATATCAAACTATCTGCTTCCTTATCAATATTCCAAAGAAAACTAAAAACTCAACTTCTGGAGAAATATATTGTTGATTTGTGGTACGGTGTTTGCTTTCTCTCCTCGCATCGAATCCAATTAAATCTTTCATTTTTATTTCATCGATCTGAAATGGAAACCCTTATATATCACATTGTATGACCACACTACAGGCCATTTTGTATAAACAAACAAACCAAGATGGGCCCAAAGCACTATGTTGGGCTAAATGGAGCTCTTACTCTCTTACACATAGTTTCTTGACGCCAGAGTGGTGTCCTATAGTAATAATTATTAATAATAATAATAATAAATAAATAAAGGTCCTATAATTAAAATTCCTCAACTCATTTCAATATAGTCACTATAGAATATTTTTAGAATTGATTGATCTATCGATTATTCAATCGATTAATCGGAAATGTCTTATTTTAATTAAACACAAATGATATTCAGTCTTCTTCAGTAAACAGTTACTCTTGATATGCTAAAATCTGAGGATTTGAACAATAAAAAAAAAAAAATGGCTTCAAATGATTACTCGAAAATTAAAATAGTTGTCGATTAATTTGCTAGTCGATTACTTCAATATACAGTAGTTCTCTTTGACATCAGGATACTACAAGATGGCGCCAAATCACCATTTTTGTCTAATCAAAACACCTCAACTCAATTCAGCATCGTTCCTTGAGACTAAAATGCCACATGATGGCACCAAAGCACTATTTCTGTCCAAATGAAACTCCTCAAAACTCACTTCACACAGCTCCTTGACACCAAGCTGCCACTCGAGGGCGCCATAGAACTACTTTTTGGACAAATGAAACTCATCAATGTTCCAAAACTTCAACGAAGTTCCTTTTCAACCAAGAGGTCTCAAGGCACTATTGTTGTCCAAATAAGAGTCGTCAACTCACTTCAACACAGTTCACAAGATGGTGCCATACAACTAGTTGCTGTCAAAATAAAACTCCTGAACATATTTGGGCATAGCTCCTCACCACCGAGATGGCGCCAAAGAACTGCTTTTTGATGACACTCCTCAACCCATGTTGGCGTAGCTCTTAAAGGATTTTTAAGGATTAAAATTATTTATTTATTTATTTATTTTTCAAGTATAATTTTTTTTAAGGATTCTTTAAGGATTTTTTTTATGTTATTTTTTTTTAAATACATTTTTATGTATTATTTTTTAAAGGATTTTAAGGGTTACATTTTTTAATAAAAAAATAAGTTTATTAATTTTTATTTTTTTGTATTTTTCTGTATTTATTTTTATTTTTTTATTTAATTTATTTATTTTTATTTTATATTTTATTATTATAATAATTTTTTTATTTAATTATTATTATTTTTCTTTATTTTTTCTTGAAGTATTTTACGGATTCTTTAACAATTTTGTTGTTGTTGTGGATTTTCTTTAGTCAACCGTACAAAGAATCTCCTAAAAAATGTCTGTCAATCCCGAAAGGTGGTCGCCAAAGTCTGACCTGATGAGCACACACTGGTTGCGCAGCCTCCTCCACAGCGCGCGGTAACACTCGTTGGCCACGGCGAAGATGTGCGGCGGCATCTGGCCCAGGTGGTGGCGACTGTACAGTTCCACGGCGCCGCGCTCGTACAAGCCGGCCAGCGGCTGGTACGGGTTCACCGCCGCCAGGATGGACCCGATGTACGTCTGACGGATGCGAGGGACAAGAAAAAGGAAATGTTGAGACAATCAAGTTGAATGTTTTTTTCTTAGAAATAAAAGCTGTAATCTTGATATGAACCAAGACAAATTTTGTCGGGATAAAAGGTCGTAATCTTACGAGAAGCAAGTGTTACGATCAAAGTTTTCTTTTTTCTTTTGAGACAAAAAAAACAACAACTTACATGCAAGTTATGACATTGGCATTGCTTTCATGCGCCAACTTTGCTGAGGCTTATCAAGCATGACCATGCAGTATTCTGTCACCAAAGACGGAAATCGCTATCACAGAGAGCTTTTGTTTTAATATGCAAATCAGCTTTCACGTGAAAATCTAGTAACAATATGAACAAACGAATGCAAAAAAACAGCTGACCTCTAAGCACAAACTTTTACTGACCGTTCAAGTACATTTCAGTTTCTGGTTTAACATCTGTTAGAAAATCTGCCAAAATTTGGACCATTGTTTTTCAAAGTTAGCGTTACGAAAGCGCGGAACTGCCAATGTGAAGTCAACATTTTGGCGAGTACATTAAATATATTTACAAATGTTACAACGTACTCGCAAATGCGTTTGAAGGTACTTGTGAAATGCTACAAACATAGCATCTTTTCCCATAATGCCATTGGGTACTACTTGGAAAAAGAAAATGGTTTTGGTTTTTTTTGCATTTGGCCCACATTATACAAATACGTTTGAAAAGACATTGTTTATTTGTAACTTTTATGATTTATTATTATGGCTGCAGTGCAAGATTTAGGATTGGCATTTTTTTCCCCATAATACAACGGGGTATTGGCTTGCACGTGTGTGAGTAATACCCGGTGGTATTATGAGAAAAGATGCTATGTTTGTAGCATTTAGCTTGCAAGTACGTTTGAACCACTAGAAGACTGGATAGCCGATAGGCCAAGACTTTTGAAGCCGCCATATTGCTCCTCCCAAGAAACGTTTTTCGGCATACCATCATATACATTTACAGTATCCAAATTGACGATTATTTGAGACCGTATTTAGTAGAAACAGCATGATTTATCATGTTTTACATTTGTTCAACATAAACAAGAGGACTTCAGACATGTTACTTGCCTTAAAAGCATGTATAAATTACATGCTTAATGATTTTTACAGGAGGAAACTTCTTTCATGTTATTTTTTTGGTAAATATATATATATTAAGTTAAATAATTAGTTAACTAACTAATTTAAAAAATTATTAATTTCTTCAAAGCAGCACTTGTTAATTATTATTATCATTATTATTATTTTTACTTGTTAAAAGTGACCACCCCGTCAAACAGCTGCAAAGTTGAGACTCGTTCCCGTCGTCTGATGACACGGTTTGCCATTTTCAACGGCAATATTAAGTGAAAGAGGAATGTTCCAGAATGTTTGACTTGCTGCTGTGAAGAATGAAAAAAGGAAAATAAATGTCCTGGGGCGCAAAAAAGAAAAGAAAAAGAAAACAACATCTCCATTTCAGTTGAAGAATTGCAACCATTTGGACTCAATTAGCGTAGCCGCCAGCCCTCCGCCCCTCCTCCCCTCCACCCTGGAACACTTTCCACGGCGATGCCCCGACTGCGAGCTAATTGGCTGCAACTGTCATCACGAGGCCCCCTATTGGTTAATGTGATTAAAGGTGGCCCCTCGCCTTCTCGGAATTACGATGTCAAATGGTGGCGTTCCGCAGACGTGACTCAACTCATTTTGATTTATACAACATATGATAGGCCTGCTATAAATGCTATAAACGATGGTGTTAGCCACATGCTAATAAGAATTGACAAATCTTCAGAGCTCAATTTGTGTTCCACTGACGCCGCGCAGTCACTCAGTCGGCTCAGCGGGGCCGAAATTTGCCAAAAGAACGAGACCAAATGAGGAGCAGATGTGAAAGAATTTGGAGGAAAAACAGAGCGACGCTCGTCTGAGTGACGGCAGGAAATGTAGGCGGGACGCCGCCAACTAGCGGCGCTCGCCCAGCTAGCGTGTTACGCACACTCTTTATTGGATTTGGCTGCCAACAGCCCGCTGTCTTTGTTGTTCCGACATTCATGAGACGACCCCCCCCCCCCCCTCCAAAACCTGACGTGACACAGTGACAGCTTGGTGGTGAAATATCTCCTTGTGTACATGTGACAAACTTTGTAGAGAAAACAAACATTTGTCTTTTCATTTTATTGCTGATGGACATTTCCATTTTTTTTTTTTAAAGTTATTAATTGTTTTAATGTGAACTCTCTGCACAGGCCAAAATTTGCTAACAGTGCTAAAGCCAACAGAGCAAATAAAGAAACGCTAAGAGCGCAAACCTGTAAAAGCTAACAGAGCAAACGTTAACAGCCCTAAAGCTGACAAACAGAACATATTAGCACAAAGGCTAATAGCAGGAAACAGACCAGAAGAAATGCTAACAGAGCTAAAACTAGCAAGGCAACCGTTCTAAAGAAAGGCTCACGAGGGTGAGTGCAGTAGTAAATGTTGCTTTTTCGTCAGGGTTCATTCAAGGTCGCAGACCATCACAAAGACGCTCGCCAACAATTGTTTGCAATGGTCGCAAACAGCTTTTCTTGTCGCCATCAAATTCTCAACATGTTCTACATTTCTTGGTGACAAGAAAAAAAAACATGGAAACTGTTGCAAACATTCTTTCTTCTCTGCGACCTTCAACCAACATTGCTAATGGAGTACATGTTCACAGAACAAAGTCAATGCTTAGCAAGCAAACGCTAACAGCACTAACGCAAACAAATCCAACCATGATGGAAGAAAACGGTGAAAATGCTTAAAGACCAAACTAACTAAAGGATGCTGAAAGAGAACACGCTATCAGAGAATACGCTAGCAAAACAGGCTGAATGCAAACAGTTTCGAGAGAAAATACTAAGAAATGAATGCAAACACAAGAAATGCTAATTAGATCAACAAGAAAAACAAGAAAAAGGAAAAGTTTGAACCCAGACAGAGAGAGCGCTAATGGGCTCTGACCTCTGACAGTGCTAATGAAGAAGCTAGAAAAGAACATGCTACCTACCCTAACAGAGTGAGCGCTAACCGGCTAACAGGGACAGCGCTAATAAATTCTAGAAGAGAACAGCGCAAACACAAACAAAACTGAGCAAATGCTAAATGAATGAACAATAACATGCCACAAACCCTAACAAAGTGAGCGCTAACTGGTTAGCGCTAATGAATGGTAAAAGAGAACATGCTAACAGAGCTGACACTGACAACAAAAGGGTGAAACGTGAACAGAACCAGACCAAATGCTAGCAGAACAAAATGCTAACTGAATGAACAATCAAAGAGTAAACCCAGACAGAGAGAGCACTAATGGGCTCTGACAGTGCAAATGAATGCTAGAAGAGAACATGCTAACAGCGCAAACAAAACAGAGCAAATGCTAAATGAATGAACAATAGCACGCCTAACAGAGTGAGCGCTAACCGGCTAGCGCTAATGAATGGTAAAAGAGCACATGCTAACAGAGCTGACGCTGACAAAAAAGGGCGAACGCAAACAGTACGAGAGCAAATGCTAACAGAACAAATGCTAACTAAATGAACAATAAAAGAGTGAACCCAGAGAGCGCTATCGGGCTCCGAGAACAGAGAAACGACGCAACCACTTAAATGCCTAACGTTAACTAGCATTAGCATAAGCATGAAATAACGCTAATGTCTCGAGTTGCCGCATACATGTTCAATGGCGGCGACAAAAAGGAGGTCAACGACGAGACACGCGAGCGGCAGACGGCACGTGCAAGTGTTTTTGTTAGCAATGCTTTGTTAGCATGGAACCAGCGGTGAGCCGGCGGCCGCGTTTCAACTTTGACACGCAAATTTGCTGTTGAGACGACTTTGACCTCTGAACTGCCAGATGGGGGCAGCAAATATCGAAAAAATCGAAGCCCGAACCCCAACAGGGCGCTTCACCTGAATTAATTCGCTCCTTCTTTTGTTCCGTCCGTCCGTCCGTCTCTCCTTCCTCTCTTCTTTGTTCCTTTGTCGCTTCTCTCCTTTCCTTCCATCTTGCCTTCATTCCGTCCAGATTTCCTTCTTCTTCTTTGCTCCTTCCTTCTTTATCTCATCCCTTTCTTCTTTTAGTTCTTCTTTTCTACGACCCATCCTTCCTTATGTCCTTCTGTTTCTAACCTTCCTTCCTTCTTTCTTGCTTTCCTCCTTTCTGTTCTTCCCTCCATCCTCTAGCTTAAGTTCCCAAATAAACCGTCTTTCGTGATGTATGTATTAAAAAAGAAGAAGGAGTTTCCAGTATCAATCAATCAATCAATACAATCGTATTGCAATAAGGCCAATAGGTGTCAAACTCGCGGCTGGGGGGCCCAAATCTGTGCCGCCATTTCATTCCATGTGGCCCGCTGAGACAAATCATGTAAGTTTTTTTTCAATACAGTGGTCCCTGGCTACTTTTACTTATGGTGGATTTGTATTTGGGTCCAAAATTCTATATTACGGGTTTGATCTTGGGTTGTAGCTATATCGCGGATTTTTCAGAGATGATTACGCCACACCCCAGATTGACTGTATTCCTTATTTACGCTGCTATTTTTTTCAATTATATTTACAAAGTCACTGTGTGGTGTAACACGCCCCAAAAACAACAACAAAGTCAACTACTTTGTTTTTGTTTTTTTTATACTAAAATGTTATCTGCAGCCCCACTCGTCTAAATATGGTATTGTGGTTCATATGACATTTGTGGAATATGAGTTAAGCAGCAAAATGCAGCCATTTTTATCCATGTCAGGGGGCGGCCATTTTGTCACTTGCTGTCAGCTGTTGCTCAGGTCTCAGGTAACAACCAATCACAGCTCGTCTTCAGAAAACAGGTGAGCTGCGATCGGCCGTTGACTTAGCAACTGTGATGTCATCTTTAGTTTGGGATTGGAATACGAAACGGGAAATGATGCGCAATACTTTGATAATAATGGCAAAACTGTTTATTCGCAGATGTAGATTGATTAAATGTCGACTTATGTACTGTCTGATGAGACCTTTTGTTTAGTTTTTTCTTTTATTTAATTTTTTCTTGTTTGTTGTTTGACAGCACCGTTCTGGTTTGTGTGCCCAGTTTGAATTGGATGTTGGAGTTTGAATGAAGAAAGAAAGCAACAACAACAACAACAACAAATGTTCTTCTGGTTATTTTGTTGTCCCTGAGCGTCCTTTAAGCTGTCAAACTCAACACACCACGTTAAGAATTACAGCCGCTGTATATTGAAATACAAAACATGCTTCGTTTTTAAAACATCGCTAGCCTAGCGCTAATGCTAAAAGCGAAGGGAAGATCCCATTCAAATGCTAACAGGAAGTTAGCATCGACTTTGGGAGTTTTTTTCTCCCCAATTAACGAATATTCACGCATAAATGCTGTGGGAACACAAACCCACAAGTAAGAGAACACTTTGACAAGGCTCAAATTCTTCCCAATGTGTGAAATTATTATTATTTTTTCATATAATTCAATCGCAACGTCCTTCTGTACTCACTTTAAGTGTGTACAACATGGATGCACGGCACCACACTGCCCCCAAGAGGCCATTTTTTTAATGCATTAAATATATATATTTTTAAATAATCCGCACAAAATTAGTATCGGCATCTGCCTCCCGAAAAATCAGTCGGACCCTAGACCAGACGGATTGAGCGCCACAGTTTTTGAAGTCCTAAATGAAAAGAAAAGCGTCGCCACTTTTTCCACTGGCACGTCCACAACTTCCTTTCCAAACGTTGTTAACATGTCAAAAGACCAGGAATGTTCTGGAACGACGCCAGGGGGATCCCGACGGGGTCTGATTGGACCCCAAACAGATTAGTAAGGAGGGGGGAGGGCACACGACATTTGTGTGTGCGTGTGATTGTAGCCAGCTGTGCTGTGGACTGGGACGCCTCATGCATGGATTCCAGTCATTCCAGTCCACACGTGCACATGCGCACACGCATTGTGGACGTCTTTGTGCACGTGTATCAGATAATTTATGCATTATATATATATTTCAAAATAATCCGTAGATTAATCGGTAATCTGTATTTTTTTCGTTATCGGCCTTAAAAAAAATGCATATGGGTCGGGCCCTAGTTGTGAGGGGAAAGATGCAGGATCGGGTCCCTGGAGACGGAAACTCACGTAGATGCGTCTTTGGCGGTATCGCAGGAAGAGGTTGTGCATGATGGCGCCGTCGTGCAGATCCTCCAGCGCCGCCATATCCTCCACGCCCGCCGCGCTGTCGCCGCGCATGGCCCGGACCTTGTCGTGCGTCAGCGCGTTCTGCTTGTACGTGTACACCTGAAACACAAGCAAAGTCAGCAAACGGCTCACCTGAGCTCACAAGCGCTCCGCAGCAAATCAACTTTTAGGGACTTTCCCAAGGTTCTTTTGCTTGGATTTATCTTCATGTCAGACTTTGGGCTATTCTGGTTCTGATGTTGCGTTTGGCCTTCGCATGTTGAAAAATGTTTGTATTAGCGGTCAATACAAAAACGGACGGCGATCCGGAATCGTCAGCTGACCTCCTCCTGATGATTCGTTTCATTCAAAGGTGTCATTTATCCCCCCCAAAATCCTGTGCAAAATGTTCAGACAACAATAATGCATACTAATTCTGAATCAGTTTTAACATTCATAGTTTGTGCTTAATTGTCACAATTAAGTTAAATTAATTAATATATTTAGATATGTATATCTATACCTTTATATATATTTATAATATAATATATATTTATAATATATATATATATAAATTAAAAATTCATTATGAAATTATTATTATTATTAAATTATAAAGTAAATGAAAATCAATAACATCAACTTTTAATAATCCAGAAGACAAAATTTGATTTCACGATTGAGCAAATTTTTTACCGATCAGATTTTCCAAATTACGATTAATTGAATTAATTAGATTTATTGCCCAGCACTAATTCAAAGAAATGCATCCACTTGGTACAACATTTACTCAATCAATCGACAAATAACCACTTGTCAAATGAATCGACAACTATTTGTATCATCGTTGAATCGTTTAGTGACATCATTTGAAATGACCCAAATTCTTGGAAATTCTGCTAAATATTCAGTGATTTCCGTCGCCGTCCATGAAAGCAGACTGAAAGTCTTTCTCAAAAAAAAAAAAAGGAGTCGAGAGTCACTTGAAACGGGTGAAATTCACACCAGGAGGAGGTCAAAGGTCGTCAGTCACTGAGGTCAAATGCTGCATGTGTGGAATGCTGCATTCAGCTTTTTAACAAACAGAAGAGTTTTGGTGATTCATTCCATTTGATTTGTCAGGACAACGCGGGAAGCATTTATTTGCACATGACAAGAACAATAAAACGTCTGTGGAAGTTGATGCTTGAAAAAAAAAACACAAAAAAACGCTTACAATCTCAAAGCTTGTTGGGCATCAGGACAAATCGGCAAATGCTAAAAAGCTAAACTTTTAGTTTTTAGTATGAGCTCTTTTTTTTTTACAATATTTTGACTTTTTTTTATAGTATGTATGAATGTACCATGTCAGCTGCTTTCAATCGAATTTGGACGTGTGTAGTGACAATAAAAGGCCTTGGTTTTGATTTTCCCACAAGCCACCAGAAAGTGGATGCAAATCGAAAATGTTATTTTTGCCAAATGTGTGATTTAATTTGAAGGCCAGCCGAGAAGAAGAACTGAACAAAATTGTGTTTGTGGAGACGACAGAATGACGTTGAAATCTTGTGCGCACACAAAACAGAGTATCAAGTTTGTTGACATACGGAGGACAGGTAAGGTAGCCCCGCCCACAAATTGCTCTGAAAAACACAGCAGCTGCCACATGGACTTTTTCTCCCGTTTCACGTGACTTGTATGATGTTACAAGTTCACATCCAACACCGGCTTTGGTAATAAACGTTCGTCATGAACAAAAATCTTGCATCCGCTGCCAGATGAACCTTGTGCAAGGGTTCGATTCCAGATAGGAGTCATGAAGGAGACCCTCCACGCACAGACGCCAGACAAAACATGAGAACATCACCACTTTGCCGTCAAAACAAATGGAAAAGGATCTTCAATCACGCACAACTTTGACTCCAGGCACAAGATCTTCATTTTTGCAAACGTCTGAAAGACTCGCTTAAAACGTGGCTGGACGACAACAAACCGCACACAAAACCAAAGGAACAAATAGTTCAAGGTGGCAAATCCAGAAAATAAAAATCCTGCCACAGTATGGCTTTAGATCCAGGTGCTAGCTAGCTAACACCATAGCTAGCTCCCATGGTGCTCATTTCCCTGCTAAGGAGCTAGCTTGCTAGCTAGCTTGAAGGGCTAAAGCCAAAGTGTGGCAGGGTTTTTACTTTCAGGTGCTAGCTAGCTAACTCCCTAGCTAGCTCCCATGGTGCTGATTTCCCTGTTAGTGAGCTAGCTAGCTAGCAAGCAAACTAGCTTCAGGGGCTAAAGCCAAACTGTGACAGGGTTTTTACTTTCAGGTGCTCGCTAGCTAGCTTCCTAGCTAGCTCCTATGGTGCTCGTTTCCTTGCTAGGGAGCTAGCTAGCTAGCTTCAGGGGGTAAAACCAAAGTTAACTAGCTTGCTAGCTATCATCAATGACTAAAGCCAAACTGTGGCAGGGTTTTTGCTTTCTGGATCTGGATTTGCCACCTCTGATGACGGTGAAGCACTATTTCTGTCCAAATGAAATGTCTCGATTCAACAGAGTTCCTTGACATCCAATGGTGGCAAATAAACTTCCTCAACTCGCTTCCTTGTCACCAAGGGATGCCACAATATGGCAGCGAAGCACTCATTTTCTCTAAATCAAACTCCTCAACTTATTTGGACTTAGTTCCCCGACAGCAAAACGCCACAAGATGGTGGCAAAGCACTACCTTTGTCCAAACAAAACTCTTCAAATGCCACTCATGCGCGCACACACATTGCTCACATTCCCGTTTGAGTGTTGCTCGAGCGGGAAACACAAAATAATGTCAAACAATTCAACCTTTGTTTGGGTCGTCTACTTCAAGGACAGTCTGAAATCGTGGTATTTTCTATCTTCTGTCAATATCCGGTGCTGCCTTCAAGGACAGACTGAAATGTGTCCTTCCCGGCATCATCTGTACATCCATCCAAGGTTGCCTTCAGGGACCGCCTGAAATGCGAAATATCCCTGTTATGGACGCAGCTATCTGGACTCTCTGTGTCGCTCCGTCAACATCTGTTGCTGCCTTCAAGGGCGGTCCAAAAACACGCTTTCCTGTCCTCTGCCTTCAGGGACAGCGTGAAGTCTTTCCAATCATTTATTTGTCTTGGCAACAAACGCAGACCGTCAGCTGTTGCCGTGCGGGACACCGCTTTGAAATCAGCAAATCAATCCATTCATTCATTAATCAATGAATAGATCATGCCGGGCCGATTATCGGCGCTGATATTCAGCATTTTGACGAATATCGGCATCGGCCATTTTGAAGAATCATATAGCCAATAATGCAGGCAAGTGTTAACTTCAGGGAACTCATTTCAATGAAAACATTTTGAAATGTTGTAAATGTTGATAGATGCTGCTGACCCTGGGAACTCTCGGCACCTTCTGTTTTTGTTATGTTTGGGGCGTAATGGTGGAGCCAAGCAGGGTGAGGAGGCCGAGAGAAAGTCCAAACGGGATTTGAAGGAACAAAAACTCAAGCAAACTCCAAGCGGCGAGCGATGCAAGAAGTGGGGGAAAAAACCACAAGGCGAGAAAAACGGCAGCATGGCGGGGAAAACAACAATGGATTCAACGATTCATCGTTTTTCTATGCATCGATTAAGCTAACGATTCATTTTTAAATCCCATTTCGATTCGATTATCTCCACATAATTTGACCTATAAAGCGATTTAATGCTAATTTATTTCTATGAATAAAACACAAATTTCTTCTTTCCAATATATTTTTATTCAAGTTCAAAAAATGAATTGTATTGAACAACACAACAATAAAGTGCACGGTTTTAGTGCAATGGAATCTATTAATACAGAAATAATAAAATAAAACTTTCTTTCAATAAATAAAACTGCAAAACCCACAAACATAAAATAAATAAAAAATAACAGCAGCAAAAAAACTAACAAAAAAAACCAGCTCCACAGGTTTTTTTTCTCCGTCTGATAGTAGTCCTCCAAACTTTTCTGATTATCCCTGTCCCTGAAAACAAAAATCAAAAACACAGTGCACAGATTAATAAAAATAAAATAAAATTACATTAAAAAAAAAATATATATATATATACATATATACACACATATTTTAGGGTTTCAAAATTATCGCGTTAATATCTCGTTAACTTAAAGTGCCTTTAATGGCCCAAATTTTTTTGACGCTCGATTAACGAGCGCCCCTTATTTGGAAAGCCTCTACTAAAGCGATTTCCAGTCGCGATGCAGCAAAAAAACGTCCACTTCAAAATTGCCCAATAGAAATGCACTTTACTACACTGGAGCTAAAACACACAACGTTTAAAGGTCAGAATGTTAGCGTGGAGGAGCCATTTGGACTGTGTAGCACTTAGCAATGAGCTAGGTTGCTCCAGCTCCAAGCGGTGTCCACGGTGAGAGCCAAGAGCCGAATGGACGCCGTCTTGTCAGTTGGAGTGACCCCACGCCACTTCGTCTTTAGATGTGAGGCGTATTTTAGTCAGCAACTCCAGAATAAATCTCATAAGTGTAACACATAGCCGTGCTCTTGGATGCTAGCAGCAGAACGGAGCTGCTGGCTTGCAGTAAAGCGGCGTCACTTTGCAATCAATGCGCATCCGAGAATTTAACAAAATAAAAGCATTCAACGTTGTTCAAAGGAGGCACTATAACACAATTTAGCGGTCATAAATTAAATAATAATGCATACATTTTGTGGGGATTGGCGTCAAGTTGCATTTTACAATTTTAAAAATGTGTTACTAAAAAAGTTACTTCACGTTAAAAATGAGAACGCTCTTAATATGAAAAGAACGAGACCATCTCTTCTGGGTCGTAAAGTTGCGCATCCGTATTGAACTTCACAAAATAAAAGGAAAGGAAACAAAGTTGCAAACTTACGGCGTCTCGTCCTCCACACAAGCAGCTCCCGGCGGGTTCCTCCTCTTAAGTGCTCATTGTGGTTGTGCATCTCCATTTTGCACGGGTCACAGGGCACCCAAGCGCTACCTTTAGGTGGAAAGTACTCTCATACTTTGGACGTCTTATTACAACACGTTTTCTTCTCCCCCGTGTCCGACTCGCTGCTCCTCGATGCCGCGATTTTTGATTTGTTTCCCGTCGCACCGCGCCACGACGGAAGAAGAAGAAAAAAAAAAGAGGCTTCCGCGTCCTCTATCTAAAGAATAGCCACATGCTAATTGTATTGCGTCATTGCTAGCTTGCTTCACACGTCCACAATTCAAAAAACTCACCGGATAAGCCAACCTCCACGTTAATTTCCTTTTTTTTGGCCCGGCCTCGATTCACGTAGCTTGGCATGTCGTCGGGTATCCGCAAACCACGACGATCGTTTGTGTGTCCAAATTCCCAAGGCCGAATTTGCCGGCTGCATGACGTCACAGACTTGCATATGAATGGATTGCCGGCAGCGCATTGACCGACACGCCATTCATTTGTGAGTCCGTGTCGTCGACCAAATCCGCCTTCGGAGGTTCCGCCCTTGTGAATTTGGACGCACCTATTGTGTCCTCCATTGCTACACGTTATATATGCATTGCAACCGTGTCCTGTTTTGTCTGCAAGGTAACATATTTAGTGACGTAGACTTTCTCGACACCGATTGGCTGTCGCTGACGCGATGACGCCAAAAGTGACGCACCGACGTGCAGTTTTTGCCATCAATGACGTCGACGCGTCGTCCCAGCCCTACAATGGATCAACGCAGACAGAGGGGAGACGAGAATATCTGCTAGCTAGCTAGCATCTTGCTAGCTATCTTCAATAGCTCACTTTCTATCCATGCATCCATCCTAAAGTATCGGCAGTAGCGTTACGGTGCAGACCAAAGCCCCCTCGTTGTCCAGCGCCTTTGTTTCACGCGGATTAACACCAGTTAGCATCTGTCGCAAGGCTTAGCTCGGGGAAATCCTCGGCTTTGTAGTCTTAGCGCCGACGTTAGCTTCCACGTCATTAGCTTAAAACGGGACCGCGTCAGCACTTTTGGCAAACGCTGGCTAACAACTTTTTAGTTGGTGAATCTACATTTTACGTTGACCAAAACTGTCAATAATGAAAATATCTTCCCTTTATGTCTTATTTATATACATTTTATGCATGCACTTTAAGGGTTTATTTAAAATGTATCAAATGTTGTTTTTCTATCTTTCACTTGACAAATATTTCATATTATTAAAAGAAAGTCAAAAGCTAATACTAAAACTAATAAAAACACAAAAAATGAAGCGTTTTCGAACAAATAAAATAATAAATACTAACAAACCTGCTCTAAAAACATTTCAACTAACTTACAATAAGTAAAAAAAAAAGTCAAAATAAAATAAAAACTAACTGTAATGAAAACTCCTATCCCCTGGTCCAAACTTAAAAAGAGGCCAGTGTGAGATCCTTCCGTCGCCATGACAACCAGGGCGGGGTCTTCAACAAGATGGCCGCCTCACCGACGTGACCAAGCCAAAAGCCAGCGCTGAGTTTGTCTTTTTCTCAGCATCCCCCCCCCCCCCCCCCGGCGGCGTGTGGCTGACCTGTCCGTAGTCGCTGGTGATGACGACCACGCCGCCCGAGCAGGACGAAACCGTGCCGGGAAGGTTCTGATCGTCTTCGCGCAGCCAAACGCGCTCGCCCTGCATGAACACAAGCAACGTTTTCATTTCATCAGCAATTTAAGCTCATGTGAAAATAAGAAACACCAATATTAAAAAAAAAAACATGTTAGCATGTTGGCTTCATTGATGAAATCATTAAAATAATGGCTGAAAGATTTTTTATATATATGAATTTTGCCCCAATTTTGACAATCAGTGGTACTTTTTTTGTCAGCCTCTAACACAGATGAACCAATGTCCAATTTGTATGTGTTGGCCCAATCACCAAAATATATCGGTTGAAAACACCGACCATTCTAGAAAAGTCGGACACACAACTAGCAGCTAGATTGGTCAAATTTAACCTTTTTTTTTTTTTGTCAATTTGAGTTTTTTAGAGTGTATTTAAGCTAAAAAGCTAAAAATGAAAACCATTTGGTCGCCATGAAGTTTTTTTTTGTCTTTATGAAAAGCAAAAATATTTTGTAATTTGTATCCACCATTATTTGATAGAATTTTCAGAAGAATATCTGAATAGCAAAATGTTCAAATGTTGCAGCCCTAATACAAAAAAAAAAAATACATAGAAAATATTAGAAAATCTATTTGGAAAAAACACACCAATATAAAGACAAAATTTCAGGCATAAAACAGGCGAACATTGGAATAAAAACAAAACAATTTGAAGGAAAATGTGAAATGCAAACGCTATTTATATCCTCGCTTACAAGCGAAGAATGCTTCTGGGAAAAAGCAGACTCCCGGGAACTCACAAGTGTGTCATTTGGACGGCAACCTTGTGAGTGCACGACAAGTCACGCACATTCCTGGGAAAAGCTGCAGCACAACGGGGGAGGGGAGGCGGGGGGGTCTCGTGCCTCCCTGTGGCACACTTTCCGCATCTTCTTCTTCTTTGTCTGCGGCGTGTGCCCCCTCGAGATCCCCCTCACGGCGACACGCTTTCTTATTGTGCGTCCTCCCCCCCCTTAATCCGCTGGCGGTCACGCCTGCAAACCCACGTCCACAACCCCCACCCACCCATGTGATGGTTCCCTCCCCCTCCCCCTCCCCCACCCTAATAACCCCCCCTGAGTGTCTGGAGGTCAAACTTCTCCCAAAACATTTAGTGAATTATTTTGACACTTGAGCTTCACAACCTTCATCCAAAGATATTTGGGCGAAAGGAACAGCACAAAATGGCCAATTATCCGTAGAGAGTGACTTCTGGCCGTCATGTGACCAGTGGCGTGGCAACATTCCCCGGGGGCCCCAAGCAAGAAGACTGGGGGCCCCAGCGGCCATTTGTAGCATACATAGTGTGACATTTTAAAATTGCACATCATTCAAGTGACTTGTTTTGTTTTACTTTGTTTAACTTTAGCAAGAATCCTTCTAAGTGAGACAGAAAACTGGAAAGTAAAATTACAAATTGCATGGTCGTTAAAAAAAAAAGGGGGGGGGGGTGTTTACTATATGGTCATTTTTTTTTCATTTAAAAAACAAAAACATACTATACATGGTCATTTTTTTAACATAATAAAAGCCTTAATTTACATGATATTTTGGGGTGGGGGGGTTTAAACCTAGGTAAAAAAAAATTGGGGGGGGGTTAAAGCCTTGCCATACCCGATCATTTTTTTATTTAAAAAAAAACTTACTATACATGGTCATTTATTTAGCATTTTTTGATAAAAAAAAACCTTGGTAATTTTTCTAAATTGTTATTTAAAAAAAGGCTTACTATACATGGTAAAATTTTTTATATTTTTTTAACCTTGGTCTTTTTTTTTTTAAGTCTTTACCATACATGGTCATTTTTTTAATTAAAAAACAACAACAACAACTTACTAGTAGTGGTCAGCAGTAATTAGCAGCTAGCAGCCGCAGCGCGCAACAGAGCACTTTCGGCACTAAAATGGCGGAAAAAGCAGCCAAAACATCATTTTCATTCACAGTGAGAGAAAGATGCGTTTTTTGTTGATTCTCCTTCAAAATCCGTCTGTTTAATCTGCAAGAAAGGAAATGTGGAGCGGCACTTTCAAACGACGACAAGGACGTAGCGGCAAAAAACGCATAACGCGCTGAGAAAAATCTGACATTTTAAAAGTCTAAGGCTCGCCGATATGACCCAAAATTCTATAAACCGCATCCCTTCACGGTAACGGTATATAATCACAGTATTGAATCAAGTGTTATTTATTTTTATTTTTTTTAAATATTATAATTATTATATTATAATTTAAAAAAATAAAAAATATATATATATTTTTTTAACTCATTCACTGCCATAAATTCATATTTAAAAAAAAAAAAGATTATCAAAAATTGGTTTCCCTCAAGCTGCGACGCCGCGTTTTCGAGCGTCTCAGCACGTTTCGCACACTGGAATCGTTTAAACTCGCCGCACTGGAGGAATAACCGATCACACACGCACACGCACACGCACACACACACACGCACACGCACACAGCTCGGTGTTTGCTCTGGCCCGGCCGTCTGCGCGCTGACTGTTCAATCTAAATATAAAGCAACCACAAAGAGTTGGCGCTGAACTTGTCATCATTCAATCCAGGCCAAAAAGAAGTAGAAAGAAAAAGAAGAAGTATCTTGTGAGATGCTCAACAAGTGGAAAATTCTTCATCATCGGTGTAGTTTTCTGCTCTACTATTAAAGGGAGAAAAAAAAGAGAGGGAGGATGGGAGAGAAAGACAACAAGAGAGAGTGAAAAGAGAGCGAGAGAGCAAGAGATAGATAGATAGAGAGTGAGAGAGAGAGAGACAGGAAAGTAAGAGTGAGAGAAAGATTGAGTGTGTGTGTGTGCGTGCGTGTGTGTGTGTGTGTGTGTGTGTGTGTGTGTGTGTGTGTGTGTGTGTGTGTGTGTGTGTGTGTGTGTGTGTGTGTGTGTGTGTGTGTGTGTGTGTGTGTGTGTGTGTGTGTGTGTGTGTGTGTACATGAAATGTGCTTCAATACCGTGTGTGCTGTGAGAAAAAAGAGAGAATGTGTTTGTGCATAAAATGTGCTTTAATTGCTGCTTGTGCGTGGAAAAAGGAAAAAAAATGTGCGCGCGTGTGTGTTTGAGTGAGTGTGCATAAAGTGTGCTTTAAATGTTGCGTGCGTGTGTTTGTTTTCCAAACATGAAGTTCAAGTCAGGATCCCCCACAATCCTTTGCTCTTCTTCTTATTTTCACATTTATTTATTTAGTCATTTATTTATTTGGAATTTTGGCAGTTTTGGTCCATACTGCCAGGACGAAATGTTTTTCAAATGAGGGGGCGGTCCTAAGCGTGCCTTGGGTTGGACTCCGTCATTACAAATTGCCTTTCATTGGTCGAGACACGCTCTGGACCGCCCCCTCATTTGAATAACATTTCGATCTAGCAGTATGGACCAAAACTACCAAAATTCTAAATAAAAAAATGCCTAAAAGTGAAAATGAATATAAAAAATATAATTTAAAAAATGAAATACAAATGTACATATATATATATATATATAGCTGTTTTTATTTCCATTTATATTTATTTTTGGGGATTTAATTTTCGAATAAATTTTTTTATATCCGTTTTTATTTTCACTTTTAGGCATTTATTTATGTTTTTTTTTTTTTTTATGTAGTCATTTATTTATTTTGAATTTGCCACTTTTGGTCCTCCATGACATGAGCATGACCGGCCGCTCGTAAAACATTGATCAGAAAAGCCACCGACCGACCAATCGGGCGACAGAAGACAAAAAAAAATCCGTCTGGGAATGGAGACGGACGGAGGAGCAAAAATAATGCGGGCTAGATTGGTCGCCAGAGCAGCTGTCGTGTTGGAAGCGCTCGGAAATCAAGTTGGGAGTTTTTCACGCGGCCGCAGACGACAAAGGACAAGCGGGCGATAAAACGCTTCCTGTTGGCGGCGGCGGCGCAAGGCAACAAAAGTGCGTTTGTGAGCAGGAAGCCGGGAAGGCGGGAGACGGGGCCAGCTGCTGCTCGGCCCGTCCGACCTCCTGCAGGGAGCGTCAGCAAAAAAACTCTTTCAAGCAATAAATGACGGCAAATAAACAACAACAAAACGAAACAATCGCACAATGAATCGGTATTCTTGTCATTGTTTTGTTCAAGTCAAGTCAAACCTGTTCTTGACAATAATATGTCGAGCTTAAACGAATCCTCGATGAGTTTGAGCACCTGGGGTGAAGTGAAGCCACCGGCGGCCATCTTACGTTGCCACTCACTAAGGTGAATGCATTGATTTCTCTGCAGCGTTTTCGATGGATTTGTTTGCCTCTACAGCAAAAACGCCGTTGTAGTCTGGGAAAAGCGCTACATGTACATGTCGATGCTAAATCTGGAGCTGTCACAATTAATCGACGAGTAATTGATTATCAAATTAGTCGACAACTAATAATAATAATGCATGGGATTTATATAGCGCTTTCCGAGACACTCAAAGACGCTGGAACGATACATTATTCATGCACTCACACATTCACACTACTTAAGCTGCCCTGGGGAAGGCAGGCTGACGGAAGCGTGGCTGCCAGCGTGCGCCTACGGCCCCTCCCACCATCCATACACCGGTGTGAGTAGCAACACATTGGTGTGTCAAGTGCCTTGCCCAAGGACACGCCGACAGATAATGGGGATCGAACAGCCGACCTTCTGGTTACTGGGCGGCCGTCTCTACACCCTGAGCCACGGCCGCCACGACTATTTTAATGATCGAGTAATCGTTTGAAGCCATTTTTGTATTCAAAATTGTCCATATCCTCCGATTTCAGCAAATGAACAGTAATTGTTCACCGATTTTTGTAGTTCTTCATGAAAGAAGAAGATTATCTTAAAACATTTGCAAACATCGGTTTTTACTTTGGAAAACAATGTTCAAACTGGTAACATAGTACATCAATCCACCTTTTTTTTTTATCACTATTCAAATACCAAGTATAAAATAACAACCAATCACTGGTGAATAAACAGTAATCGGGGAAAAAAAGCTTTTGTAATGCACGTTAATGCAAAATTAAAATGAATCTGATTAATCGATTAATCAATTGAATAATCGATGGATTAATCCATTTGAAAAATATTCGATAGTGACAGCACGTCACTAACTCGGTCCCAACAAGATTGAGATAATACACGCATACAAACATTGAAGTTTGCCCTTTGCCAGGCTCTCGTGACTGCATACAGAGAACCAATGGAAAGCACGCACTAATAAGAGAGAAAGAACAGAAATTGTCACTAAAAGTGGCAACATAAGATGGCTGCCATCTGGCTTCAGCCGCGAGGATCCTATTGACAGTCCAGACATATACAGTCCATTTACGTATCTGTGATGCCTGCACATGGTGAGAAGGCCAACTTCAAAATAAAACAACAGGAAATCAGACTCTTGCTCCACCCCCTCACTGATATTTGAAATAACCGTTGCGTTGCCAATGGTGAGAGGGTTGGCGGCAGTGAAAACTACAATCGAAATCATTGAACAGACTAACTCATTGAGAGACGGACCAAAAGTGTGGAAAGATGTTTGAAGGTCTTCTTATTAGCATTCATTTGCGCACCTCATTCATAATTAATCAATCGGAGTCAAGTGTTAAGGAGCTGAACAGCTGCTGTGCATGTTGATTATTAACAAAGTCGGGTTCAAAGTTCAGGTCGTTGATCAGGTGATCTACACGCCGTTGCCGAGGCGACAGAGGGGGAAAAACACATTAGGCAGGAGCCTGGCAGGCAACGTGAAGGGCAACACTTTCCCAAACCGCCGCCCCCGCTGACCTGTGTGCGTGTTTTTGTGCATGTGACGCAGCGGCTGGCTGGATAAAAAAAAAGAAAAGAAAAGGTTATAAAAAAAATTAGGGGTATCAGGCGATTAAAATGTGTTATCGTAATTAAATCGCATGACTTCACTACTTCACGATCACGATTAATCACAAATTTTATACCTGATCTAAATGCTCAATTTTTTTTTTTCTAGGTTTTCATACTCTTGTTAACAAAAGTGGAAAGAAATGTTAAACTAATAGAAATTGTTCAAATAAATTTTCGACATTTATAGCCATCAATGGCAGTGAATGAGTTAAAAGTTGTGTTCCTAAATCCTTTATTAGACATTTTGAATGGATTTTTTTTTTATTTAATGGAAAAAGCACTTTACAAAATAAATGAAGACAAAGTACTATTTATCTTTTCTTTTTTTTTTTGCTGATCCGAAAAACGATCCGATCCGTGACTCAAATCCGTGATCCGATCCGATCCGTGACTTTTGTGATACGTTGCACCACTACTGACAACACGCTTTCCGTATCGCGCACTGACGAGACGATTTATACGCAACGCAGAAAAACACGGCCGACGCACAATCGCTGTCAGTGTTTTCTACTTTTCATGTTTTCACACTATTCACCCCCAAACTGTTGTAGATAGAAAACAATTTAATTGTTTTCTACTTTTATTGTGCTGAAGTGTTCTTCATATGCGGTAGATGCTCATCACTGCCTCCTATAGTCTGGGAGGATATCAGCATCAGGATCCATTTTATATTTTGCATTTTTGTTGTGCAAGGTCCAAATTGGATTGGTAGATTTGCCTCTTAAATATCTTATTTTCTGATTTTAATATTTAAAGGTGAATTAAGGAAGTTTAAATGTGAAAATGGAAACAAACACAACCTTCATCAACATATCATATGATGATTTTAATACATCGATTAATCGGTTGATTATTATTCCGAAAAACAGGACATTATTTTAAATCGACATTGCAGAGAACGTACAAACAAGTTGATTATGGTTCATTTGCAGGTTCGGGCTTTAACATCCGTCAGAAAATCGGCGAGAATGTTGGTCGTCGTTTTCCAGTAAAAGCAAATGTCTGCGAAAGGCTTTCTTTGGAACTCCAAGATAATCAGTCTGCTTGATTCATTGATTTTCAAAGAAGTTGTCGGTTTACGTTGATAATCGACAACTAAATGATTAATTGTTGCACCTGGACGATTTTTGTTTGGACGTAAATAAAATCTTGCGCATGACAGAGTAGTTTGATTCAGATTGTACGTGCACATCAAAAAAAGAAAGCAGTTGACTTTTGGCCTGCGTTTTCTTTGGCTGGTTGTTGAAAGCGACAGTAAGCTAGCGTGCGCGAGAAAACTTATCTTCCCGTTTCAGGGCAACCGCGTGAAACAACAAAGACAGGAAGTTAGGAAGTTGGAAGACAAACAGACAAATCCTGTATAGGCCAGAAAAGTGAACGCCATCAAAAGAACCTTTCATGTCACTTTTCCGGCCTGTTGGACAACATCCTTAGCGTCCTATTTTTACCCCGATGGCGGCCATCTTGGACACCTTAGTCTCACCCCTTACGCTATCCCCGTCTTCTCTAAAACGAAACACTTCTTTATGGTTATCCAGGCAGCAGATGTGGGATCAATAGTCGTTTCCCAATTTATCAACATGTCGAGCTGTCGTGTGCACGGAATGGATGTGCCAATCGGAGTACAAAGGAGTTCATTTGTCTCATTTATATTTATAAGGATCGCGTGTTTGCAACCTGTTAATCGTGAGTTAACTGGTGAAGTCATGCGATTAATTACAATTAAAAAATGTCATCACCTGACGGCCTGAATTTTTAATAATCTTTTCTTTTTTTTTAAAGATTAAAAAAAGAAAAATTATTTAAAAATTCGGGGGGCCGGGTGATTAATTAAAATTAATTACAATTACAAATTTTAAATCACCTGACGCCCCGAATTTTTAATAATCTTAAAAAATTCGGGGCGCCAGGTGATTATTGTTTTTTTCATTGTAATTAATCGCATGACTTCACTAGTTAACTCACGATTAATCACACATTTTATATTTGTTCTAAATGTACAATAAAAAAAAATCTAGGTTTTCACACTTGTTAACAAAAGTAGAAAAAAAAAGTTTAACTAATAGAAATACTTCAAATGAATTTTTGACGTCTATAGCCGTCAATGGCAATGAATGAGTTAAATAAGCCCAGGTGGATTATGCCGGTGAATTGTTCTGTTCATTTGAGGGTTTAATGAGACATCTGAGGTAGATTCATGTGCAGGCTGAATGGCTCACAAAATGGTGTCATTTCATACAAGAGGACAGTTTACAATTACGCCAAAAATACAGCGCGTGGGCGTGGCCAGTTGATTTTCGGACAAGGAACACAGGCAGGCGACTGAGAGAGTGTCATTGGTACGAGGCAAAACTTGTGAACTGACTCGTTATTTCACCACAAATGTACTTAACAGACGTATTATGGTTACACCAAACCTCTGCTGCTTTGGCGTCTGCCGCTATGTGACTGCCGTTGTTGTGACCGGGATCGAATGATGGGAGTTTCCAGAGGAATGTCTCCGCTGGGTTCAAGCATGTACAATTCAACGGCAGCCATTTACGTGAAATTTTTCACCGAAGACACCTTTATGTGCTCACTACATTTCATGGGTGGAAATGGGCCATCGTCTGCTTTCCCAGCGTTAGCCTTGCTAGCTTCCTGCTACAACATGCTAGGCTTTGCTATTTGCTAGCTACTATAACATCATGGTGTAAATGCACCAAAAAGTTTACCAACGGAAGCCATTGCTGCTTAGATGCAAAAATTAATATAAAGTATCAACGCTATAGAAGAACCCTAAGCTATACAACAACATGCTCGTTGATCAGTGTAAGCTTTAAAAAAAAGTAACTCGATAAAAGCGACAAAATGAAAATCGTTTTTGTGAAAATTAGCGACCAACACGATATTTAGCAGTCCTCTAGACCGCAACGGAGTGGCAACAATCATACAAGAAATCGTACCTTTCTACGAAAACTGATGTGTGCGCGTGTGTCCTACGCTGTCATTTTGTCCCACTCATGCATATTAATGAGGGAAACGTGACATCGTTTGAGATCCGACCTATTGTTGACAAATCCCAAGTTCAGTGCTGTACGATATGGATCCCATTTCTGGTCGTATTGGCACCAATGTCTTGCTTGTTGAGGTTGAAATGGGTTTTTTTTTTTTTTTCTATAATGGGCTGTATGTTTGTCATATGG
Source organism: Leptonotus elevatus (assembly GCF_054856555.1). Taxonomy (NCBI): domain Eukaryota; kingdom Metazoa; phylum Chordata; class Actinopteri; order Syngnathiformes; family Syngnathidae; genus Leptonotus; species Leptonotus elevatus. Next base: position 4,564,900 of record NC_141239.1, on the reverse strand, counting down.
ACCTGAATCTGATCAATAAACTTGAATTTAATTATCCTGACCTCTATGTCTTGAAATGTTGAGTATCATCAGGCATTTCTATCGCCCTAATGCGACAATAAAAATGTTTTGAGAGCATAAAGAGGGTTTGAGAGAGTGTGGCAAGTTTCTCTCAAATGAGAACCGTCAGCACCTCCTAGTGTTAATTTCGTCAACGAGAAAATTATTAAATTTTTCACTAGACTAGACTAAAACCCTCGTTAATAAACAATAACTGGGATTAAATTAGTCTGCATTTTCGTCGACTAGTGAAGACGAGATGAAAATGTACTTCACGTCATAAAAACTGGACTAAAATCTATGGACATTTTAGTTCATGAAGAAAAGGGAGATGAAAATGATATGATTTTGTAAAATCTCGCCTCTGCTCATCTGTCACAGTGACACGGTCACACCCCTTTTCAAATCTGCAGCTAGTGAGTGCTACATGCTAATCCGACCGCTAACTAATGCTGGCTAATTCACTAGCTCATTTTTCATCAAAAAGATGAGAGAACATTTTGTGAAATAATTCTAGATCCAAAATATTCAACATTATCTGCTTAAAAAAAATACAGGGGCTAAATGTTTGTCCTGACTAAAACTAGACTAAAACGTTGGCAGTTTTTGTTGACTAAAACTAGACAAATAAAATTGTTTTCTTGGACTAAAATGCTAGATTTATAGTCGACTAAAAATGGACTAAATAAAAACGGAATGAGGTTGACTAACTATGACAACAACTAACAAGCGTGATTGAAACCGGACTAAAGCTAACTAATCTAAATCTCTAAACCTAACCGGCCCTAAACCTGTCCTACCCAACTCTGAGCCCCCAAATCCAATAACACAGAAAAAAAAGAGATTTGTGTGAAACGGGTTGAGCTTCTTTAAATCCCTCTGATGCTTGCCGGGCAACTTCCTTGTTGTCCTTTTATTCCAACATGCAAACAGCAACAACAGGCAACAAAAAGGTTTTGTCGGCCATTGGCACAATGGAATGTTGTGGCGGCGGCTTGGTTGCATTTGGGTGGCCTGAAAGAGGATCATCAGCCTTTCTGCAATTTACACTTTTTCATTGCCGCTCGACTTGTTTTCTTCTACTGAGTCTCTGTTCCATTAAAAAAAACAATTTTGTCTACACTGCTAGCTTAGCTTAGCATTGGCCAATGGCCACTACTTGTCTCCTCTTTACAAAGCAAAGATGACTTTAACTCCATGTAAAGAAACCTTTATGAAAAGAAAAACACTTGTACAAGCATGTTATTTTTTACATTGTTAGCTTAGCTTAGCATCAATGGCTATTTGCCAACACTTTTGTGAGCAAAGAGGACTTTAGCTCAATGTAAAGAGGCATTCACGTAATGACACAAGAATGTTAGTTGTACACTGTTAGCTTAGCATTAGCTACTACTTGTCATGTCTTCGTGAATATGATTGTGTGAGCAAAGATCACTTTAACTCCAAGTAAAAATACTTTTTTTTTTTTTAAAGGAACAAAAATGCTCCTTTTACACTGTTAGCTTAGCTTATGTAGCTACTTGTCATCTCTTCATAAACATCGTTTGAGCAAAGATTACTTTTGTCGTTTGACTTTCGTGACATGCAGTGGAATTTAATGCTGTTAGCTTAGCATCAGCAGCTACTTGTCATCTCTTTACAAACAATTGTGTAAACAAACATTAGCATGTTGCTTCTACGCTCTTAGCTCAGCTTAGCAGCATATGTAGCTCCGCTCCATTCACACGTTGAAGTGATTAAAGATGGCATGATCTGTTAGTTTTTTTAACAAGTAACAGTCATACATGCATACTTCTTTCACGCTCTTAGCTTAATTTAGACTTAGCTTCTGTGCTGCGGCTTCAAAAGAAGTAGAAAGCCTGAATGCACACAAGAGTAACGACCTGACTGTGACCCGAGCGGACTTGACCAACTTTGCTGCGCTAACGAGCTTTTAAACGAACAACTGACCTACTTTCTTCGCCCCGCTTTCAACTCTGTTTACACAAGTGCGTAAGTGTGCGTGTGCGTGTGCGTGTGCGTGTGCGTGTGTGTTTTGAGGTCTGGCAGTCAGGCCGGTTTCACCATGTGCTGTCCAGCTGCGCGCGTTGAACTTTTTGGGAAAGAGGAAATTAGCTCCGAATACCAATTGTTCCGCACAAGAAGACACGCAGCGAGCTTGTTGAACACAAATCGGCATGCTGGGAGCAACACGCGCAGACGCGCGCACACACGCTAGTGCAATACGTGAAAGTCAATCACACCGGCATAAAACATGGAATTAAATGCTTTTGCACAATTTCCACATAAGTACGGAAGCGTGTAACTGCCAATGTGGAGTCAATATTCTTGACTGGCGAGTACGTTCAAACAAACTCGCTAGTTGCGACTATGTTAGAATGTACTTGTAGGCTAAATGCTACAAACATGGCATATTTTCCCATAATGCCACTAGGTATTATTTGCGCATATCATGTGGTATTACAGGGCAGAGAAAATAAGATTTGTCTTCTTTCTGCTCCTTTTCATTCAACATTTTGTTATTGTGATTTTTATTCTCCACACTTTTTTGCCGTGTAAAAACTCCTACATAATTCGATTTACACCGTTACACTTGCTTCAAAAATTCATAATTCCCGGGGTATATATGGTCTGATTTCACATTACTTACAGTGTTGGCACAATTTCACGATAAATATCAACTTTTCAACATTCATTTTCTTTTTTTTTCTTTTTTTTTTAAGAGCTCAGTATTGTTCATTTGGAAATGTCGTCATCATTGCTCTTTTTTTTTTTTTTATATATATATATATATATTAAAAAAAATAAAAAATAAAAAATAAACATTCATTTTCAATGGGACAGACATTGACATTTTTCTAACGACCACTTCCATACATACAACTTATCATTACCACCTGATACTGCTGCGGTCTGATACCCGTAGGTGGCGGGTTCGAATCCCACCTTCGACTGTACATTGCAAATGCATGCTAAGTGATATACATGTATAGCAACTGACTGCCATATCAAAAACGGCATTATAATTTTAATGAAATTATTAAATGTATGCTAGCTTTCAGCATCAGATGACACGTCAAAAAAAAATACGCCATTAGCCATGATTTCAAACAAGTCACGTTGCCTTCCACCATGAAGAACCTGGGTTCAAGCCACGCTTGGAACACATGTTAGCCACTTTAGTCATTTATCTTTCAATTTACTTCATAAGCACGTGCATTCAAAATCTTAGCGTTCCGCTTTTCAGCATTCCCACCCAATTTCTACAGAAATTTTATATTATATTGTCTTTTTTTTTTTTTTATACAAATGAAGGAAATAAATGATATAATTGAATTGAAATTGACTGTACTTGCTTACTCGAGTATGTTTGAACATATTTGTGAGTACTTTTGAACGTATTGTACGCGCTACTCGCCAGTCAAAAATGTTTCCTCTGCTTCGGCACTTCCACGCTATAAATATAAATAAGAGCTGTAATATAAGTATTAATTTACTTGCTGTTGTTGCTGCAGTGTGAAAGGTCCGATTGCTTCATTTGTTGTTGTACGGTGTGTTCAAATGCAAGTCCTCGTATCCTTTCTGTTTAACAACTCAACAGATTCAAACCATCTATGCTACAACTATTTATCACGTTGACAAATTCACAAAATAAGATTATGTTTTATGCTTGTGTCGGGCGGAATCCTCGCATGACTCGGACTCAAGTGCAAAAGACGGTATGATAACCATGAGCAGAAGAATCACAGTAATATTGGGGTAAATAAAAACAACAACAACAAGCTATTTTGTTTTGAAAACAAAATGTCGAATATTTGGTACAGAAGATCATTACCGGTGACAGTCAGTCTTCACTTACTGAAACCTTCATTTTGGAAAAACAGGCTAAACCATCAAACTGGTCATCGGCCCACGCACATCATCACTAAAATCACAAGTCCATTAACTCAACTATAGTCAACAGTAAGTCAAGAAGAGAAAGACAGAAGCTAACTCGCTAAGCTAAAGGCAGATGATGATGAAGTTGTTAAAAACTGTAAATGTGTGCGAAATTCAACCGCTAAAAGATGTTGAAAATGATTGCAGCGTCATCGTTTATGGACGAGCACATTGACTGCAGGCCTCCGAGTCCAAATGAAACTCGAATGGAGCGATGCTCAAAAGCTGCGCATGAATAAAAGTTGCTCTCGGCGCAATTGGAAGCTGAGAATAAAATACAAACGGAAGGAGAAAGAAACCGCCTTCCTTTTTGGCTTACCACTGCCGGGAAGAAAATAAAACCAATTGCATTTTAGGCAGCGCGTCAGTCAGCAACTTTGTGTACACTTGCAAAGCCCACACACACGCACACACACACACACACACACAAGCAGCATAGCATAGCACAGGAAGCTAATTAGCGCTAATGGAGATTTGTTTATTTTGCTTTGGGCTCGGCTGCTGTTTTGTCTTCCAGGAAGTGGCTATTGGGCTAGCGTCCAATCTGATAGGTTGTAACTTGTGCCCCCCCCGCCCCCCACACACACACACAGACACTCCCTTCTTAAACAACAAACACACACGCAAAAGCACTCACATCCACTTGTGCACACTTAAAAATCAACACTTTCATACACAAACACCATACACACTCGAACACACTCACAGTGACACACGTGCACAAATGCACACACACACACACTCATATTCATCACGCTCACACAACAGACACTCACTGACAAATGCACACATTCTCACAAAAAAGACACTCACACAAACACGCAAAGACACACAATTACACGTTTGCTATCGCACGCACACAAAACACGCTTATTGCACCTTATACACCGATGACCTCATCACGCGAGTTCGGTATCGCGCGTCACAAATGAAACGAGTGTTTTGGGAGCAAATTCCCACCTGCGACCACAGCAGGAAATGGAAATAAAAGCGGCAGACGCGGTTTTGATTTCCCGCCGGGCCGTAGCCACGGCTGCAGGAGTTCTCCCGGGAGGCCGGCGGCCAGCCTTCTCGCTCCGCCGGCAATCAAAAGCAAACGTCAATTTTTTTTTCAAACAGTTTTCACAGCAAAAGTAGGAGGAGACAGGATGTGGTAGACATCTCCTGATCGGTCCGCTGGAGCAGCGAGTTGTAAACTTTCCAGTTTAACCTCAGCTCGGGTCTTCCTGCTCTCTGAGGTCCTCCAGGCTGCTAACAGCTGAGAGCTAAAATAAGTTACCTGTATTTCACTACACAGTAAGAGGACTTTTTTTTTTTTGTATCCGGTGGGTGGGGGGGGGGGCGGTGTTGTAGATACCCCAACAAGATTGGAGGGAGACAAACCCCAAAAAATTGATTAAAATCTGAAATTGGATTGAAGTGTGGGGGGGGGGGGGGGCAAGCTATAATCTCAAGTCTCCCATCTAGTTCTCAAACTAGTTTCAGGATTTAGTCAAATTTGGAATCTTTACTAAACTTTTAGCGCAGTCAAAGCTAGTCTCAAGTCTAGTCTTATGTCCAGTTCAGAAGTTTTTTTCCCCCCCAGTCTCAAGTCCAGTCCCCAAGCTCACATCAAGGCATGTGGTCCAGTTTTAAGTCCAGTTTACAAGTTTGTCTTAAGGCCATTTCATTCATTCATATCAAGGCCAGTCCAGAAGTTTGTTTAAAGCCCAGACCTTCAGTCCAGTTCAGAAACTCAGCTCAAGTCCAGCCATAAGTCCAGTTCAAAAGTTTGTCTCAAGTCTCATGTCCAATGTTAAGTCCAGTTCGGAAGTTTGTCTTAAAACCAGAATCTCATCTCAAGCCCAGTCCAGAAGTCTGTCTCAAATACATTCTTAAATCCAGTTCTAAAACTCATCTCAAGTCCAGTATAAAGTCTAGTTCAGAAGCTCATCTGAGGTCCAGCCATAACTCCAGTCCAGAATTTTGCCTCAAGTCTCAAGTCCTGTCCAGAAGATTGTCTCAATGATCAAATCCAGTCACTAGTTCAGTTTAAAAGCTCATCTAATGAATGCACTTCTGAAACCACCACAGAGTCTTTGACACCGTTTTCTAATACCGAGTCTTGTATCTAGTTCCTGATCTTAGGTCCTGTTTTAGCTCTCAACAACCAAACTGAAATGTTTTTTGGGGGAGGATCAGTAAGCTGTGATGTGTACACGCACACACGTGTGTGCGCCACACACACACACACACACACACACACACATACACACCTGAGGCCAGCTTTCTGTCTGATTGGTCCTCAGGTGACGCTGAACACGCCCCGCCCCTCCAGTCCACACAGTTTGAAAAGTTCAAATATAAACACACCCTACAAATGTCCAAAAGGCGTAAGTGTGTCAACATGTGCACACACGCGCGTGCGCACGCACGCACGCACGCACGCGCACGCACGCACACTCCGCAGCTGCTTTTCCACTCAAGAAATGATTGTGCAGAATCTTTGTTGTGTATTTCTCAGAGGCTGACCAACCCATCTGGTCTCAATTACTCAGACCTGTTCTGAAGCGAGTCCTCAGCCTTTAGTTGAGTACTCGTACTAAAAACGTTAGGTTCAGTTTCGAAACCTTTGAACGAGCTCTGAAACAAATCGCAAAACTTTTGTTTGGTTCTGAAATGTTCCCAAACATTGAGTTCAACTTTCAAACAAGGTGCCAGCATTTACTTCAGTCCTGAAGCTAGTATGAGAAGATCTGTTCTGAAACCATTTCCAAACCTTAAGTTGACTTCTTAAGCTATCACTAAACCTTTACCTCACTTCTGAAACAAGTCCTGACCTAAACCCTTAGTCCAGTCCCGAAGAAGTCCTAAACATTTAGTTGAGTACTGAAGCTGGTACTAAAACATTCGATTCAGTTTTGAAACAGCTTCTTCTAACCCTTTGAACGAGCTCTGAAACAAAAATCGCAAAACTTTAGTTTGGTTCTGAAATGCTACTCAATCTTTAGTTCAACTCTGAAACAAGTTCCCAACTTTTACTTCAGTTCTGAAGCTAGCATTAAAAGTTTAGTTCTGAAAAAAGTCCTAAACCTTTAGATCTGTTCTGAAAGTTTCCCGTCTTGAGTTCTGTTCTGAAGCAAAAAACTTTACTTCAGTACTGAAACTTGTTTTAAGTCCTAAACATTAAAGTTCCGTTCTGAATGGGTCACATACATTTAAGTCCCGGTCTGAAGTTAGTTGTAAATCGGTAGTCTAGCCCAGTAGTTAAGTTAGGTCAGCATCACCACATTAGAGTCCGATTTAGAAAATGTTCCTGAAAGTGCTTCGATATATTTGAGTGTTCCTTCCAGTTTCTTGCACTCGTCTGGCTTTTTTCCCCCCGCCTGACCTCTTCGTTCAGTCCAGTCCAGAAGGTAGCGCAATACTTTTTAGTCTAGTTACAAAACCAAAGGCCAGTTCTAAAAGGTCTAGTCGGGTTTTCAATCCCTGCTTTTTCCTCTCCCTGACTTCTTTGTTTCCACGCCGATTAGTGAAGCAGGCGGCTGATATTTGAAACCGCAGTCAACCATTTTCTTCCCAGCCTTTTTTTTCTTCCCCTCCTTTCCTTCTCTCTCTCTCTCTCTCTCTCTCTCTCTCTCTCTCTCTCTCTCTCTCTCTCTCTCTCTCTCTCTCTCTCTCTCTCTCTCTCTCTCTCTCTCTCTCTCTCTCTCTCTCTCTCTCTCTCTCTCTCTCTCTCTCTCTCTCTCTCTCTCTCTCTCTCTCTCTCTCTCTCTCTCTCTCTCTCTCTCTCTCTCTCTCTCTCATTCTCGTGACGCCGGCGAGGGAAACCAGACCAAAGTTTGCCCGGCGCCTCGTCTCCGTCACGTGAGATTTGAAGAGCCGGCCGGCGGGCAGGAAGCGGGAAGAGTTTCCAAGTTTTGTTCAGTGGAAACCGTTAGACCGCAGGACAAAAACCGGTCGGGTGGCTTCAGCAAAACCGTTGCACCCGCAGCCGTGCGGTACCAAAGAAATGTTTAACAACAAGATGACTGCTGATATTTACGCAACACGAGACAAAAGAACGACGACTGGTCCACTTATTAGGACAATCCGCCTTCTCAAGTCCTTAATCTTTGACCCACTTCCTAAGTAAATCCTTAACCTTTACAATGAAGAAAGCCCCCCTGTTTCGCAGTTCACCGACTTTATCGCAGATGAAGCACTTTTTCCCCCTCGGTATAAATTGTTAATAGGCATGGGTGGCTTACCGCCTTGTATACGGTGTTCCCCCGCTATAACGCGGTTCACTTTTCACGGCCTCGCTGTTGCGTGTATTTTTTAGAATGCGAGTTTGCCTGCATTTTTTTTTTTTTTACTCTAATGTACCTATTTAGTCAAATGTATGAAATGTTTAAACAAGAGATAAATGTGAGAAAATGTAAATACATTGATGAGAAAAGTGTATAAACTGTATAAACAAGAAATGTGAAAATAAAACTGAATGGAAAAAATGGAAGAAAAAAAAAACGTTTTTTCGCTTAATGGGGGTGGATTTTCAAGCGTATCGAAAAATGGAAAATGCGATTTTTGGCTATGGAAACCGGTTTTGTGAATAACCGCTGGCAAGACGGAATACACGTTGCACGTTTTGACCGGATATGCATTACAAAGCAATGTCGGACGATAAAGTAAGGTATGTTTGGGGGGGACGACCAAACAGAAATCGTTTCGGAATTCATTAAAGAAGGGAATATTAATGTTATTTTAGATGGAACACAGCAGCTAACAAGAGCGGCCAGGTGGAGTTTGGTGTACGATTATGGTCTGAGAAAAAAAAACACGGTTTTACGGTGATTCTTATCGACATTAAAAAATAAATTAAAAAAATCACATCAGCATTCTTTGACAATGTTTATTTTTAACAACTGAAAATAAATAAAGCTGTTCAACTGCAAGCGCCGCCCCGACGCCGGCGGCGTGCCGAGAAGACGATCACACTTGTCTATCTTAGAGCAGGGGTGGGCAAACTCGGTCCTCGAGGGCACCCCTAGTGGCCAGCAAGGGTGGCTGGTGGGAGAAGCCAGTAAAAAAAAAAAAAAAAAACTAGTAAAAGATTGCGAGAGCAAAGCAGAAGTTGACTCGAGGGTGCTAAACATTACACAATGTTGATTTACAGAAGAGGATTAGGGCCAGTGAAGAGAGAAAAAAAAAAAGCTTGGCAGGATTCTCACTTTAAAGTGCAAATTCTGAGATTGAAGTCAGAATTCTGCCAAACTTTTTTTTGTTCTCTCTTCACTCTTCCGTATAACTCTTGCTTCAGATCCTTAGGATTAATGTGCAAACAAATCATCATTTTCTGCACAAAACGACAAATTTGCCCCTCGCCTCACATGATTGCATTTCAAAAATGCAAAATCAACTTTTAGCCAATGACTGGATTAATCAATGGTGTAAATGGAAGAGCACTTGAAAAAATGATATTCACAAAATTGTAGTCTCTCTTTCAAACGAGGACAAATGCAGTCAAAGTGGCCTTCAGCTCAAACGTGTTGTCGTTTTTCAGATGCGCTCGTCGTTCCACGTCTCGACAAATAAAGTTGAACGCCAACACGGAAAAAAAGCAACACAAGCACAATCAAGTCCACTCAAAGTTGAACAAAGTCATGTGACCATTAATAACTCAAGTCAAGTTGGCGAGGAGGGGAAACGCCAGAGAATCGACGGCGAACAACGCGATCCTTACCACAACAACGTTTTGCATTCACAAAAACTACATTTACTCTATCATCATCATCATCATCATCATCATCATCATCATCATCAAAGGGATGAGCAATTCACCAAAATGTCACCTTGATTTTGGCTTCTCGCGATTTTAAAAGCATTATAATCAAAGAGAAACGATTTTTGTGCACAACGTTGTGGTGCCTAACAAGTTCCCGATGTTGTGAAAGGACCCTGAACGCACCATGCCGTGCGGCCGTTATAGCGACTGCGCTGACCCCGAGCGAGCTTGAAGCTAATTAATGGCGCCCCAGTCGGACTTGACTGTCGAACGAAAACAATTTAACACATTGTCATTTAAATACAAGGTGTTTCGTTTTTGTTTTAGAAACATTGCGACCGCTAATGCTAAAGTCAATAAAAAATGCGATGGAAATGCTAATAGAAAATTAGCATTGACCTCTGGGAGTGACAACCCGTCCAAAAAATACAAATATATATTAAAGGAGCAGCGATTAATCAAGATCGAGAACTAATCAATTATCAAATGAATCACTAATTATTTTTGATAACTGATAATTAGTTCAGATCTTTTTTCATTTAAAATTGTCCAAATGCCCGGAATTTCAACTCCTTAACAGTAAAAATTCTAAGATTTCTGTGGTCCTCCGTGAAAGCGGATTTTTGTTTAGCTTTGTTTTGAACCAAAATAAACCAATTGCTTTTCCTTTGGGAAACAATAATCAATATTTTGGCCACTCTCCTCAAATTACAGACCAAAGTAGTAACTAAAAATAATTAATTTGTTTGTGAACTGTCCATTTGAAATAATGTCCTGTTTTCGAAAAAAAAGTCATGATGGAGGTTTTTGAGTAGTTCAATTTTAGAAGTTGAAAGTTCAATGAATAAATGTTTCATTAAGTGTGATTTCAATATCAGTCAAAAATGATTGCGATGGGGATTTTTTTTTTTCAGAATCGCATCATCAGCATTTATCGAAGCAGTGTTGATGCTCACTTTGAAAGCGATGTTTTCCTGTTCCCGTCCGTTTTTGGTCACTTCTGTGCCCTGACATTAATTTGGCGACCAGTCCGCAATGCCTACATGTGCCTCGGCACTGACTGGCGACCATTCCATACTTTTTGATGAGCCAACATTGAATTGTGACCAATCCGCTGCCATTTGTCTATCAGGGATGATGCTGGGATTTGGCGTCTATAGACCTGTCAGAAATCCGTGTAGCCTCAATTAAGTCCCTTCAGCATTTAATTTGATGTTAGGGGTCGGTGAGTACCGATACGGTGATACGGTATCAGGCGGTATCTGTCATATTGTTTTTGGGGAGGGGAGACTGGCGACCAGTCTAGGGTGCTGCGAAAAGTGGAGGACAATGAAAAGACATCTGGCCAGTGTTTGTTACCTCTTGGAAGAAGTTCTCCATGTTCGTCTCCTGCTATTTGTCCTAATCCCAGAGGACAGGTCGCGCGCTCAGTCCCGCTCACGCGTGCCTCCGCTCATTCCACGTAGCTCCAGCGCACATGGAAGAAAAGGAATAGAATCCGTGTGCAAACGGGACTCTTCGCTTTGTTGCTTCTTCTTCTTCCGAACTTCGCCGTCCTTCAGTCCGTGCGCGCGCCCGCTGCGTCGTAGGGCCGCGGTCCACGCGCTCGTCCCCGCCGGCAGGCAACACACAAGTCGCCGCGACGCCGCTCCGGACTTGGCAAAAGTTTGGACTTCTGACTGTCGCTGGAACCCGCGGACAATGAGCGTCAAGTTCCGCCCTGGCGACCTGCGCCCGCCTCCTCCTCCTCCTCATCCTCCTCCTCCTCATTCTCCTGCGGGCCGCCACGCGCCCCTCGGACGCCTCCTGCTGTCAACATGTGGCGCCCGTGCACGTTCGCGTTTTCAAAAGCAGCTATCGCGAGACAAGACGAAAAGTGACGTGACGTCTTGGAGAGAAAGTCCCTTTTTCTTGGGAATAATGGGCAAATGTCATATTCATTGCGCTAAGTGGAAAAGCTGTAAACGCTCCTTTTAAGGATTTATGAGTGATTTTAAATAGTTTTTTTGTATGCTTGAAGAAATAGGAAAGAAACAAATATATTTATATAGAAGAAACAAATATATTTATATAGATTTTTTGTTGTTGCTGTACACGCTCCTCTTTTATTCGAAATGACGTGATGTGCAAGAATCCCCAGTTTTTGTTTATTTTCATATTCTTATTTGTTGTTTATATTGATGCCATGTTCAGGCGTTGCATCCTCCACAAGTGTATGTTTATAGAAATGTTACATAAAGTGGTGGGAAAACATTTTTCTTGAGAATCTTTTGTTATTAAATGAATATATATCAATATCCTAAACCGTCGCGTGATTTAAAACGGTATAAAAGAAAATTATTGATTAAAAAAAAACACAAAGCCACAAATAAAATGTTGTAATTTTTGTACTTCTAGAAAAGGTTGGAAATATACGGAGAGGCTAGTCCATTTAAAGCTTTAAAATCAAACAATAAGATCTTAAATTCAACAGTTAAATTCATGAACAAAATATATTATACACTCTACACATCAGTATTGTTTAGTTTTTTTCTCATGTAATGTCTAATTGAATAAATAAAGCTTGAGTTTGTTAATGAAGGCAAAAAAGGATGGAGCACTTCCCATAGCATAAATGTACACTTGTGAATGTGGAGTTTGGTCAATATGATAAATACATGAATCAAACATATTTGCAAGCAAACGTTAACATTTAAACAACAAGGCAGTCATACGAAGATGTTTATGTATGTTGATTTTTTTTAAACATAAGAATCCATTTATTGTGGTTTGAAAGCAAATGTTTTGAAAGTTGTTTATCCTGGGTCTAAAGACAAAATGTGTCAGGGAGTGTGGCTTTAGCCCCTGGTGCTAGCTAGCTATCTCCTTAGCAGGTAAACGAGCGTCATGAGAGCTAACTAGGGAGCTAGGCCAGACCGAGAGACATAGTCTCTCCAGCGTGTCCGAGATCGTCCTCGGGGCCTCCCGCCGGTGGGACATGCCCGGAAGACCTCTCCAGGGAGGCGTCCAGGAGGCATCCAAACCAGATGCCCGAGCCACCTCAACTGGTTCCTCTCAACGCAGAGAAGTAGAGGCTTGACACTGAGTCCCTCCCGGATGACCGAGATTCTCACCCTATCTCTAAGGGAGAGCCTGGACACCCTGCGAAGGAAACTCATTTCGGCCGCTTTTATCAGGGATCTTGTTCTTTCGGTCACGACCCACAGCTCGTGACCATAGGTGAGGGTAGGAACGTAGACCGACCAGTAAATCAAGAGCTTTGCCTTTCAACTTAGCTCCTTCTTCGTCACAACGGACCGATACAGAGTCCACATCACTGAAGACGCTGCACCGAGCCGCCTGTCGATCTCCCGCTCCAACGTACCCTCACTCGTGAACAAGACCCCAAGATACTTGAACTCCTCCACTTGGGGCAGGATCTCATCCCTGACCCGCAGAGGGCACTCCACCCTTTTCCGACTGAGGACCATCGTCTTGGATTTGGAGGTGCTGATTTTCATCCCAACCGCTTCACACTCGGTTGCGAACCGCTCCAGTGAGAGTTAGAGATCACGGCTTGAAGAAGCCAACAGCACCACATCATCTGCAAAAAGCAGAGATGCAATCTTGAGGCCCCCAAACCGGAAACCCCTTAATGGCTCGCTGCGCTTAGAAATTCTGGCCATAAAAGTTATGAACAGAATCAGTGACAAAGGGCAACCTTGGCGGAGTCCAACCCTCACTGGGAACGAATTTGACTTATTGCCGGCAATGCGGACCAAACTCTGACACTGGTCATACAGGGACAAAACAGCCCGTATCAGGGGGCTCGGTACCCCGTACTCCCGAAGCACCCCCCACAGGACTCCCCGAGGGACACGGTCAAACCCTTTCTCCAAGTCCACAAACCACATATAGACTGGTTGGGCAAACTCCCATGCACCCTCAAGGATCCTGCCGAGGGTGTAGAGCTGGTCCACTGTTCCACGGCCGGGACGAAAACCACACTGCTCCTCCTGAATCTGAGATTCGACTTCCCGACGGACTCTCCTCTCCAGCACCCCTGAATACCCCTTACAAGGGAGGCTTAGGAGTGTGATCCCTCTATAGTTGGAACACACCCTCTAGTCCCCCTTGTTAAAAAGGGGAACCACCACCCCGGTCTGCCAATCCAGAGGCACTGTCCCCGATGTCCACGCGATGTTGTCGAGGCGTGTCAACCACGACAGCCCCACAACTTCCAGAGCCTTTAAGAACTCTGGGCGGATCTCATCCACCCCCGGGGCCCTGCCACCGAGGAGCTTTCCAACCACCTCAGTGACTACGACCCCAGAGATAGGAGAGCCCACCTCAGAGTCCCCAGGCTCTGCTTCCTCAAAGGAAGACGTGTTAGTGGAATTGAGAAGGTCTTCAATGTATTCTCCTTACCAACTCACGACGTCCCGAGTCGAGGTAAGCAGCACCCCATCTCCACTATACACAGTGTTAATGGTGCCCTCCTTTCCTCTCCTGAGATGCCGGATGGTGGACCAGAATTTCTTCGAAGCCGTCCGAAAGTCCTTCTCCAAGGCCTCACCGAACTCCTCCAATGTCCGAGTTTTTGTCTCAGCGACCGCCGAAACTGCATTCCGCTTGGCCAGCCGGTACCTGTCAGCTGCCTCCGGAGTCCCACAGGCCAAAAAGGCCCGATAGGACTCCTTCTTCAGCTTGACGGCATCCCTTTCCGCCAGTGGGTTCGAGGATTGCCGCCACGACAGGCACCGACCACCTTACGGCCACAGCTACGATCAGCCGCCTCAACAATGGAGGCGCGGAACAAGGTCCACTCTGACTCAATGTTCACCGCCTCCCCCAGGACAAGGGAGAAGTTCTGCCGGTGGGTGTTGAAACTCTTTCTGACGGGATTCTGCCAGACGTTCCCAGCAGACCCTCACAATACGTTTGGATCTGCCAGGTCAGACCAGCATTTTACCCTGCCATCGCAGCCAACACACCACCAGAAGGTATTTAGTTGACAGCTCCGCCCCTCTCTTCACCCGAGTGTCCAACACATGTGGCCGCAAATCCGATGACACGACTACAAAGTTGATCATCGAACTGCGGCCTATGGTGTTGGTAAACCCCAACGTACAGGCGCCTAGCCGGGGGGCAATAAGGATGACCACACCTGCTCTGCGCCTCTCACCATAGGCAACTCCAGAGTGGAAGATAGTCCAACCCCTCTCGAGATGGATTGGTACCAGAACCCAAGCTGTGTGTGGAGGCGAGTCTGACTATATCTAGTCGGAATTTCTCGCCGTCACACACCAGCTTGGGCTCCTTCTCCGCCAGAGGTGTGACATTCCATGTCCCCAGAGCTAGCTTAAGCCTTTGGCTGCCGCCCAGCTCACTGCACACCCGACCCCTTTGGCCCCTCCCACAGGTGGTGAGCCCATGGGAAGGAGGACCCACGTTGCAGGATCGTTATCAGGCTTCTTTAGAACTTGCTGATTAGCTGATCCTTTGAATCACCTGTGTTTGCTGAGGGAGACATGGGAAACAGGCTGGATGGGGGTCCCTGAGGACCAGGCTTGTGAACCACTGTTTTAAGGTATCTGTCACGGTTCTGGTTGCAGAAACGAGGATGAATGAGTGGATAAAGGTTTTAATTGGAGCAAGGGTCGATGGCCTGGAGGAGGGTTGTGGTCCGTTGTGTGCTGAGAGCTGGTTCTGGTTGGCGAGGCGCGTGCAGCGTTTGTGGAGCGCGGGCAGGATGTCATGCTGAAAACAAGGACGGAAATGCAGGTCAGGATGAAAAGTCTAGGCTTACGTCAACTTTCAAGGAGTGGCGGGATGTAGGAACTCATTCAGGAGTTGTGGGCTGGGGGTCGGGGGCTGTGGATCGGTGGGGTGCCTGGCGGGCCTGCAGTGCCCCGTCCTGCTGCGTTGGGTTGGGGGCGCGGGCCGTGTTGGGGTGGGGGGCGCTCCTGCTCCTGGGTTTGCTCTCCCCGGCCGGTGGCCCTGGCGGGGCCCGGGGGTCGTCCTTTGGCGCTGCCGCGGCCTGGGGGGCCCTGAGGTGTTGCGCTTGCTCTGTCCTGGCAGGGGTCGACGGCTTCCCTCTTTGGTGGAGATTTTCATGCATGCCAGATCCACCACACCAGCATCTATCGAAACTCAGACACAATCTGCTTCTTCCTCAGGTCATTGAATCAGTGGAGGCTGCTGTCTGTGGATCTCCCTCTGCTTCGTTTGTCCTTCCTTCCTTTCCTCAGTGTCTCCTTTGGTCTCTTGAGGTCTCCCTGATTTTTTGGATTTGTTGGAATTTAGATGTTTCTGGGGTTGGTGAAGAACTCTGGTTGGTGGCCCGGTGGGTGGTGTCTGGTCGGTGCTGGATTTGACTTTCCTTTGTTTGCTTTGGTCCTTCCTCGGGTCTCCTGACAGCGGTGTTCGGTTTAGGTGAACGGTATGGGATTTTTTTTAATAGGTTTTTGGTGAACTAACGAATACACACACACTCGCACGCACACACGCATGCACGCACACACGCACCTACACATACACACCCACATACAAAAAAAAAGAAGAGCAATGATGATGACATTACAGAATGAACAATACTGAGCTCTTTAAAAAAATAAAAAATAAATAAAAAAAGAATGAATCCGAACGGCCAAACGGAATGAAAATGCTCCATATAAAAACCTCAATCGGAGTGAAAAGGCTGAATGATGCTACCATCTGGCGCCAAGCGAACGACAGGGGGCGCGCTAGTGCAAGTGTTGATGGTTTGCCTTTTTTGTACAGGCGTCAAAAGTATTCACGTATCCAAACAACTTCAAAAATAAATCAATCTTCACATGCATTCAAGTGTAGATAGATATTGGGATTTAAAGAGACTTAAGTACAAGTTGAAGTATCAAATCCAATCTTTGATTTAAGTCATGTTTTTAAAAGTTCCTTAAAGTATAAAAGTAATGCATTGAAGCGTATATACGTCAAGTCAATCTTTTTCTTTTCAATGTTTTTTTAGTGCCCTGATAGTCTAAACACTGTTTTCTGATTAATTATTAGTTTTAAATAAAAATTGATCACATAAATGTGACATTTATCATGTTTTCACATGAAACATATTACGTTTTAATGTTAAATTGATGGTATTATACCGTGAAATTGATGTTTTCACATGAAACTTATGTTTTAATGTTAAATTTATTACATTAAATCGCGTAACATGAAACCTAACACGCTATCACGTGAAATTTCTTGTCTTTAACGTTAAATGTATCAAATTAAAATGTGAAACTAATCACGTTACAAAGTAAAGTGTGTCATGAAGCTGACCACGTTCTAATTTAATGAACTCTTATTTCTCTATGGCAGCAATATGACTCCAAGTTATTATAAACGGCCTATTGTTATGCGTGCGTGTGTGCGTGTGCGTGTGTTTAAAAATGATGATTTGCCTCTCTCGCCGATTGAATTCAACAGATGCACATGCACGACGCCCCTGCGCGTGTGATGTGCGCAGCCTCGCGCACGCGCAGCCGTGCCAAGGCGAGCCCAGCGCGTCACGCACAAGCACGCACGCAGCAGACTGAAGAGCAGCCGGCAGACCCGCTCACAAGTTCCGCTTACAAGGTAACCTTCTTTCCGCCATCCTTCTTCCTAATTGACTTCATCATCATCATCGTCATCTTCATGGACATCTTTTACGCATTTTGCCTTTTGTGACTTAAGCGCGCGCCGCGTGCACGCCAGACAAAAGATGCGCGACCGAAACGTGGACGTCAGAAATCGCACATTGAGGGCGGGGGTCGACATTTTATGACATTACACACGTTGCTCGAGTAATGTGGTTCTTGTTGGAGTTTGTTCTTTTTTTCCTCCTTTTCGACGAGGGAACGTGCACGAGCGTGAAAAAAGGGGCGTGTGCCGCGTACTGGTGGAGGGGCGGACACGCGCTTGACACGCTCCCGCTTGTGGGAGGAATAGGTTGCAATCATATTGTGGGGGGAAAAAAAATCATACATATCGGTCCTGGATAAACATTTAGTGGACCAATAGTGCATCTCAAAATCCATTTTTAGTGATCGGGAATGAGTGAATGACTCGCAATCATTCACATAACAAAAAAAAAAAATTAAGTAAATAATAATCAATTAAGATTTATGATATTGTCATCCATCTTTGCCGTGTTCGACGTCGGTGGGAGAGCAACACGCACGCGCCCACGCCAACTTTATAGCCGTCTGTATAGCGGTCCTTTGTTTGCGGGAGCGCGCATGCGCATTGTGCGCAGGGTGTGGATGTGAGAGATGCCACCTTGCCTGGTGGGGGCGGGATGGGGGGGAAATGGGGTGGTGGGAGGGGGGGTACTCCAGGGGAAGACACACACACACACAGGGATCCTTTTGTGAAGGCGTTCGTGTGTGCGTGTGTGCATGTGAAAATAATTGTTCTTGGCTGCAGGCTTCTGATTGGTTAGTCTGTCTGTCTGCTTTGAATTCAAAATCAGCAAAAATGACAGTCGGTCAATAATTGGCATGCTTTTTTTGTACTCTTGAACACAGTGGTGCCTTAAGAAAAGAGTCTTGGTCAATTTTATTTTATTTTTTTGGATCCTGAGATACGAGCAGGAATTTGAGGCAATGCACGTGCTTCAGACCCCCCAGCATTAGATGGCGTTAGCACATCTCTCAAATTGACTGCAACTAATCATTTTCTTAATTAATTTGCCGATTTTTCCCCCAGAGTAATCGGATTAAAGGAAATTGTTACATTTCCGTTACTTAATTCAAAAACAGGATTCCCCCAACCCCCCCGAATTTTTTTTTGACAGTGCACGAAATGCCCGAAAAAATTGATTATGAATCATTCATCTCATAAATTATAACCAAAAAAATCATCAAAAATGTTAATCATTGTTTTCCCAATTAAAAGCAGTTGTTTGCAAATGTCTTACTTTGAAAATACCCAAAGCTAATCAGTTTTATTTGACAGAGGCCAATAGAAATAAAGAACATTTATTTTTGAGAGCCTGAAATTGGAAGTTAAACAATGTCTCTATATTCTTAATCCGTTATCAAAACGTTTCTCTCTTAATTTCACTGATGATGTGTTCAGGGGCACTGTAAGGTGTAGGCTATCTATAACTACATTGATTAGTTGTCAATGAATCTATATTTAAAAAAAAAAGATTTAAAATTAGGGGCGTCAGGCGATTAAAATTTGTAATCATAATTAATCGCGTGACTTCACTAGTTAATTGACAATTAATCTGTTCTAAATGTACAATAAAATTATTTTTTAGGTTTTCTTACTCTTGTTAACAAAAGTGGAAACAAATGTTAAACTAATAAGAAATAGGTCAAATGAATTTTTGACGTTTATAGCCGTCAATGGCAGTGAATGAGTTAAAGTCCTGTTTTCAAAAAGTTATTGATGATTTCAAATTTGAAGCAGTAATGGTAACAACTATCACGAGATACGTTTCATGGCAGTCCGACGTGAATGTCTTCTCAACACAAGAGTTGATAAAAGGTGTAGTGGACAAAAATCACAAACAAATAAACATTTGCAATTTCTGGAGAAATTGCGTGTGAAAGATGAAATGCCAAGTGAAAAAGATGTGACTAGTGAAAAGTGGAATGATTTTGAATGATGGGAATGGTTTTCTTGTATGTGTCATTGAGAATGATGATTTTTTTTGTGGCCGTTTTATTTTGGAAAATATTGAATTTTGGGTCAACCAGAATGCAAATTGGATAAATGGAAAGTTTAGAATTTCAAATGGTGACAATGTGAATGAATGAAATGTCATATAATTAACAAGGAGTTTTTTGGGTGGGTATTTTAATGGCAATGTTGAATTTTTGGTGAGTAGAAATTTTTGGCAAATGGAAAATCGTCCCCAAGACAAATGGAATGAGCTGAATGATTTGAATTTCAAATGGCAAAGATGTAAAAGCGTAATGTTGAATGTGCCATTGGAATGAAGGACCATCAAACCATGGTGGAAATTTGGCCTCATTGGGAATGAATGGCAAATTTTTGGATGAAAAATGTTGAATTTGGAGAAAACCGAGAATATTTGGAACGAGAAACATGCTAGCACTTATGGCATGAATTATTGGACTGATGTGAGTGGGACATATTTTGTGGAAGAAGATGCGTGTTGAAAAAGTGGCAGGAATAAGATGCAACAAGGTGTGTAAATGTTTGTTTTCATGGGAAGGACTTTTCAAGCAATTGGAATTTTAAAAAATTCCCACAATTTGCCGTTTAGCAAATCATCCATCAGGACATTTTGGCATTAGAAATGTGAAATTGTGACCTTTGAATTTCTTAGAAAGACTGATTACCTTTTGAATGATAGCAACGAGCAGTTATTCAAATCAATCCAATTGATTGGAAAATCAGTGGCTGTCTTTACCGCTATTGATCAAATGACGCCGTTCTCTATTCGTTTGAAGATAGCATGCATGTGTTTGCTCCTCAGCATTTGCATATTTACCCATTTATTTATTTTTAAATAATACATAAATAAAATAAATAATAAATACATGATATAGATTAAATAACAAATAATAATATTAATGATTTAATAACAAATTAAATATAATAAATTATAAAAATGACTGATGGGGAGTATTGCCGTTGTTGCCAGCTTGATTCATTGATTGTGTTTTTCTCTCGGCTTTGTTTTTTTCTTCAATTTTATTTGCAATTTTCCTGTTGACGTTCAAGCAGCAGGTTACGTTGGCAACCATGTTATCGGCCAGACAACCCCCCCCCCGCCCCCTTCAAAATCACCATGGTAACGGCAGCGCCGCGGTCACGTGATTGGCTCTTGTTCATTCATCCTGCTGCCGAGCCGTGTGTGTGCAGAAACATGACAAGCTGGTCACGTGATCCACAGGCATCCATCTTAATTAAAAATCAGGCAGCAGCGCGCGGATCGGTTGAGACATGCATAGGCCTACTGTTGTGATATTAATAAATACATCTTTACAAAAACAAAAAAAAATCAGGCACCGCGATACACATTTGCAGATGGGCGCGGGCGGGCGTGCGCGCGCGCGCGCGTGCGTCATCACTACTAAAGGATTTTCCACCAAATACCTTGACATAGGAGGTTTGATTCTTGACATGAGCACGCTTGTAAGTCAATGTAGCTCTTCAGCCCATTGTTATTTTAGTTATCAAAAACAAAGGCTAATAACAAAAAGTAACATTGAACAAACATCGGCAACGAGTTTTGTGAAAATGATGACTGAATAAAACAAAGTTTAGTTAAATAGTTTCAAAAGCGGCTTTGATTGTTTTATTTTTTTTTAAACACTTTGTTTCTTTTAATTTGTTTTAGAATGCAATATATTTGAAATGAACCCAAAAATATCTTGTATGAAATGAAATGCTAAACACAGTAATGAAGTACATTTTCACTATAATTTAAAGTAAGTGAATTAGCAAAACAAAAGTCAGAATTATTATCAGCTCATGTTTGTGTTTGCATTTTCTGCATTGTCAATTTAAAATAGTTTCCTGTTTTCCAATAAAAGGAAGGAAAATTGATTCAATAATGGACAGATGAATCAATTATTCAAATAATCATTTGTTTATGCAATTAATTGTAAACTCCAGAATGCCATTCCTGGAGAAACTGCATGTCAAAGCTGAATGAAAATTTGTGAAAGTGAAAGATTTGAATGTTTGGTGGAAAAATGTTTTGGACTGAGAAAAATATTAGCCCTGAATAGGAAGAATTTATGGTGTGTGTTGAATGTACAAAAAAAAAAAGAAGTGATCAATGCAGAATTTATCAATTGCTGATTTTTCACTGGCAAAGTTTAGGAATGTTACGGTGAAATATTTTTGCCGTATATGAATTTTCACAATGTTGAAAATCCTTCTCAAGTTGAATTGAAGGAGCTGAAAGTTTTGAATTTCAAATGGCAACGATGTAAATGTGCAACGTGGAAGCCGCCATTGGTAACGAATGGGGAATTTTGAGTTGAAAAATGTTGAGTTTTGGGAAAATTGTGAACTTTCGGAATGAGAAAAATACAAGCACACGTTGCATACATTTTTGCAGCATGTTGAAGTGGGAATGGTGAGAATTGATTGAAAAATGTAGAAGGAGTAGCAGGACAAAAAGTGTGAGGAATAAAATATAAATACAAGAAAAAAGTCTGCTCAATTCTGCTGCAGTTTCCCAACGAGACGATTACTCATTGTCGAGTTTGACAGCAAGACGGAAGCGGGCAGTGACGAGCTTGAAACAGGAAGTAGAATGGACAGGAAGTCGATTGAGTGGATGACGTGCAGTCCGCTGCTGTTTTAACATGTGGCAATGATAAAGCAAACGTCCGTAAAAGGCGCAACACGCCGATAAACACTTGAGGAAGTCAAAGAGACGATTTGAGTTTAGCCGGGCACATTTATTTATACGCTCTGCCACCAAGCTGATGCATTAGCGACATTAGCATAGGAAACAACTTCCTGCTTTGTACGGCAACGTCAGATCGGAACCTATCCATGCCCATATGTGTGTGTGTGTGTGTGTGTGTATATATATATATATATATATATATTAGTGGTATATCATTGATCCGTGGTCGGTTCGGATCACGCCCCACGGATCGGATCACGCCTGATCCGCAAATTGGTTGGTGGGGGAAAACAAAACAAAAACAAAGTGCGCAATTTACAGTTGATACCATTCTGACATGTCAAGGAAGCTGAAACATACTCAACGTAACACGCTAAGCCTAACTTCAAAATAAAGTTGACCAAATACAGTAATACATTGACGGCACTGCAAATAGCCTTAGTCCATTTTTACTTTGAAGTTGGCCCACGTCGTAGCGCGATGGCTAGCTTGACTTCCCTTTTCGACGTTTCTGTATCGTAGTTGCTTGACATTGTCGTTGCGACCGTCATCAACACAACCCTAACTCACGTTCAATCGCTAATTTAGGACGCTAAGATACCGCTAATTAATCACGCCATCATTTTATGATACGGCAGAAGTCTCCGACGTAAGTGGCTAGCGGCTAGCGGCTAGCTGTTAGCATGACCACAGAGTGTCTTGGCTGCCGGCTGGTAAGACGATGAAAAGATGATTTGACGGGAGCGCGACCGTGGAGACAACTTCAGCGTCGTGCTGGAAGGTAAGTTTGACAACTTACTTCAATTATTTTTCAATATTCTGGACCAACGCTACTTTGTAATTCGCTCTCCATGTTTAAAGGAAGGGAATATGCATTCAATTGTCTTTTCATTATTAAAAAAAAAAAAGATCAATAAAACTTTGTCTTTATTTTTCCATTAAAAAAGAAAAACATTCAACTCAAAATGTCAAACTTGGCTGTTTAAATTATTGAAGGACAACTTTAAGCCATTCAAACCGTGTTATTTTACACATGAACCATTTAAAAATAAGAATGTTGCTGCCTCATATCGCACCTAAAAGTTGTGTGTCCTAAACGGCTATATTAGATATTTTGAATAGATTTTTTATTTATTTAATGCTAAAAGCGCTTTACAAAATAAATAAAGACAAAGTATTATTTACTTTTTTTTTTTTTTGCTGATCCGAAAAAAGATCTGATCCGTGACTCAAATCCGTGATTCGATCCGATTTTTGTTTTTTGAAAAGCATTCTCGTTTTGATTTTATTTCGTTAACGAAATAGTTTTTTGAATTTTAGTTTTCGTTTTTTCTTTAGTTTTCGTTAACTAAAATAACCTTGATCCCTACAGGCCGACTTTTGAAGGAACTATCCAAAGTCTGACAAACAAAAAACAAACAAAAAACATTCTCCAGTCTAGCTAGAGAACTGGAAGCGCCATCAGGCTTTTGTCCCGCCTTGCAGGAGGTCTGGCGCCAATGCAACAGCACCGCCTCTCGCTGTGAGCGCCATCTGTCGTATAGTCCTTGTTGAGAAATGTGCGACTGCTCACTCGCTCGTATAAAAGAAAAATGATTGTTCACGATTAAACAAAAGGGAACAATGGGAATGCTTTTCTCACCCGGCAGGTTCCACAAGGGCCGGGCGGGTTTATTTGCCAGGAAGTTTTTTGTCTTTTAAAAACATCCCCACAGCCCAACACAGCGCCTGTTTACATTCTGCTTACCATAAAAACATGGCCGCCAAAAGAGAGGCGCTCGTTTTCAAAAGCAAAAATGAAATGAAAGTGAAAAAATAGTATTTTCAGAGATATGTGTGAAGATAAGAGATGAAAACACGTTCAAAGCTACATGCATCTATTTGCAGTTTAGAGTGCCTCGTTGTGGGTTGTGAGTGCATGCACAGTGAAAAAGCCGAAGAGTGAAGTCAACATTTTTGGAATTCAAGTACAACATGAAGGCCAGCTTGTGGAGAGGGGCTTCAGGCTGGGGTGGCCATTTTAGAGTGCGACGTTGTCAGCCATGAGTGTGTGAGACAATGCAGGAGAGTGAAAAAAAAAAAGATTGTGCGGCTGCTTTAGTGTGCCTCATTGTTGGGTGTGCGTGAGTGTAAGTCATACAGAGAAATGACGAGGATGGGGGAAAAAAAACGCAAATGTAGTCTGGGCCTTCGGGCTGACATTGCCTCTTTGCGTGCCTCGTCGTCATCCATGAGTGTGCGCACGTCTTAGAGCAAAGAATCCGTTTGCTTCATATCAGCAAAGAAAGAAGAAAATTAATATATGTTGTAATGATTTTTATTTATTTATTTATATATGAACGGATGGTACTGCATGCCTAGGTGGCGCTATTGAGTGTTTTTTTGTTTGTTGTTGTTGCATTTTTCCATTGGATATTTCATTCATTCCACTTTTCCATATACATTTAAACTTGCTTCACAAATTCAGGCCTCAGGGTTCAAGTGTTCTTTTTATTCATTTATCTTTCAACTAAAATTAATACTGTGTCATTTCCACATAATTTATCTTTCAATTTAATTCCAAAGCATTCAGTTTAGCATTCAGCTTTCATTTCTGTAGAAATTGCACTTCGTCTAGTTTTGAATGATATTGTCACTTTGAGAAACCAATGGATTTAAATATATTTTGGTGGAAAGCTCCTTTGACGTGACTGTCAGAATGTAAAAAGCAGGTAAGCGTTGCCACGGCAACGCCACATATAAAAGTCAACATTACACTGGAGTTGATCAATAATAACGTTCACCTGCTGCTCTCTCATCTCTGTTGACTTTGTGCACGGCGGTTACGCCCGTCAACCGCCGCCGCCGCCGCCGACACTCGACACTCGCACGCTAGTCATCTTCTTAGCCATTAGCAACTTTATACATATCAAAAAATGCTAATTCCCACAAGACGGCTGCTTCAAAGCTAGCATTTAGCTGCTTTTGTCTTTCACACGCAAACTAACCTTGAAATTGACGACCAATCTGTCGTTTGTCAACACGTTCCCTGACACTGACAATGACTAGCGACCAGTCTACTCAGCTGGACCGGCAACCCTAACGAGCACCATGGGGGGAAAATAAATAAATAAATAAATTAGGGGTGTCAGGCGATTAAGATTGTTAAGCGTAATTAATCGCTTCACTTCAATAGTTAACTCACGATTGATCGCAAATTTGATATCTGTTCTAAATGTACAATAGAATATTTTTCATACTCTGGTTAACATAAAAGTGGAAAAAATGTAAACTAATAAAAATATCGCTGCATCTTTTAGTCTTTGATACAGTAATTTCATAATTCATAAAATTGAGTTACAATTAAAAAGATGATGTGATTTTGATTTATGTTAAGGTCTTTTTCTGCCACTAGATGGCATAATTGCATTTGTAGGACATTGTTGACAGCTCAAGCAACTTGCACATTTTTAAGATTGTAAAATACAACTTGACCCCGGTCTCCATAAATATATGCATTTATTATTATGACATTTATGGACGTGGACGAGTCTGCTGCGTTGCGACTGGAATTCCCCCAGTACAGACTTTCCAAGTAAGGAACGCTCATTAGGTGCGTTAAAGGAACTTTGAATGAACTCCAAATCAACACACTAATTTTGACGCCTCTAAAATAAATACATAGAGAAAGAAAAACGCTGGCTGGATGATTTCATTGTAAGTGAAAAAAAAAAGAAAACCTGTGAGGTCGTCAGTGGGTCGTCGCTGCGCTGCAGGAAGTGTGTCACCCCCCCCCCCCCTCCTCCTCCTCCTCCTCTTCATCTTTTCGGGGTTATTTGGAGTTCAGCACCGCCGCGACCCGTCTCGTCGTCTGCTCGTCGGGCTTTTTGCTTGAGCTCGGCGCGACCAAAAAGTGACCGAGATGCGATTGGACACCCGTTTCAAGGCCAAGAAACAATCGGGATTGTGACCGCGAAAGAAAAATGATTTCTGTTATCAAGGTTGCGCATAAAAATGTCGGCATGCTTCTTAAATGAGCACCGGAGCACTGAAGTGGGCAGTTCTCCGACATACCCGCGTTTTTGGCCGACTCGCGGCCAATGAGCTCGTCAAGCGAGCCACCACATCGGCTGTTGGGCCTCCATGCAAGACGAGGGTTAACTTTAACAAAATCACATCAAAACAAGTCAAAGTGTCCATGGAAGGCAAGGACTTATTTTGAAGTTATCGGAAGCAATCGTGACGACTGACTTGACTTTGAATTAGGGATGCGCAATAATATCAGTAGCGACCAATTTGACGTCAAACAGATAAACCAGATCATAAAGAAATCCGCCCATAATAATCGACATGCCACGTTGGTCCATCTGTTGTGGTTGTGCCCAACGCCTCCACCCCTCCCCTCTCCTATGGTAGTGTCGCATATTTGTGACGTCACAATGCGCGCGACCTCGTGTTGACGGAAGATGCCTCATGCTCCCCAAAATGTTACCCTCACGGTTTTTTGTTGCATTTTTCCAAACCTGACTGTTTTGTTTTGCCAAACTCAAAATGAGTTACTGGAGATATCAACAAAATGTCACTTCGCATTGTTTCAATCTATTTGTACATGTTAGACTTGTAGTTGGACTGGAAATTTGTATTCAAGTTCACTTTGCAAATAATTATCGGCTTACTTATCGGTTATCGGCACTTTCTAAATGATTGGGATATCGGTATCGGTTGAAAATAGCATGATCGCGCATCCTACTTTGTATTGAAGTTGGCCTGACCTAGCTTGTAGATTTTCCAATTCTAATTATTTGTATTATAAAATTGGTTAATTATTCATAAGTTACCCGTAATGCTAATTACGCTACCACACTCAAATGGTCTCATTAAATGATTCATTCTAAATCATCAAATGAAATATTAGTCAAATAAACAATTTTGACCATGTTTTGCTTTGTTTTATTGATTGTTTGAAATTTATTTATTTGTTGCTCACAAAATCATTTGTGATTTACTATTGTAAATATTTGCATTATTTACTATGCAACCAATTACATTCTCTTTTTCATGTGTCATAATAATGCCAAATGTGTAAAATAATTTCCTCAAGCGATTCTATTCGGCCATCTTTGCAGTAACGCGAATCAAGAAGCATCCTCCAAAAACGACAAACCAGCAGCATCAAATCTCAAAACAGGAAGTAGAATGATCGCGCCAGCTGATTGCTCGAGTCGATTTTCCGTCGCCATTGTGAACATTTTCCAACGTTACTCATCTCTAGTCTCCATTCCACGCCGTAAGTCTTGCCGGCATATCGATTGACGGCATCCGCGCCCGGGGGAAGGCTGACAGATGGCGGCGAGGATGGCGAAGGGATCAGAAGCAGCCGCCGGCGTCATTGATCCACAAAATGGATCCCTCGGGAGCGAGACGGCAGGAAGACGAATGTCCTCGGTGGACACGTGCCTCGTCTTTGGAACAGGAATTAGACCGATTCCATATGTTGCAAGAGAACACAAGAGACGGAATTAGACCAATCCGAGCTGTTGCCATAGAAAGAAAAAAAAATCACATACGTACGTCCAAAGAAAACCCAGAAACGGGCATTAGAAACATGCCATCTATTATGTTGCAATGCAGGACATTGGACCGGCAAGAATTAGACCAATCCCATCTGAGGCAACAGAACACTGGAGCAGGAACTAGACTGATCCTTATTGCACCGAGAAAACCTTGGAACAGGAATCTGACCGATTCCACATGTTGCAAGAGAACACAGGAGCGGCAGTCCGACAAAAAAAAATTAGACAGATCCCAGATTTCGTATCGGAACACTGGAGCAGGAATTAGTAATGATGGGAAAATGAAGCTTCATGAAGCACTTGTAATATTTTTTGACTCCTCGAGATGCCACTCTTGGTTGAAAGATGCAGTGGAAATGTAATCAAGTTCCTTTGCACTAGCCTTTATATTTAAACCAAGAGCACCATCTAGGGGAGTCAAAAAAATATCACAAGTGCTTCATGAAGCTTCATTTTCCCATCACTAGGAATTAGACGCGTCCCTTGTCCCAACAGATTGCACTTGAGGTTTGATTGCCTAAAAACACACGAGCAAGAATCCCATCGATGACATATATCACAACACAGGACCACAAGTATTTCCACGGAAAATAAAAAAAACAAAAGGACTTTTGAATCATGCGTTCTTGCCGTGTTTGTTGTTCCCGTGCGTTTTTGTTATCAGTGTGTGCGCGCTTGGAGCGAAGAACAAAAGACGCCTGATGGGATTGTCACACACGCAAACACAGCTGATACCACAAAGTTGTCACAATGCTAACGATGCTAACCTTGCTAAACACTGGCCGACCATTGACGTCACGTTGCGCTGGATTGTTTTCACGCGTCTTCTCCGTTTGCTTGTTCCAGTGGATGACTTCATTTATTCCACATTTCACTCCACAAACGCAGCATGCCAGCCTACTCCACGTTATGTCGGCCATTTGTTGTCAAGGAATTATGTTGAACCATGTTGAGGAGTTTCGTGGAGTTTTTCGTCACCATTTTGTGCCGTCTGCTCTGCAACTCTTTTTGAGGGTGGCCCGGCCGTCAATTAACTAATTTGCTCCCCAAAACATTCCATTTTAAATGTTACCATTGTCCCAAAACGTATTTATACGTTTTTTTATGTTTCGTTTTTTTTAATGCTAGAGCATACAAAAGACTTTGATGCAGCCTCTGAACTGAGGAAGGACGCTTGAAGAATAGTAGTTATTAGAAAAACGGCCAGCAAGGGGCAGCAGAGTATAAGAGATCAACCAGGGCCATGTCGCAACAAGCCGTTTTCTCCACTGTTTTCAACAGATTTGTGGAATTTAGCTATATTCTAATGCTAATTGCTGCAAAACAGATAGAAAGAAGAGACTTTCTTTTGGTGGGTTCCATGTTTTTATAGCAATAGAACACAGAGTGAAAATGGCTGGGAGTGAATGAGTTCATCAGGGGTTTAGTTAGCTGAATGCTAACACAATGGAAAAGCCCATTGACATGCTAACAATTGGTATGTAGGTGGCGGTTTTAGGTCCCGTATCTAGCGTTTCCATTCGGTTTCATTTTCATATTTGTTGAAGATTCGAATAAAAAAAGGCGTATGGAAACCCAACTAGTGAGAACATGACAAAACCGTTTCTCAACATCAAGAATGGCGAGCACCGTCTCGTGATCCTGGCGACAACTGTCATCTTATAGTACTTCTAATTATCCAAAGTACTCATTCTTCATATTCGTACTTTCAATTGGAACGGGACTTGGGTTGCGACTTTACTCATGATGTTACACAAGGACGCAAGAAAGGACAATTGAGAAACGGCTAACGCCAACACAGACAATCTTCTTCCTTTGTCTGCGTGACTGAACTATACTGCCCCCTGCTGGCCAAGATGGGAGTACACAGCCGAATGAACGACCCGACGAACGAGAATACAGATTGAATAAATCGTCAGGTGAGCAGCAGCCAATGAAATCTGCTGGCTCTATGTTGCCGGGCGGGGGATGGCGCGATTGTGTGTGCGTGGGTGTGTGTGAGTGCGTGTGTGTGTGTGTAGTTAACAAAAACGAAAACAAAAATTCAAGAAAACAATTTCGTTAACGAAATAAAATACAAAAAAAAAAAGAAAACTAATTGAAACTACAGTTTATGTTTACAAAACTATAAATATAGCAAACATTTTCTTTTTAGTCTTTGGTAATTAATTTAATGCATGGATGATTTTAAATGTGATTTGAAGTAGATTTCTCATTTTTCCATGGTGTTTATTAAATATTGCGCACAAGCCGACTGGTGGCAAATCCAGGTCCAGAAAGTCAAAACCCTGTCACAGTTTGGCTTTGATCCCAGGTGTTAGCTAGCTAGCTAGCTCCCTGGCTCGCTCCCATGGTGCTTGTTTACCTGCTAGGGAGCTTCAATGGTATGACGCAAGTCATACACATTTAAAAAACAAAACAAAACAAAAAACTGAAACTAAGTAAAACTAAACTGAAACTAAGCATTTTTTTTAAATAACAAAAACGAATAAAAACTAACCCTGAAAACTAATAATAAAAAAAAACTCAAAATGAAATAAAAACTAAATTGAAAATTCCAATCTTTAGTTATTAAAAAAAAAGAAGCTTAGTTTTAGTTAGTTTCAGTATTAATTTTCGCATTTTAATTTTAATTTTAATTTTTTATGTGTATTACTTGTGCACAGAGGTGGCAAATCCAGGTCCAGAAAGTAAAAACCCTGCCACAGTTTTGTTTTAGCTATTGATGCTTGCTAGCTAGCTAGCTCCTTAGCAGGTAAACAAGCACCATGGGAGCTAGCCAGGCAACTAGCTAGCTAGCTAGCACCCGGGGTTCAAGCCAAATTGTGACTTTCTGGACCTGGTTTTGCCACCTCTGCTTGTGCGCAATATTTAATAAACACCGTGGTAAAATCACGAGAAAAGTAACTCGTTTCTTAGCTAGCGTTATGTGTGAGAGTGTTTCAGTAGGGTTTGTAGGGTGTGAGAGTGTTTGCATGTGAGAGCCTTTTTATAACATGTGAGAGTGTTTCAGTTAATGTGCAAGAGTCTTTTTTTAGTGTGAGAATGTTTCAGTAGTGTGTGAGAGAGCCTGTTTGTAGGGCGTGAGAGTTTAATTTGAGTGTGAGAGCCTTTTTTAAATGCGTGAGAGTGTTTCAGTAATGTGCAAGAGTCTTTTTGTAGTGCCTTTCATTAGTGTGTGTGTGAAAGTCTTTTAGTAATGTGTGAGAGTGTTTCAGTAGGGTGTGAGAGCCTGTTTGTAGGGTGTGAGAGTGTTTGTGTGTGAGAGCCTTTTTATAACATGTGAGAGTGTTTCAGTTAATGTGCAAGAGTCTTTTTTTAGTGTGAGAATGTTTCAGTAGTGTGTGAGAGAGCCTGTTTGTAGGGCGTGAGAGTTTAATTTGAGTGTGAGAGCATTTTTTAAATGTGTGAGAGTGTTTCAGTAACGTGCAAGTCTTTTTGTAGTGCCTTTCATTAGTGTGTGTGTGTGTGTGAAAGCCTTTTAGTAATGTGTGAGAGTGTTTCAGTAGGGTGTGAGAGCCTGTTTGTAGTGTGTGAGAGGATTTTTGTGTGTGAGAGCCTTTTTATAAAATGTGAGAGTGTTTCAGTAATGTGCAATAGTCTTTTTGTAGTGCCTTTCATTAGTGTGAGTGTGAGAGCCTTTTTTTAAATGTGTGAGAGTGTTTCAGTAAAGTGCAAGAGTCTTTTTGTGATGCTTTTCATTAGTGTGTGTGAGAGCCCTGTTGTAATGTGTGAGTGTTCCGTGAGTGTTAAAACCTTTTCCTTTCAAATATTTTTATTGTGAGACAAAACAGACTCTCCAACAGGCTTTTTGCGTCTCATTTTCCAAACGTAACAAAATAACAAATTCCAACCAAACCCGCATCCCCCGAGTGCTCCTGAAAATAGATCAAGATTACTAAGCATCCATTCTCTCTATGAATGACAACATCGGTCTCCAAATCTTTTCAAAGTCTTCAAGTCTCTCACAAAGGACGTACGGAATCGTCTCCAGGTGTCAGTAGTGACAGCCACGCTTTAAAAGCTTGCTGTATCTTTTCCCTTCCAAAGCAACAGGATTACACACACTGCACAACAGAAAGGACACAAGATGGCGCTGCTGTGCATTCTGTAATATTTTTTTTTTTAGACATTTCAGATGCATCCAGTAGAACCGGAAAAAGGATCTGGTGCCCAACTGAACCCCAAAAACCTTTGAATACAATGAAAATATGTCAAGCCCAAGTTCCTCCATTTTGGGGCAAAATGCAAAAACAACCTGTGCTCTGTGCTCGGCTGCATTTTTCACACACTGGTGACACTTTGGGAAAAATTCTATGTCGCTTGAGCCTGTGAAGGATTTTCAATTGAATCAAGCGATGGCTAGCGTTGAGTGAACAATTGTTAACAGATTTCTTATCCCAAATCTCTTCTGTTATTACCGTTCCTAATTCGTTCTGCCCGTCCTTCTTTATGCCTTCCATCTTCAAATGATCGTATATAAAAGAAACGGCATTTCTAGTTGACACTCGCTGGGACCGACACCCATCCAGCTTATCAGGTATCGCATTTTCAAAATCATCAAGGTGTGTTCTCACAAAATGCCTAATCTGAAAGTACCTGAAGAAATCCGTTTTTGACGTGTTAGAACCTTTTGTAGAGTATGAGAGTGTTTCGTACTTTTTTCAGTGCCGTGTGTGACAACGTTTGAGTCAAGTTATGCAGTGTTATGGTAAAAGATGTCCCTGACTGCCCCTCCCACTGGATGTTGTCAGTTAGCGTGCACACACACACGCACACACGCACACAGACGGCCATTGTGTGTTGGCGTGCGACGGCGGCGCAGCCACCTGACCGGTACGGTCCGCGCGTTTTGCCATGTGATTGCCATGTTCATCACATGTTCCATTTGTGTCACATAATTGTATGTTTAGATCACGATAAACGTTACATGTTTTTGTTACGTTATGCTAACGTCGCGACTGTCATAAAAGTTGATGATTATGTCTGTTCCCTCTTACATTTAAGTCTGTCTTGTTACATGACTGTCAGGTTTGTCATGCTTTTGTGTCATATTTATGACATGCTATGTTTACATCAGCCGACTGTCATGTTTGTTTTATGTCATGTCTGTTACATGTTGACTCCATGTTACATAATGCTCATGTTAACTACACGTTATGTTTGTGTCACATTTATGTCACTTTTTTTTTTCTGTCACGGGATTTGTCATGTTTTCACTTGTTTGCGTGGCGGGATTATAACAACATAACATATTTGTTACATGCTTACTCCATGTTAAGTTTTTGTCACACGACTGTCACGCATGTTTTCCCCCAAATTTTTTTCACTGGGTTACATCACATAATTGTCACGTTTGTTACAGGTTTGACATTACACGTTGTCACGTCTGTTACATGTTATGTTGACGTCACATGACATGACTGCCACCTAACTGTCCCATGGTTTTCAAATCGAATCAAACTTTATTTCTACAGAACATTATGTTTAATCCACATCACACACGTCTCCTAGCAACACGCACCCAATCACGCTGTTGATTTGTCGTTGTGCGCACAGACGCCCGAGGTCCGTCCGCCATGGGAGGCAAACTGAGCAAGAAGAAGAAGGGCTACAATGTCAACGACGACAAGGCCAAAGAGCAGGACGCCAATGCGGCAGAGGGTTCCGCTCCTGACGACAACCAGGCGGCCAAGGACGTCAAAGACGAGACCGCCGCCGCCGCCGCCAACGATGCGGCGCCCGCCAAGGAAGTGACACCCACCGAAAAGGAGCCGGAAAAAGAGGCCAACGCTGAGCCCAAAAGGGACGGCGAACCCGCCAAGGCCCAGGAGACCGCGGCCGCCCCCAAGGAGGCCGCCGCCAAAGATGAGGCCGACGCCAAAAAGACTGAGGCCCCCAAAGCTGAGGCGGACCCCAAAGCCGGCGACACCCCTAAGGAGACCCCGAAGGAGACCCCTAAGGAGACCCCTAAGGAGACCCCCAACTCGACGGCGGCCCCTGAAGCTCCGCCCAAAGATGCCACCGAGGCACCAAATAAGGATCAAAGCGTCGTTGCTCAAGATTGATTGGTGCACATCCACGGGAAAGCCACGCCCACTTTGGACAATAACAACGAGAATCAAGAATGACCACCCACAAAACTGCCGGAGCAACACCGGAGCCCCCCCGATGCAAATTATGATTAATATTGTTCTGATGAACTTCGCCAGCTGCCCGCACGTCATCTCACGTTGTCACATGATCACCTTGGCCACGCCCCCCTCACAAAAACTTTCTTCAAATAGCTCCAAAATAGTCAAAGATTTCCTAAATAAAGATTTTGTACTAAAAAAAAAAAAAAAATCTAACAAACGGAACAAATTGTTTTCTAACATTTCTACGCTGGTTTGGAACCTGATCTTTAGTACTCCACGTAACTCTAATCTGATCACAATCCGATTCTGGAATGGTTTTAATCTGGTTTAGGCCTAGTTTGAGTCAGGTTACAATCCCGGACCAGATAGGTTCTAAATTGGGTCTGATTTGGTCCTGACCTGGGTCTAGTCTAGTTCTGGTTTGGGTCTAGTCCATGCCTCCGCAATCCTGGTCCTCCAGAGCCGGAGTCCTGCAGGTTTTAGATGTTGCCATCCTCCAACAAACCTGATTTCTTTAATAGCTCATCAGCAAACTCTACAGAAGGCTGATAATGATCTGATCTTTCAAATCAGGTGTGTTGGAAGACATAAACATTTAAAACCTGCAGGACTCCAGCCCTCAAGGACCCAGATTGGGCAAGCCTGGTCTAGTCTATATCCAGTCTAGTTCCGGTCAGGCTCCTGGTTGGTGCCGATTTTTGATTAATTTGGAAGTAGTCTGGTTCGGAATTGGTCCTTGTCTGGTAATAGTTTGGTTCTAATTTGGTAGTTAGCCAATTGGCGCTAGTCGAGTCCTGCTCTGCATGTGAATAATCTGGTTCTAAATTAATTTTGGTCTGTTAGTCCAGTCTGGGTCTACCCTCGTACTCGACTGGTCTGGTTCTAATTTTGTACTGGTCAGTTTCTAGTCTAGTTCTGGTCTTGCTCCAAATTGGTTTTGATTTGGCTGGTCTGGTCCTGATAAGGTTCCAGTTTAATAGCAGTCTAGTACTTGACTAACTCTGGTCTGGTCTTAATCTGGTTCTGGACTAGTTTGATTTGGGTGCCGATCTGATTCTAGTCTGGTTCTTGACTGGACCTGACCTGGATACGTATGGATGTAAATTGGTACTGATCTGTTACTAGTCTGGGTGTAGTTCTTGTCAGGTTCTAGTGCAGGACTAGTGTGGAAGAAGTCTGGTTCAATCTTGGCCCTGGTCTGGCACTACTGTAGTTTGCTACTACTCTAATACTGGTCTGCATGCGACTAATTTGGTTCTGAATTAGTTCTGATCTGGTTCTGTTCAACAAAGAAGAGAGCAGACATCAGAACTGGGACGTCTCAAGGTTTTGGATGCCAAATGATAAAGAGGAAAAAAGCTTGTTTCTATGGCAACTGTTCTGATTGCTACCCGTCATCCGTCACGCATTCACCTCCTACAAGCCCTGCGTGCACACGCATGTGCAGGTCGGCTACATGCACGTGCACGCGTGCGGAGCTGAACGTTTGAGGACACGTTGTCTTGCTACTTGAATGAGAAAGTGTCCTCAAACTTTTCACCACATGTCAATGACGTATGCGCGGTGGTGACGTACGTATCGTCGCGCGTCCTGGCCTTCCTTCACACGTGCGTGCCGGTCCCGTCTTTTGGGTCCGGTGGGGAAAAGCTGGCGTGCGTTTCCGTGGCAACCGCGTGTCTTCATCCCAGCAGGCGGCGCTCGCTCCTGGTCCCCGAAAAACACAGAAGACAAAGAAATTGAAGTTTCAAAGTTGTATGTTTACTTGTTGAAATGGTGGAACAGTCGTAATAAAAAAGAAGTACCAAATTGACTTTTTGTAGTTGTTTTGTGTTTTCCGTAACAACGCAGCTCGTCCATTCACGCAGGACGCCGACGGTGGGTGTTTCCAATGTATTGTCGAGAGTCACACACAGATACCGCTGTTAGTGACGCTGATAGCTTTGTTAGTGTTGCTAGCATTGTTAGCGCCGCTAACATTGTTAGCACTGATAGCATTGTTAGCATCGGTAGAATTGTTAGCATTGAAATCATTGTTAGGGCTGATACCATTGTTAGCACCGCTAGTGTTGTTAGCACCGATAGCATTGTTAGTGTTGCTAGCATTGTTAGCACTGATAGCATGCTAGTGTTGTAATGCTGCATTCATGGAAGGTGGGAAGTTGGATTCATTCCATTCGGATTGTCCCATTTTAGATCTCAAAAGGTTTGAGGCAAATGTAAACAACAAAGATGGCCGATTCGATTTGTTGTTCTGGTTAAGGCAGCCATTCCAAATCACGTTGTGTTACGTGAAACTATGTCAAATAACTACAGTCAATTAAAGTAACAATAAATACAATGAATGAATAAATAAATATTTGTTTAAAATCTTGTAAATTATGTTTTGCCATTCACAGTTTGTATCTGCATGGAGGTCGCCATTGTTGAGTGACGTCAGATTGAAGCTGGTCGGTGAAGTTGGGGATAATTCGGAACTTGGACCTCCCAGTTCAAAAGGTGTTCCAGTGCACTTTTCTTCATCTGACGTCAGAAAACTCCCACTTCCCACTTTGGAATGCAGAATTAGCACTGATGAGTTGTTAGCATTGCAAGAATTGTTAACACTGATGGCATTGTTAGCAACATTAGCATTGTTAGCACATTTAGCGCCACTAGTTAACACTGATAGCACTGTTAGAAACATTAGCATTGTTAGCACATTTAGCGCCACTAGCATTGCCAGCACTGTTAGCGTCGCTAGAATTGTTGTTAGCACTAACTAGCATTATAGTTCTGATAGCATTATTAGCACCGCTAGCATTGTTAGGTGGTGTCAGCATTGATGTTGGACAAACCTATAACTCCGCCCCCACAGCAAGGCCAAACTGCGCGATTGGCTCGCTGGCTTCCTGCATCATGATTCATCATTGGTTGCTAAGGTAACGCCGGCAGCCACTCTCGCCTAGTAACAGGCTTAGACGGGAAGGAAGGATGAATGGATGGAGGTGAAGAAGGTGTGGAAGCGGTAGGAGGAGTTTGCATGTGGATGGAGGGAAAACAAACCCTGTCACGTCCTCTCGTCTCGTGCTTCTTTTCTTCCTTACTTTTATCTTTCCGTCCTGCCTTCCTTATGGCTCAATCTTTCCCTATGGCCTTCCTTCCTCATCCTTCTTTCATTACATTCTTTGTCCTTCCTTTTTTCCATTCTTCCTCTCTTTCCTCTTTCTTCCATCCTTCCTTCCTTCCCCCTTCTTTCTTTCAATTTGACTTTCTCTTTCTTTCCATGTGACTATTTTCTTCCTTCTATCCTTGCGTCCTCCATTCTTCTTTCTGTCTCATTCCTCCTCCATTCTTCTTTCTGTTCTTTCCTTCTCTCCAACTTTTCCTCCTTGCCTTCCTTCCTTCCTTCCTTCCTCATTCCTTCGTCCTTCCTTTTTTTCCATCCTTCCTCTTTCCTTCTTTGTCTTCCATCCATCCGTCCTCCCTCTTTCTTTCTTTCTTTCAATTTGGCTTTTCTTCCTTCCTTCCATGCTGCTTTATTTTCTCCCTTCTATCTTTCCGTCCTCCATTCTTCTTTCCATCTCTCATTCTTCCTCCCACTGTTCTTTCCTTCTCTCCAACTTTCCCTTTGGCTTTCGTTCTTTCCTTCCATGCTGCTTCCTCTGTCCTTCCTTCATCCCTTCTTCTTCCTTCCCATATCTCTTTTTTTGTCTTTATTTCATCCTTCCGCTCTTTCCTTCTGTCCTTTGTTCTTTCCTTCCTTTCTTCTCTCCATCTTTCTTTTGGGCCTTCCTTCCTTCCATGCTGCATTATTTTCTTCTTTCTGTCATATCCTACCTCACTTCTTTCCTTCTTTCCACTTTCCCCACTGGCCTTCCTTCATCCTTTGCTTCTTACTTTTTTTCTTTGTCCTTCCTTCCTCTCGGCTTTGCTTCTTCCTCAATGAAGGCGCCCGTCGGCCTCCACAATTTCCACCGGTCGCGTCGGCCCCCGTCAAGCGGTTTGCTGGCGACCGATCTGCTGCAGCCGGTGGGTCTCCGGGGCTTGTTGCCTAGCAACAGGCTGCAAGCGCCTGGCGCGACGATGGCGGCTTTGCGTAAGAAGACGACGTTTGATGGCGGGAATGGAAATGTAGGCCGCTTGTCTCCAGGGGCAAGTCAACGTACGTGCGCGAGCACATGCACGAGCACATGTGCAGTTGTGAAAGTGAGACGTGGTCTTGGACAGGAAGAGGAAATCCGCCCATGCTCCTCCCGCATCGTGATTGGTCGCAAGCACAGGTGGGTAGTTTGGTCACCAGCTCCGTTGACTCGGTGACGTTTCCTGAAGTCACTTTTTGCTCATGATGAGCACATGAAGCTTTTGCGACGAATTGCTGGGATATTGGGCTGAGTGCTTCGCTAGAGCGCCCTCTCCTGGTGAAAAGTAAGACTGCAGTGAATTGAAAACTTTTTTAAAACTTTCCTGGTTTTTCCTGTGAGTTTTTAATTTATTAATTTTTTTCTTACTCAATGGCACAAAACTGCCGAACAGCACAAAACTGCCGAACAGCAAACCGACATTACGTGCAAGAACTCACTCAGAATGTGATTTTTTTTTTTGCGGTCCTTGGTCCTGCATATCATTTCATATCAGCGGGGATGGAATTAGGCCTACTTACTGTCACAGGATGGCAAGGATGAACACCCGAGTGCAGGGAAGCAGGGAGGCGATGCTGATGTGTACTCAAAAAGTATTCCATTACAAAAAGTGAAATGAAAGAAAAGAAGGCACTTTGGAATGATCCAAATAACAGCTCAAGTCCAAAAAGCATATACAGAGTAACAAACAAACACTCGGAAGATTTGACTTGACTTGGCCAAGAACCGCTGACAAGCAAACAAACAATGAAGCTGCAAGGATCGAAAGAAACCTGAAAACTGAAATCCACCTTGACAAGACAAGTGGCTGAAGGAGCTGATTGGTGAACACAAGGGACCCGCTTGACGAGCACAGGTGTGCACAATAACATGACGACACACACAAGGAAAAGATGTCAAAGCTAAACTCTCATCAAAAGCAAATCGCCAAAAAATGGGTAGAGGTGTCAAAAAAGTAAAAAACCGTGCCACAGTTTAGCCCCAGGTGCTAGCTAGCCAGCTCCCACGGTGCTTGTTTACCTGCTAGGGAGCTAGCTAGCTAGCATCAGGGGCTAAAGCCAAACTGTGGCAGGGTTTTATATTTTGTGGACCTGGATTCGCCACCTCTGAAAATGAGTCAATTTGACCCAGTTCCAAAAGCATTCTGATAAACATTTAACAATTCATTGAAAATGTCAAAGTAAACAATTGTAATTGTTTGTCAATGAGATGTTGCTATGGATCAATTTGACCCGGAATAAACATTGTTATAGCTTATTGTTAACCGTTTTCAATGCACATACGTGGAAATTAAATAGTCTGTTGATGTGAATGTTTGGTTAATTTGACCCGGGATCTGCTCACTGTCCCTTGCAAATATCTCAAACCTTTTTTTTTTTTTACATTTCTGTTGGTGCCAAATTTGATAGCGCAAAGGTAAAATTGTTCCTTAACTTGAAAGTGGGTCATTTTGACCCACAGCATAACTGGAGCGTTAAATACAT
This sequence comes from Leptonotus elevatus, assembly GCF_054856555.1. Classification (NCBI taxonomy): domain Eukaryota; kingdom Metazoa; phylum Chordata; class Actinopteri; order Syngnathiformes; family Syngnathidae; genus Leptonotus; species Leptonotus elevatus. The sequence goes on along the minus strand of NC_141239.1, from coordinate 4,525,536 downwards.
CCTTTATTCTTTACTCTATTCTTAGCTTCCTTCATTTTGTCCTTCCTTCCTTCCTTCCTTGTGCTAAACAATGTTAACTTGAATAGTCCATTTCATAAGTTCAAGCACTGCAAGAAGACACCTGTCTGTCTGTCTTTCCTTCCGTTCTTCCCTCTGTCCCTCCCTCCTTCCTTCAATCTGTCCTTCCTCTTTTTAGCTTTGAACGTTCTTGGAGAGGAGGAGGAGGAGGAGAAAAGGACCGAGTGGCGCCACCTGCCGGTCCCGACGGGCGCGGCACTTCACGCACGCGGTGGCTGGGAAAGGAGGCGGTTGTCATGGCGACGGCCATCTTTCAACGGCCGTGACGTCACGCAAACTGCAGGCCAGGAGATGTGATGCCGCCTTAAGTTGTAAACGGAGCGCTTCGCATCACGTCTCACGCACGCACGCACGCACGCACGCACGCACGCACGCACGCTGGCCATCCAATGTCACGTTTGACCCGCACGCGCATGGCAACTGCCTTGTGTTCCTCTTCTGTTTGTTGGGAATGAGCTGGAGCGTTTTCTAATGACACGACTGGGATCATTTCCTCAAACCTCAATGCAATAGCTCAAGTTTTTCATTCCAGCGCACAGCAAATTCTGTAGCGTTACATGGAGTTAAAAATGTAGTGTTAATTATTTGGAGTTACTGGCTGTTATTTGAACACTCAGAGTGAAGAAAAAGCCATAAAAGCTATAAAAGTTATTTCAGCGAGTCAAACTCATTGACTCCAGGCTGCGTTTCTATCTGGATTTGAACGACAACCTTGGGTCTGGATTATTGCCTTTTATAAGGTAAGGATGAAATTATACACTTCTTGAATTATTTTGTTCGTAGAAAAAGCGTGTGAGACATAAAACAAAAAGTTTCCGCCTTTTCATGAGTCGTGTCATTTATGTTCATTATTTTTCTGTAAAACCAAAAACAAAGTGGATATTTTGCCGTAGCCTACCGGCAATTTACCGAGTCGTGCGGGAAGAATTTTGCGGCAACCAACGTACTAGCTCGTGGCGTACATGCTAGTGTCGTTGTCCAGCAAGTGCTACGTGCTAGGTTCGAGTCCCACTGTCTGCATCCGCCAAGGAGTAACACTGAAACTGTGAGAAATTAACACCCAAAAAAAAAAAAGGAATGAAAATAACACTTTGTGCTTAAAAGTAACAACAACGCTGTGAGAAATTAACACCCCAAAATGGAAGGAAATAACACTTTTAGGTGTCAAGAAATAACACTGAGAATGTGAAAAAATTGTAAAATAAAAGTGGTGCTTCCTTGATTTGGCTTGTGCAAAAGCAGTTATTATATGTTCAAGATTTTTCTCCCTCTTTTTTCTTTCCTTTTTCAATCTTGTCGGAGAATCTCATGTATATTTTTACATTACTATTACTATTATTTGTTTATGCTAGCGCACGCACGCACGTGACTCTGCGCAACAAGTGGGGGAGGGGCCAGTTTGGCTAGCGGGGCCCCTTTAGGGAATTTGAGACGGTCAAATTGTCATTGCACATTGGATATGCGGTTTTTATGACATCTGTTGGCCCTCTGGGGGCCCCTCTGACTAAGGGGGTCGACTTTCCTGCTGAAATTTCAAATTGTTATCTTGCTACCATGATTTTTTTTTGTTTTTTACAGCAACATTTTTTGGGATCTTTATCATCACCTGAGAATGCTAAAATGTGTTTTTAACACTGAGATTTCCCTGAAATGTAAAATGCATTGTTAAATGTAGCCCTAATAATAAAGTAATAATAAATAGTATAATAATAATACTAGGCTATTATGATTATTGTTTGATTGCTACACGTCGTCGTCATCATCATCAGAAGCAGCAGCAGCGGCAAGAAGTGAGTGACGTTCGTTTACTGCCCTCTAGTGGAAGCTGGCACACACTACACAAGACTCGAGTGTCGCCACGGCAACGCTAAAACGAGGGACCGGAGTCACGTGACCGGACTCTGGTCTTCCTTCCATCCTTTCTCCACTCTCTTTCCTTCTCTTCTTCCCTCTGTCCAATTTGCCATTTTCTTCCTTCCATCCTTTCATTCTCTGTCATCACTTCCTTGAGTTTGCCCCTCCATTCTTCCTCCTTTTCTACCTTCCAACAATCCACCATCTTTCTTGATTCCTCTCCTTTTATTCCTTCCTTCTGCACTTGTACTTTTTCTCGATTCTTCTTCCTTCTTTTCATCCATCCACCCTTCCGTTCGTTCTCCTTCCTTGCTTTTCTTCTAACCTTCCTTCTTTCCTTCATCCCTGTTTGCTTTCTGTCCTCCATCCTTCAGTCTGTCCTTCACATTTGTCCCTTTCCTTTCTTCCTCCATCTGTTCTTCCCTCCTCCCTTACTTTATCTCTTCCTTCTGTAGTTCATTCCAAATCTTCCATTCTTTTATCCACCCATCCTTTCTTTTTCCTTCCTTCCACTGTTTTTCATCAGTTCTTCCTCTTTTTTCCTTCCCACCATCCTACCTTCTCTCTATCCTGAAGAAAGGATCCATTTCCCATTCTTTCCAGCCTCTTCCTTTTCTTTCTGTCCGTACAATCTTTACTTATTCCCTTTCTGCCTTCCTCCATTCACTTATTTATTTCCTTCCTTCCCGCCTTCCTTCCTCCGTTTACATATTTATTTCCTTCCTTCTTTCCTTCCTTGATTCCAGCCTTCCTTCCTCCGTTTCCTTCCTTCCCACCTTCCTTCCTTCATTTACTTATTTCCTTCCTTCCCCCATTCGTTCCTCCGTTTACTTATTTCCTTCCTTCTTTGCTTCCTTCATTTACTTATTTCCTTCCTGCCTTTGTTCCTCCATTTACTTTATTTCCTTCCTTCCTGCCTCCGTTTACTTATTTCCTTCATTCTTTCCGTCCTTCCTTCGTTTAATTATTTCCTTCCTCCTTTTACTTATTTATTTTCTTCTGTCCTTCCTCTATTTACTTCTTTCCTTCCTTCCTTCATTCCGTTTACTTCTTTCCTTCCATCCTTCTTTCTTCAGTTTACTTATTTTCTTCCTTCCTGCCTTCCTCCATTTACTTGTTTCCTTCCTTCTTTCTTTCCTTCCTCCATTTACTTATTTTCTTCCTTCCTGTTTTCCTTCCTTCCTACCTTCCTCCCTGTTTACTTATTTTCTTCCTTCCTTCTTTCCTCCCTCCCTCCCATCCAGGAAAAAAAGCCAGCGGCGTTACGGACAAAGAGAGCAGAAGGCGATGGTATAAAAAAGTAAACATTTTAATTGAGCAGTCGCATATAAAAGAAATAGAAAAAAGAAAGATAAAATGGTGGCAAGGGAGAGAGGGGCAAAGTTTGCAGGGTTAAAGGTCACATAAGAAGAGGAAGTGACAAACAACAGGAACATCATTGGGACGCTCCGGGGGGGGGGGGGGGGAATTTGGACACACGGCAAGCGGATCCGGTCCCTCGCGTTGCACCCACAACATCGATGAGTGTCCGGTGGGTGCGGTTGTGGGTTCCCGCTAGGGTTGCATAATTCCAGGAATTTTCAAACTTGTAAACTTTCCATGGGAATTTATGGGAACAAACCCGAAATCTACTCCACAATCACGCTCACATTCAGTCCTTAAAGACAAATTCCTGTTGAGTCTTCAATGAAGCTAACATGCTAATGTGAATTCGGAATGTACCAGGACATGGCCACTTCGGCAAACATGCTAACTACACTCAGAAGTGTTCCAAACTCCACAAAAACAAACAAAAAAAGGTCTGGAGCCTGAATTCAAACCTGCAACGTTCTTGTCACACATACAAAAAAAAAGTGAAAATGATGAGCAATGCTAACTAAATTGGGATGACCAGATTTTCAAAATTAAAAACTAGCACACGATAATCTCGCTCAACACCAAAATACAGTTTACAATACATTTCTCACTAGGAACTATTTATAACAAAATGAATTGCTAGTCAATCTTGTTTTATTGCTAACGCTAAATGCTATCTTGCTTGACAGTTCAACAGCTCCGAACAATGAAATGCACTCACCATTCTGCAACTTTTTTTTTTTTTTTCTCGTCCCAGAGATTTTGGAAGCTGTCTGTGCTGCTGACCTTGCGCCGGTCCCGCATTGTAACACTGGAAATATGCCGCCACAAAAGCTCAGCTTGCTTTAGGTCTGAGTGGCAACCGCAGTATTAGCCTATTAGGACTACATTTCCCATGACTCTCAGACACGGAAAAACAGGAAGTAGCGACAAAAAGGCGTCTGTTAGCGATGAGACGCGGGTGAGAATGCAAACGTGAAAGTCAATCAGACGAAATGTTAACAGTTGAATTCCTTTTGAATTGATTCGTCCTATCAATTGCTATGGCAACTGTGCGATTGACATACACATGGGCCAAAATGAGACGCCGGGACGGGACCTGCTTAAAAACAGGACAAAATGACGAGGCTGACGAAATCCACCGGTACTCGGGACGCCAAAGATATCGACGTTGTAGTCAAGGCCACAGCAACCGAGTCCAAGACCAGAGACTATCCAGACCGATACAAGACCAAGATTTTTGGAGGTCAACACCCAAGACAAGAAAGGTTGTATATGTAGTATTATAATAATATTTGGTCCCAGTATTACTTAGTATCGGATCAAATTCAAAATCACTGGTATCACCCATCCCGAATATGTATCCAACAAAATCACACTCACACACAAAACACAACAAAATGACAAGTATCTTTTTTTTCTCATGATGTTTGCATCAAAATAATATAATAGGACATTCTCACTGATGGCAGTAGTATTGGCCCGGTCTCGACCGGTCTTGATCCAAAAATTCGGAGTCCGTCCTGTCTGAAAAAAAGCTTTGGATTCTTAGACGAGACCAAGACCCTTCAAAAGTGGTCTTGAGACCGATCTCAAAGACTACAAGACTACTTTAAGAACACGAGATAGCTCAAGGCGGAATCTGTAGCGTCATCACTGTTCGGCCATCTTAGGGGAGGGGCCTGCTCAGGTGCGTTGCGGTGTCGTCGCTGGGAAGGCTTACGCAAATACTCGGAACTCTGGATTTGGACTGATTTTGCAAGGCCCACAGAATATTGTATTCTATTGCTATAAAAACATGGAACCTACCAAAAGGAAGACGAGTCTCTTCTTTCATCAGGAAAAAAAGTATATTTGTATCTGATTTTGTTTTGCAGGATAAAACGAGTTTCATCATTGTTCCCAAAGCTGTTGAAAACACTGGCAAAAAGAGCTTGTTGCAACATGGCCCTGGCTGATCTCTTATACTCTGCTGCCACCCGCTGGCCGTTTTTTGTAAACGCCTTCTGTATGTATGCTCCAGCACAATAAACAAACGTATAAATATGTTTTTGGGACCATGGTAATATTCAAAAGAGAACGTTTTTAAATGGGGTTGAGAAAAAGGGTTGAGAATTTGGGAGAGTTGAGCTATTTGGAAGTTCGTGCTCCATTGACTGTAATCTTATGAGTGCTGGAGCAGCCCTGTTCCAAGATGGCCGCCCTGTGACCACTTCATTGGCTCACAGTGCGCACGGGCCATCTAGTGTTTGGACACAAGGCTCAAAACCGGGAAAGTTCCCATTAAACCGGTCTGGTCACCCCTAGGAAGGCCGGAATTAGCTGGAATTTTTGCTTTCTGGTCATATGGCAACAAATTGGCAGCTGAATTTCTTGTTATAAATGTAAAAATCCAAATTTTTCTTAACGGCAAACATGCCAACTACTAGTGGTGCCACAGATCGTCGGTTCGGATCAGGCCCGATCTGCGGATTGGTTGTTGTTGGTGGTGGGGGTGTGTGTGTGTGTGTGTGTGGGGGGGGGGGGTTTATGGAACCAAACCAAAAGAAAGTGCGCATTCACAGTCCATTCTCACATGTCAAGGAAGCTGAAACATACTCAAGTCAAGTCTAACTTCACAATAAAGTTGACCAAATACAGTCACACATGGACGGCAAAGCCTTTTACTTTGAAGTTAGCTTACGTCGTGGCGCGATGGCTAGCTTGACTTCCCTTTTAGACGTTACTTTATCGTAGTTGATTGACATTGTAGTTGTCGTCGCGATCCCGAACTCGTGTTCAATCGCTAATTGAGGATGTTACGAAACTGCCAATTTATTACGCCGCCAGTGTATGATACGGCAGAAGTGTCCGATGCAAGTGGCTAGCGGCTAGCTGTTAGCATGACCAACGACTCTCTGAGAGTCTGGCTGCTGGCTGATAAGTAAGTTTGACTTTGGCTTACTTGAATTCTTTTTCAATAATCTGGACCAAGGCTACTTTGTCATTCACTCTCCATTTACTCCCTTCAATATTCACAAATCTGTTGAAAACACTGGCAAAAAGAGCTTGTTGCAACATGGCCCTGGCTGATCTCTTATACTCTGCTGCCACCTGCTGGCCGTTGTTGTAATTACTACCATGTCACCTCTGCCTGTCAGAAGCCTTTGAAAGGCTTTGGGAGCATGGTAATATTCAAAATAGAACCTTTTTATACATTTTTGGGAGCAAATGAGTTAATTTAATGGAAAAAGCGCTTTACAAAATAAAGACAAAGTACTATTTATCTTTTCTTTTTTTCTTCTTTTTGCTGATCCGAAAAAGGCTCCGATCCGGGACTCAAATCCGCGATCCGATCCGCGACTTTTGAGATCCGTCGCACCACTACCACCAACCGCACGCATGCCGGATTCAAACCCCTGACCGCAAAACTATGAGGCGGATGCGCTGCTACCTTTGCTGAAAATTCCCAAGGAAAGTTTCCAGTTGCGAATATTTCCCAAATTCCCCATGTCATCGTCCCGGGGCAAATCTGCGGCTGCCTCAGGACGCCTCGGTCTTGTCGGGGGCGTCGGCGTGGTGCGCGGCGCCCCCGTCGTTGGCCAGCAGCGTCCTGCGGTTGTAGTGGTGATGGTGGTGCGCCTTCATGATGGCCGAGTTGTTGTTGTCGTTGAGGATCTGCTTCTGCTTCTGCCGGTTGAGCGACTGGACCAGTCCCAGCACCACGGCGGCCAGCGAGTACTGACCGGTCACCTTGCGCGGCTGCATGATGAGCGGGTTGGGCAGCACGCGGCCCGACAGGAAGTGCGTGCGGATCTTGCCCTCCTGCTCGCTGATGCCTTTGACGTAGATCTCGCCGCGGTACTCCAAGGCGAAACCGCGCTCCCCGAGGACGGCCGAAGTCTCCTCGGGAACTTGGATCTTGCCGCTCACGCCCGTGCTGTCCATGCGGCTGGCCAGGTTCACCGTCTTGCCCCAGATGTCGTACTGCGGCTTCTTGGCGCCGATCACGCCCGCCACCACCGAGCCCTGCGCCATGCCTGGCAAGGGGGGAGGAAGAAAAGCCACGTTTGCTTGGGGGAGGGCGGGGGGAGTCGGAAGACGATTCAAGGTTTGCAACGGCAAACGTAGCAAGACGAACCGTCAAATGGAGGATGAAACGAGTCTCTGAGTAACTCAAGGACTTTGCTATATATATGTTTTTATTTGCATTTGTATTTATGAACGTATCCTTGAATTGATTGTACATTTGCAGTTTTGGTCCGCCATATTTTTTTCCTCCCCGGGTATGAACTTATCTAGTGCAGTTCTTCTTTTTTCAGTGACGTACCACCTGAGAATTTTTTTTTCAGCCAACCAGTGCAAAGCTTTTCTGATTGGAAAAACAAAACTAACTTCAAATCTGCGCCACCATTGTCTGCTTTATTAAACGTTGGAACTTTATTTGTTTTTATGCGGCCTCTTGAACTGGAAATTTGGATTATTATTTTATTTTATATTATTATTTGGAAATAAAAAGATATCACTAAAAAAATAAAGCAAATTTAATTATAAATAAAGATTTGTGCATATAAAAGTGTCCTCATTTGGGATCATAATAAAGCTCTGTTCTCAAAAAGAAATGATTCACTGAATTTTGAATAAAGTTTTCAAGTGATTGACAGGTGATTTTAGGTGGCATAATAACACGTTGGGGGAGTTGCTGGATTTTTAGGATACTGAAATTGAATATCAAATTCATTTTGTGAACTTATATTTTTCTGAAATATTTACATCTACTTTTAAGATATAATCTCACGTACCCCCTGGAGTGCTTTGACGTACCCCCATTTGAGAACCACTAGATCTAGCGCCTAGATATCTATAAAGACCAGATGCGCAGAATCCAACGTCCGCACGGGGCGGCCATCTTGTCACAGGCAGGCAGTCTGGTCTGTTGTATTGACTGTGAGCGAAGGCGAGTGATGTGAACAAACATAAACACGGTTGATGTTTAAAGATCCATTTTTGATGGAAAATATCAACAAAACATCTTACTTGGGGTTAAAGTTCACACTTTAAGCATGGGAAAATGTTATATTAATGGAACCCAAAACAGATTGCAAACTGTTTGTTAAATACAGTAGCTCACAGTTTCAGATAAATATACAAATTGTACAGTTTACATGTACAAGTTTACTGATTAGTAGTGATGGGAAAATGAAGCTTCATGAACCTTCATGATGCACTTGCCAAAATGTTTTTTTACTCCTATAGATGGTGCTCTTGGTTTAAAGATAATGGCGATGGAAATTAATTACAATCCCACTGCATCTTTAAACCAAGAGCACCATCTATAGGAGTAAAAAACATTTTGGCAAGTGCATCATGAAGTTTTCATGAAGCTTCATTTTAGATGGCGCTCTTGGTTTAAAGATGCAGTGGGATTGTAATTAATTTCCATCGCCATTATCTTTAAACCAAGAGCACCATCTATAGGAGTAAAAAAACATTTTGGCAAGTGCATCATGAAGGTTCATGAAGCTTCATTTTCCCATCACTACTAATCAGTAAACTTGTACATGTAAACTGTACAATTTGGATCTGGGGGAGTCAAAAAATATCACAAGTTCTTCATGAAGCTTCATTTGTCCTTCGCTATTGATTAGTATTAGCTTGGATAGGCTCCAGCGGCCCTTTTGAGGAATAAGTGGTAAAGAAAATGGATGGTTGGACTTTACAACGACATACTGTATTTGTGTATTTACAGGAATTTACTGGCAACTTTAAGAATGTACACACATGTGAAGGGAAACACGTTAAAGTCACGCCAGAGGAGCACTTGCGGAGAAATGTAGTGATTGGTGCGGCGTGACATGTTGTGAGAAAAGTCACAAAACCAGACAAGTTGGACAACAGTGACAACTATGTCACAAAAGTGACCACACCCCTCACATTTCTACCGAAGAGGATTAGGGCCAGTGAAGAGTAAAAAAAAAAAAAAAAAGAAGGTTGGCAGGATTCGGACTTTATTCTCAGAATTCTCACTTTTAAATCAGAATTCTGTGAGAATTCGGACTTTATTCTATTCTGACTTTAATCTAAGAATTCTGACTTAAAAGTCAAAATTGTGAGAATAAAATCAAAATACTGCCAACCTTCTTTTTTTTTTTCTCAGTTCAGTGTTCCCTTAATCTTAGTCTCATCAGACCGCAGTACATGCTTCCAGTCATCTATTAATCAGTAATCATTTTGAGGGAACAATTACACTAAATTGTCACCGTTGTAGTAGTATCGGGAAATATCTGCAGAAATGGGAGGGGTGTGCTGACTTTTGTGAGACGGCCCAGATGTGCGGTGGCGTGCGGCGCGTACCTATTCGCAATTCAAAGTTGTTGAAGGAGTGCTTGTTGATCTCTCGGATGCTTTCGTTGAGAGCGATGGCAAAGTCGGCCAGCGCGCACAAGTGACCCCATTTGTCGTCGCACTGCTGTCAACGCAGCGGCGCCACACGCGTCAGCCAATCACATTCAACGTTTGCGGGCGGCGGCGGCGGCGGCGGCGATGCGCTCACCTGCTTCTCAGGAGACAAACCCGACACCGCCATGTACGTGCTGCCGATGGTTTTGATCTTCTCGATGTCCTGGAAGCGTTCTTCTCCCAGCAGCTGCACACGCACACAATGTCAACAACAACGTATAAAGACACACACGCGGGCGCGCGCACGTGCGGCGGGCGTGCGGGCGGCGACCTCGTCAAAGTCAGCGATGATCTCGTTGAGCAGCCGCAGACACTCGACTCCCTGCTTGTTCATCTCCGTCTGCGAGTAGAAGTCGGCGAATCCCGGAATGGAGGCGAACATCACGCCCACCGAGTCGTACGACTGCGAGTACAATTCCTGCGCACAAACGCCGAGCGTTAGCGGCCAGCAGGGGGCGCCGTTGGTAACAGGGTCATTTTAGTTAACAAAAACGAAAAAACTACAATTCCCAAAAACTATTTCGTTTACGAAATAAAATCAAAATTTAATTGCTTTAAAAAAATGCAAACTACATTTATAGCAAAAATCTCCTTTGTTTTATCCATCCATTTTCTTAACCTCTTTTCCTCACAAGGGTCGCTGGAGCCTATCCCAGCTAGCTTCGGGCAATCGCAGGTCCTTTGCTTTAGTCTTTGGTAATTAATTTAATGCATGAGCCTTTGGGGATGATTTGAAATGTGATGTGAAGTCGATTTCTCATGATTTCCAGGCTGTTTATTAAATATTGCGCACAAGCAAAGGTGGCGAATCCAGCTCCAGAAAGTCAAAACCCTGCCACAGTTTGGCTTTAAGCTAGCTAGCTAGCTCCCCATGGTGCTTGTTTACCTGCTAGCTAGCTAGCTAGCTAACTAGCATCAATGGCTGAAGCCCAACTGTAGCAGGGTTTTGACTTCCTGGACCTGGATTTGCCACCTCTGTACACAAGTAATACACATTCAAAAACAAAAACTATAAACTAATACTAAAACTAAACTAAAACTAATACTAAAACTAAACTAAAACTAAACTAAAACTAAACTAAAACTAAACTAAAACTAAACTAAAACTAAACTAAAACTAAACTAAAACTAAACTAAAACTAAACTAAAACTAAAAAAATTAAATAAAAAATAACTACAATGAAAATTCCCAAACTATAATAACCCTGGTTGGCCCGCCGGCCGCTCCATTCTTTGAACGTATGTCATGACATTGGCGGGCGACCGGTCCGAGGCGGGAGAGCCAGTCGGGATAGGGCGCCATACGTGACCCGCGACAGGTCTTTATTTTTCTTTATTTCTCTCTTTCCTTCTCATTCCTTTTTCTTTTGTCTTGCTCAATCTTTATCATTTCTCTTTTTCGCTCCCTCTCTCATTCTTTCTTCTCTCGCTCTCTCATTTCTGTCACTTATTGCTCTGTCTCTTTCTCTCTCTCACACACTTCTGTTTGTCTTTCTTTCTCCATTCTTTCTCATTTGTCTCTGTTTATTTCCTTCTCATTCCGTCTTTCTTTTTTCTTGCTCATTCTTTCTCATTTCTCTCTTTTTTGTTCCCTCTGTCATTCTTTGCTCAATCTTTATCATTTCTCTTTCATTTCCTCTCATTCTTTCTTCTCTCTCTCTCTCATTCTTTGTCTCTTCTTTCTTTCTTTCTTTCTTTCACACACACACTTTGTTTTTGTCTTTCTCCTTTCTCTCTCATATTTTCTTTTCTCTATTATATTTTTCTCTCTCTCCTTATTTCCCTCTCTCTCATTCTTTCTTATTATTTGTCGTCTCTCTTTGTTTATCTCTTTCTTTCCCTGTCTCATATTCCCCCTCTTTCTCTCCCTCTTTATTCTATATTCCCCCTTCCACCCTCCATCCTCTCTCTCTCTCTCTCCAATTTCCCATTTTGCCTCTCTCACGCTCTGTCTTCTTCATGTGGTCAATTTGTGTAAGCCAACGCCAGAGCGAAAGTAAGCGAAGAATGGAGTGGTCGCCGGTCATGGCCCCCGGGGCACACGAACGGAGCGGCGGCCATTTTGAGTTTTAGGTGGCGTGTGAAGGCCGACCTCGTTGTCGCGGTCCTTCTCCAGGAAGTGTCGCGCCACGTGCCCGGGCAGGATGTTCCTCAGCATGTTCTCGTTCTGCTCTCGCAGCTCCTTCATCTCGTTGATTTCCTCTTTGGCCTGAACGCGCCACAGGAAGTCCAATCGCGCCGTGTACTCCAGCTGCATCGCAAACACACAAACGGATAAACGCCGCAGACGTGAGCGAGCAGGATTTTTCTTCAATGAAGCCCACATTTATGTTTTCGGGGGGGGGGGGGCCGTGGGGGCAAAATAAAAATCCAAACAACGAAGCCATGGAGGAAATGCTTCGACTCGTCTCTTGTGTTGAACAAACGGCGGCAAAGCAATTTGCTAATTGCAAATTAATCCCAACAAATGAATGATGGGGGGGGGGGGGGGGGACACATGCTTGGGAGCTTTTTAGTGCCTCTCGCCGCCAATCGCTCAAGCATTTTGCTGATGAATCCCGCAACCAATTATACGCATCATCATTTTGGTTTTTAGAAATATTTATTGACGGCTGCAGACCGGCGGGGGACGTTTGGTATGGAGGACCAAAACAGACACAATTAAAAATAAATGACTTAGTAAATAAATAAATAAAAGAATATTAACAGATATAAAAAATACAATTCAAAAATTTTATACAAAAAATAAATATAAATGAAATAAAAACAACTATATATATATATATATATCCCTAAATAAAAAAATTAAAGTAAAAAAATAATAAAAAAATATAAAACTAGATAAAAAAGAAGAAGAATACATTGGTTTAGTTAGTTGCTATTGCTAATTTTGTAAATTTTTAGCACTTTCATATAGTACAATATAGTATTTGATAAATTAATTGACATGTCTAACAGCTTGATATTGCACAATATTGATGACGGGTTCGAACTATTTTGTATTTATAATGCAATTAGTGTTATTTATCCCCCTCTGGGTCTTGGCCTTGATGCGGCGAGGGGGCTTGTGCGTTCCAGTGACCCTGGAGAGCGATCCCGTCTGGAGCGAGCTCCTGGTAGGGTCACCCTTGGCGGGACGGTCTCCAGGTAGGTTGCAGACAAACAAGACCCCAGCGTGTCGGTACGCTGTGAGGTGGCAGCCCCACCAAACGACTATCCTGCGGAGGGCTAACAACCCACTCAGGAGAAGCCCCTTTTATGTTACGAAACTGACTAGGAAAAGAAGCCGGACTGCCCAAAACGGTAACAAACCCCAGCCTGCCCTCTGACCAACGAGTACGGATTAACCTTGGTCTCAGGACCCGTATCTCGCCTCGACTCAGTCTCGCCTCGACTCAGTCTCGCCTCGACTCAGTCTCGCCTCGACTCAGTCTCGCCTCGACTCCTCTGCCCTCAGAAACCCCAACATCGCATTGGACTTCAGCAATTCCATCCGCCGCGCCTTCGACGCCCTGTTGTTATGCGTATGTGTTATTTATGCGATTTAGTTTTCTGATTGTGTACACAAAGAATATTAAGATGGTCCTGTTCCGCACAGGCCAGGCTTTGAATTGATGCTGAGCTAAGCCCAGGAAGATTGAAGTCAGCCTAAGCCATTGGAGATTCTTGCCAGGAAGCCCAAAAATCTGCTCGGTTGGGGCTGGTAGGAGGCTCTCGCAGCCGCTTGCTCTTCAGTCTGCAACCCTGAACCCATTCTCTCAGTTCGCACACTTACTCATGCACACCTGCTTCAGGACAATCCTGTGCATGAACTTTTATTCATTTTGCCGCAACTGGAATGTGCGATTGCCAACCAATCAACTCCACATCTCAAGATTTTGGCATTTATTATCAACTAGATATTTCAATCTGCCTTGGATGAATATTTTTTCCCTTTTGTATGGGAAATAATCATTGAGAATTGTTATTATTTGCATTGAATGGCCATTCATTTCCCCCCACTGTACATATGTGTATATTTGCATTGTCCACAAGGGTTTCCACGATGTCATTTAATACATGGTGCAGAACACCAAACACAAATTCTAGTTTCTGCCTCCTCTCTTCCTGAGCCGAATCACAGACTTCTGACACCTAGACTACTATTTCTTGGTTCCTTTTGTTTTATTATATGCAGCAAATATTGGCTACACCGGTCCTTGAGGGCAGAGGGGTGTGTGTGTATGGAGGTGTGTGTGTGGGAGTGGGTGGGGGGGGGTCTAACCTGCTGTCCATGGTAGAAGACGGCCAGGAGAAACATGGCCATGAGGAGCAGTGACGTCTCCTTGGTGCCCAGGAAGTTCCTAAAACAATCATCATCATCATCATCATCATCATTTTCCAACAAGGCGTTGTTGAAGCTCAGCGAAGGTTCTTTTCTATGGTGCCTTCCCGGGAAACGGGTCGAACAGAGCGTTGCCACAGAAACCAGAGCAGCATTAACCCGTTGTCAAGGTAAAGGTCAACTAATGCACGAGCAGCAAGATCAAACCGGCTGCATCAGGAAAGAGCAACGTGGACCGCTTGAGACTTACAATATTTGGAGCAGTCCAAATATGGGTCAGACATTTTCTTCATTTGTCACCATGACATTTTTTCATTCATTCATTCCTTTTTTTGTATTTTCCATACGTGAAAGTTTGATATGCACTGTATATACTAACAACATGGCTGCAAACAGGGAAGAAGAGCTCATTTACAAAAGCACTGCACTAATGCAGGAAATGTACGGGTTTTTTTGTCATAAAAAAAAAAATCTAAACTATAAATAGCTTGCTTGTGAAAAGAAATCAGATTTTTGTGCGAAAAGCAAAAAAAAAATCTATTACACAATCTGACGTAATTTTTGCAAAAACAAAACAAAAATTAAAGTAGAAATCAAACTTTTGGAAAAAAAGATTCAAGTCAGACATAAGATTTTTGTGGAAAAAATAAAATCAGAAAACTAATTTTTGTGTGTGTGGGGAGGGCGGGGAATAATTAAAATTGGAAATAGAATGTTTTTTGTGAAAAAGATTTTTGTGGGGGAAAACAAATACAAATTGGAATATGGATGTTTGTGAGAAAAAAATATTAGAAGCTGAATTTGTGTGAGAAAATTAAATCTAAAAAAATCAATTAAAATTGCAAATAAGAAATTTGTGATTACAAATAAATAAAAATCTTATGTGAAAAAAACAATTACAAATTAGAAATCTGATTTTTGTTGTGGAAAAAAACCCAAAAACTATAATTAGCATGTTTGTGAAAAAGTCAGATTTTTATGGGAAAACCAATTTAAAAAATCTATTACAATCTAACGTAATTTTTGTGCAAAAAATAAAAAAATAAAAGTGGAAATCAAACTTTTGTTAAAAATAGATAAAATTATAGGAATGATGTTTTGGGAGAAAAAAATCTATTAAAATCAGAACACTAAGTTGTGGGGGAAAAACAATTAAAATTGGAAATAGATTTTTTGTGAAAACAGATTTTTGTGGAAAAACAACTAATACAAATTCGAATATGGATGCTTGTGAGAAAAAAAAAAGATTAAAATTGTAAACTTAATCTGTGTGATAAAATAAAATATTAAGGATCAGAAATGTATTCTTTTTATTAAAAAACTATTAAAATTGCAAATACAAAATGTTTACAAAGTATTTTAAAAATATATAAATCGGAATCAGATCTTGTGGGGAAAAAATAATAATTACAGATTGAAAAATCAGATTTTTGTGAAAAAAAGTGATTATAATCAGACATATTTTGTGAAAGAAAAAAATGGAGTGAAATGTGAAACGTGATTTGCGCTCACTCTGCGTTTCGGTGGGTGACGTCGTAACGCACGAAGAGCGCAGCGTAGAAGGCTTGTGTGAGCAGCGAGTAGACGGCCACCATCAGCAGCAGCACGGCCAACTTGAGAAGCGAGTTGAGGCGCAGGAAGACGGCGCACGTCACCATCGCCAGCACGCCCGTGAACACAAAGTACTGCACGCACGCACAAAGAGCACATCAGGAACAACGGTGGCGCGCTTCCGCGAGCTTGCCAAATAGTGAGCCCGCACTGAACTGCACTGTCGTCCCTTGACTAATAGTGAGCAGCCTGTTGAGGGCTGGAGTCAACGTGTGATGACATCATCATTGCGTCATGATCAAGGGTATTTTAGTTTAACGGAAAAAACGAAAACTGAAATTCCAAAAACAATTTAGTTAACGAAATAAAATAAAAACGAAAATGCTTTTTCATTTAATTCATTTAATGCATGAGACTTTGGGGATGATTTGAAATGTGATTTAAAATAATTTTTTTTCACCGGAATAATGACGTTTGAAAGTGTCACAAAGAAGTGACGTCATCTAGCAGCAGCCAATAGAAAAGCACCTTCAGATGACGTCGCTCCGAGGGGACAACCAAATGCAACGTTAGCTAAGAAATTAGTTACTTTTCTCATTTTACCATTATTAAATATTGCGCACAATTAGAGGTGGCAAATCCAGGTCCAGAAAATCAAAACCCTGTCAAAATTTGGCTTTAGCCCCACGTGCTAGCTAGCTAGCTAGCTCCCTGGCTAGCTCCCATGGTGCTCGTTTACCTGCTAGGGAGCTAGCTAGGATCAATGGCTAACACCAAACTGTGGAAGGGTTTTTACTTCTTGGACATGGATTTGCCACCTCTGCACACAAGTAACACACATGAATATTAAATAAAATAATAAATAATAAAAAAGAAAATAAAAGAAAACTAATACTGAAACGAACTAAAACTAAACTAAAACTAAGCATTTTTTAAATAACTAAAACAAATAAAAATGAACAGGACCACCCTGAAAATGAATTCAAACTAACTAAATTTAAATAACTCAAAATAAAAACTAATTACAATGCAAATTCCCAAATTATAATAACCCTGGAGTCATGACATGATGGAGTCAAGGCGAGAGGCGCCATTTTGGACGGCGCCTGAGCGCACGCGTGTACCTCCGGGTAGAAGCAGATGTCAGCGCCGGCGCGGGAGCGGTCCAAGGTGTCGTTCCTCGATGCGGCCAACTCGTGCAAGTCGCACCACAGCTGATGCGCGGCAAGCGGACCAAGGTCAGCTTGTAGCACTTGAATTCCACGCACGCACGCACGCACGCCCGGGCGGGCGGTCACTCACCATGTTGATCATGGCCGCCAGGAAGTTGATGAAGATGGAGAGGAAGATGACCACGTTGCGCGCGGCGTACGTCTCGTTGATCCAGCAGCAGGCCTGGCGCAGGACCAGCGGCAGACATTTGTAGTCCTCGGCCGTGGTCGCCAGGACCAGACCCGAGTGCAGAAGGATCAGGACCGACAACTGCGCCACCATCGGCACCATCCTGCGCGCCCGCGCAGCCGTATCGTCAGTCAACTCGCGCCACATATGGCAATTACAACTCTGGCCATTCTTCTTTTTTTTTTACAGGAATAAGTCAACTAGTTGCTAGGTTTCACAAAGTGAGTAAACTAGTTGACTAGGTCTGGTCTTCGGCGAGGTTTGTGTCATGCGAAAGTTAGCAGCGCTAGTCGCTTGGATGAATGATATTCAATTCAATTCAAATGTTTTTATTTCACTTTTTATAGTAAGATTTGATATGTTGAGCAAATTAGTGGGCCAGGTTTCATATAGTGGGTAAACTTGGAGCTAGTTTTGTTAGAGTCTGGAAACGAGTTGACTCATTTTGCATAGCTCAGAATCAAAGTCAGTCAACAATTTATTTTGCTTACAGCAATGCGGGAGCGACATGCAGCTGTGTTTTTCATTTTGTCAATAGTCGATGTAGTGTTTCACCTGGCAGAGGGCAGAAGACTTTGTATGGTGGTGATGAAGAGGAGCACGATGAAGGCGCAAACCAGGTTGGACTTGAAAACTTCGTCCCTCATTTGCGAGTACTTAAAGGAAGGAAAAATAGAGGAAGAGACGGTGAGAGGGAGACAGCAAACGTGACCACGCCCACAACAACAACAACAACACACCAAACACACTACGTTAGCACGTTAGCATGTCAAGCGGCACAAGCGTTAAGAGTAGGGTGACCATATCCCCCCCCTTTCCTCCCCCAAAAGAGGACATTTGCCCCGGCCTTGAAATTGTGGTACCAGTCGCAGTTACACAGTGTACTTCATCTCCTATTAGTCACGCAATGCCAACCGGACACTTTCACGAATTTATAAAATCCCCGGTCGCCCAAACAGGATGTAAGAAAATGGCCTGTCCTGCCAAAAGAGGACGTTTGGTCACCATCGCTGAGAGAGTGAGAGGAACAGGAGCGGCAGGCGGGGTTGTCAGAACCAGGCTAGCTGTTAGCCACTAGTTGTTAGCTGAGCCCCAACAAAAGCTAATGTTCACAAATAGGCTAACTGCTAAGTTAAACCTGAGCAGGAAATGATCAGTCATTGTTAAACGAGGGAGAAGGAAATAGGTTTGATTTAGTGCGTAAACTTGTACCATGATTAAATTAGTAGCTTGGTTTGGTATAGTGAGTAAACTAGAAGGCTAGGTATGTTACAGCGTGTTACGTGCTAAAGGCGCAATTGATGTTAGCAAGGCAGGAAACAAATGGGCACGGTAATAAACTAGCTGCTAGTTTGGATTTAGCAAATAAACTAGTAGCTATGTTTGATTTCCAGGTCCAGGAAGTTGAAGCTGGCGCGTAAAGGAGTAGATAAGTTCGATATAGTGAATAAACAAGGTCCGTTTATATCACGCATGAATCATTGAGCAACTAGTTTTGACCTAGTGAGTAAACTAGTTAACTGGGAGCAAACTTGTTGACTGTAGTGAGTAAAGTAGCAGCTTGGTTTTATTTAGTAAAAAAAAACAAGCTACCTATATTTGATATAGTGAATAAATGAACAGACTATTTTTAAATAATGCATGAACAAATGAGCCGCTAGGTTTGATCCCATCAGTAAACAAAGTTTTATTTAGCGAATGAATAAACGAGTAGACTAACTGGTTAAATGATGTTGTGGGTCAAACTGACCCGTTTTAAAAAGCGTGACGCAATTGTTTTTTTTCCCCCTTTAATGACCTGAATTCTGAGATTTAAGTCAGAATTCTCACTTTATTGGTTTATTGTTTTTATCTTTAAAGTGAGAAAAAAAATGTTTTAATAAAAAAAAAAAAAATACAAATAAAATAATAATAATAATAATAATAAAAAATATATAAAGTGAGAATTCTGACTTTAAAATCCGAATTGTCACTTTAAAAAATTGACCGAGCAAACCGTCCGCCGTGGCTGGCGGCCGCCTTTCTCCGAGGCTGCTGGGAAATGAGCAAGAGGTCACTTGACGTTTGCTCACACAAAACAAATACAAACAAATGACAACTCAAGGAAAAGAGAGAAATGAGGAGGTCAACAGCAAATCACAAACAAACAAGCCAAAAAAGATAAAGGTGGGGGCGGGACAAGAGGCGCAGACGTGCGTTGCACTCGGGAAACAAATTGAAGAAAAGTTGCAGCGCATAAAAACTCCAACCGCGATCGTTTATGAAAGCAACACGCCACTGAAAATTCCTCGTCCGTCATTGGCTTACGCACGCAAAATATCATCAATGACATCTGGGAAAAAAAGTGAAAGGGTTTTGAAAGGTCACGCAAACCCCCGAAAATGCGCTCATGCATTTTGCAACAGGAATGACGACATGGTGAAGCGCCACCTGGCGAGGGATGAACAAATCAATTTCAAGTACGGGTACGATGAATATTTGATGATGTGTACGCGTCAAACCAGGCCCCGAGTAATGCGAGTCGCTTTGGCCCGCCAAAAAATGCACGCAGCATTTTCTTTGACTCGGGTACACGCTTATTTAAGAGTCGGATCATCTTAGATGCGTGATCCACACGCATCTAAGATGATCCGACATGACACGAGCCGCAGATTGGTTAGTGGGAAAACAATTCTCGTGATGGCAACATGATCAGGCAGCAGAGGAACTTGAAAACCCTCGCACTTCTTGCATTTGGGCAAAAACATTCATTAAAAAAAAAAAAAAAAATGGAGGATTTTTTTCTGGCTCAAGTAACTTTTGTTTGTTTGGTGTACAGCGTGTCATCATTTTGATGATATATATATATATATATATATATATATATATATATATATATTTTTTTTTTTTTGTAAAATACTTTAAGTTGCATTCGTAAGTGATATATAAATAAAGTTGACTTGACTTGTCAAGGAAGCTTCTAACTTCAAAATAAAAACAAATAATCCATTGACGCCACTGCAGTAGCCTTAGTAAGGTTTTATTTTGAAGTTGGCCCACACGGCTAGCTTGTCGGCTAGCTTGACTTGACTTGTCTTTTTAGGTTTTTTGACTTGTTTTTTCTTTTTTGACTTGTTTTTTTCTTTTTTGACTTGTCTTTTCTACTTGACGGCTAGCTTGACGGCTAGCTTAACTTGTCTTTTTGACTTGTTTTTTCTTTTTTGACTTTTTTTTTCTTTTTTTGACTTGTCTTTTCTACTTGACGGCTAGCTTGACGGCTAGCTTGACGGCTAGCTTGACTTGTCTTTTTGTTACAGTTTTTATTGCCATGTCACATAGTTGCTCGCCTCCGAACTGGCGCTCATAGGAAAGAGCACATAACTCCAACTTTGGCCGTCTTCCATTGGCTCCCTGCACGTTTTAAAATAATTTTTCAGATTCTTTGATTTGTTTTCAAGCGGAGACTCAGAGGGGATCGAGTCCAGTCCCACTCTTTGGCTTTCGACTCGGAATGAGAATTCCGTATTGAGTGTTTTGTGGTGTTTACTGATTTTATTTATTTATTTCAATTCCATTCAAATTTTTATTTTGTTCTTACAAAAAAGAAATGATGGTATCTGCCCGATAAAAAACAACAACAAATAAATAAATAAATAACAAAAGTAAAAATAATCAACACAAAATAAATGACATTAAGCAGTAAAGATGCTACAAGAGCAAGACCTTGTACTATAGTTTTTTTTCCAGTATTTTATAAAAAAAAAATGAAAATACGAATGGACTGAGATGATTGTTTTATAATCGAGATTGTTTCACAAAATGACACCTTGAGTTGAAATACATCGTTATTTTTCTTTTGTACTCACTTTTCCTTTTAGTTTAGTTTGATTTGCATGTTAATTGGTCAATTTTCATGATGGGCTTTATACATTTTTTGAATTTGAGAGTTTTTAGTTGTATAAATATTGGATTAGTGTGGTCTCTGTATCCACATCCGAAAATGACACCAATAGCGCGTTTCCTTAAAGGTGGGGTCTTTAGTTTTGTCCGTTTGTGTTTGTAAACAACCAATTCAAAACAGACTCCTCCTCTTCTCGTCAACATTGCGCCTGCCTTCAGCGACACGCCCGCCGCTCTGTGATTGGCTGGAGGGGTAAACATAGACTTTCCGCCCACCAACGTCCCTCTCATGGCAAAACACAACAAAATGGCAAAATACAGGCTGGGGTGGTGGCGGATGATGACAAAATCAGCAGCACACATTAACAGAAGCCCGGAGGTGTTGATTGAGAAGGATTACGTGTGTATACATCCAGTGTTTATTTCCGAGGGAAAACTAAAGACTTCACCTTTAAAAGAAGAATGGGTTCAGTGTAGGTTAAAATGCTGAGTGATTGAAATTGAAGTCAAAATAAGAATGAAAAACAGTTGGTGTTTTTTTTTTGGTCTTCTGTATGTAAAATTAACCAAAAATTATTATTATTTTTTTTTAAATCTCACTTTTTGTAAAGTGAAGAACAAGAATGTACAATTTTTGGCTTTCGTTTACTCATGACGGATTTGATGTGTTTGGTTTATTTTATAAGGAGGGAGGGGAAAAGCAATAGGAAGACAAAAAGAAGAAAAGTAAAAAAAAAAAAAAAAGAAGCAAAAAACACAACAACCAAAAAAACCAAACAAACAAACAAAAGAAGCAGCCGCAGCCGCAGCGGCGTCTCCAAGGCCCAGCTACCTTGTGTTCCAGGCCGGAGTCTTTAAACATCAGCGAGAACGCTTTGATATGTTCTCTCCTCAACTTATCGCCACTCCGTAAGTCGATGGCGCTCTCTATGCGCTCGTTAATTTCCTCAGGACCGGAGTGGACATGCAAAGCTTGTGCGAGATGGTTTGGAAGCAGATTTATGGAATTTCTGGTTAGGGCGGCCAGAGTCTAGGAGGGGAGAAGCACATGCACATAGAATGAACCGCATGCTGCGACACCTCCTTCTTACCTCCACACTCGCATCAGCACAATCACAAACAAGAAAAACAAAAACAAGAGACAAGCGAGCAAAATGCAAACTTTCTGCTCGCATCCTGCTGGCGTCCTGTTAGTGTTCACACACACACACACACACACACACATGCACACGCACACACCCACGCACACACCCACACAACAGAAATGGACAAACACGGCAAAGACTTTCTGCTGCAAAACAGCAAACAAACGACGGTGGCGTTTTGAGTACGGCTGGGTCAAAAAAAAAGTCGAATATATATATATATATATATATATATATGAATCGATTATTTAAATATATAATTTCTTCCCATAAATTCTAAAGAAAATTGAATTTTAAAGGCCGAATTTTTTGTATCTTACCGTATTTTTTTGCTGTTCACATGAATTTAAAAGTATGAAAGTCCAAACTTATTGCACTTTAAGACAATTCAGAATATTTTAAGTTTATATTTACAATTATTTTTGTTCTTCCATAATTAATCGATATCAGATTGAACTGAAGCGAACTGAATCGGGGGAAAATCAAATCGAACTGAACGCTTGTGAATCGAAATCGAACCGATTGAGGTAATTAGAATCGATACGCAGCCCTAGTCTTGGGATACAAGGTTCATTCGTTCTGTGACAACGCTTGGACCTCAAATCATCTTTCACAATTGAAATGAATGGAAATGACATTATTCTGTTACAAAAAAAATGGAATGCGTATTTTAACCAGGAAAAATAGCACTCCTACAGGTAGAGCTGTCACAATTAATTGGTTAATGGACAAGTAATCGATTATCAAATGAATCGACAACAATTTTAATAATCAAGTAATCGTTTGGAGCCATTATTTTAAATATTAAAAATGGTCCAAATCCTCTAATTTCAACATATCAACAGTAATTGTTTATTGATATCTGTAGTACTTCATGAAAGTCGACTGATTATCTTGTGTGTTAAATCAAAATAAGACATTTGCAAACATATTTTTTTACTTTGGAAAAAAATTACCAAACCGATAACATAGTACAACATCAATCCCACTTCTTTCTTTCTTTTTTCTTTTTTTTTATCACTATACGAATACAAAGTACGAAATAAACTTGTTGATAAACAGTCATCAGGAAAAAAATGCTTTTGCATGCAAAATTAAAATAAATCTGATGAATTGATTCAAAAAATATTTGTTGGTGACAGCACGAGCTCGAAGGCTGTCAACAAGTGAGACTCAAAACTGTGTGTTTTCGATTGTTCCCGTCGTCAATCATTTGTCTTTCTCGACTTGTATCGTTCCGATATCATTTCTCTTCTTGCACTGTTGTCTTTTTAGGCTTGTATCCTTTACAGCTGACTTTGCATCTTAATTTTTTTTTTAATCTTACATTCTATTGTTTACTTTGTTTTTATTCCGATTTACCTTGTTTATTCATTTGTAGGGATGTCCCAATCACATTTGTTTGCGCCCGCCTTCCGCACACGTTGTCATGTTTGGTAGTATAAAACAAGCGACTGGACTGGCTCCTGAAATCCTGATCGGCTCATCACGTCGACGTTTCCGCTCGGATACATTTGAATGAAGTGTCATGGATGTCCCGTTAGCATTAGCGTGAGCAAGTGTGTTAGCGAGCGTTGTGAGATGTTGTTGCTGAGAAGGAGAGCTGAGGCGTTGTCCGTCAGTTTGCAGACGTTGACGATGAAAATCCGAAGTTTCAGCTCTTCTTCCTCTTTCTTTGCTTGCCATTAGCATTTAGCATTAAGCTAACCTTCACTGAGACCTTCAACTGATCACGCGTGACCAACGACGCATGCGCCATTGTGTCTTTCTATCCTTGTATCACACACATGGTTTTAGCTCCGCTAGACAAGTTCTTGTCTTTGTCTTGTTCTTGGAATGGAACAAAAACAACAATCTTTTGTATCCCGCCATGCTTAAGTGAAGAGAAGATTTGGATTTGCTTGTGGCCAGGGCTGTAGTCAAGTCCATCATTACCAAGTCCAAGTCAGCTTTAGGTCACAAAAGTCCAAGTCCAAGTTCAGATGAGATCAAGAGTAAACCTTAAAACATTTTTTAAAACAATTTTCAACACCACAAAATTTGAGACATTTGTCTCTTCAAGAAAAACGTCAAACAAAGTTGGACGTGCTTCCGTATGTGTGTCTGAAATTGTCTTCTTACAGAATCTGCGTGAAAGTTGTGTGATGTTTTTTTTGAGGGCGAACGACAAGTCTTAATGGTTTGTAAAACCAAATTTGATAACCCCGCTGTTGACTGATATGATCTGGCAGACCCAAACGTATTGTGAGGGTTTGCTGGGAACGACTCTCAGTTTTAGAAAGAGCAGTGTGGTTTTCGTCCCGGCCGTGGAACAGTGGACCGGCTCTACACCCTCGGCAGGGTCCTCGAGGGTACATGGGAGTTCGCCCAACCAGTCTACATGTGTTTTGTGGATTTGGAGAAGGCGTTTGACCGTGTCCCTCGGGGAGTCCTGTGGGGGGTGCTTCGGGAGTACGGGGTACCGGGCCCCCTGATACGGGCTGTTCGGTCCCTGAAAGACCGGTGTCAGAGTTTGGTCCGCATTGCCGACAGTAAGTCGGATTCGTTCCCAGTGAGGGTTGGACTCCGCCAAGGTTGCTCTTTGTCACCGATTCTGTTCATAACTTTTATGGACAAATTTTCTCGCCGTAGCCAAAGCATTGAGGGGTTCCCGGTTTGGTGGTCTCAACATTGCATCTCTGCTTTTTGCAGATGATGTGGTGTTGTTGGCTTCATCAAGTTGTGATCTCCAACTCTTACTGGAGCGGTTCGCAGCCGAGTGCGAAGCGGTTGGGATGAGGATCCGCACCTCCAAATCCGAGACCATGGTCCTCAGTAGGAAAAAGGGGGGAGTGCCCTCTCCGGGTCGGGGATGAGATCCTGCCTCAAGTGGAGGAGTTCAAGTATCTTGGGGTCTTGTTAACGAGTGAGGGTAGGTTAGAGCGGGAGATCGACAGGCGGGTCGGTGCAGCGTCTGCAGTGATGTGGACTCTTTATCGGTTCATTGTGGCGAAGAAGAAGCCGAAAGGCAAATCTCTCGATTTACCGGTCGATCTACGTTCCTACCCTCACCTATGGTCACGAGCTGTGGGTCATGACCCAAAGAACAAGATTCCGAATACTCTAAGGGCTCTCCCTTAGAGATAGGGTGAGAAGTTTGGTCATCCGGGAAGGACTCAGCGTCGAGAGGAGCCAGTTGAGGTGGCTCGGGCATCTGGTTTGGATGCCTCCTGGACGCCTCCCTGGAGAGGCGTTCCGGGCATGTCCCACTGGCGGGAGGCCCCGGGGACGACCCAGGACATCCTGGAGAGATGTCTCTCGGCTGGCCTGGGAACGCCATGAAATCCCGTCTGAAGTGCTGGTTGAAGTGGCTAGGGAGAAGGAAGTCTGGGCTTCCATCCTAAATCTGCTGCCCCCGCGACCCGACCCCGGATAAGCGGTAGTAAATGGATAGATGGGAAAATATTGGCATCAAAATTTGAAGAAAAAAAAGTCCAGCTCTTAATTTTTGGGGGGAATTTTAAAAGAAATGTGTATTGAGCAACTTTTAGGATTCATAAAATAGGAGGTTTAAAAAAAAAACTCTTAGTCAATAGACATCTTTGTGGGCGGCACGGTGCCTGACTGGTTAGCACGTCCGCCTCTCAGTGCAGAGGACGTGAGATCGAGTCCTTCATGGGTGGAGTTTGCATGTTCTCCCCGTGCTTGCGTGGCTTTTCTCCGGGTAATCCGGTTTCCTCCCACATTCCAAAGACTTGCGTGGCAGGTTCATTGAACACTCCAAATTGTCCATAGGTGTGATTGTGAGTGCGGACGGTTGTTGGTCTCCGTGTGCCCTGAGATTGGCTGGCAACCAGTTCAGGGTGTACCCCGCCTACTGCCCAAAGCCAGCTGGGATAGGCTCCAGCGACCCTTGTGAGGACAAGCGGTTAAGAAAATGGATGGATGGAATAGGCATCTTTGTTTTAAAAATCTAACAAAAAGTTGTATTGCTAGCTAGCTAGCTAACTAGCATCAGGGGCTAAAGCCAAACTGTGGCAAGGATTTATTTTCTGGACCTGGATTTGCCACCTCTGATTTTGACCGGCAAAATGTTATGCGAAAATGCTTATTTCTCGAGATAGACCGATATGGATTTTTTTTTTGCAGGCCGATTCAATACCGATTATTAGTAGTGAATGATACCGATAACTGATATTTGGAGTCGATATTCATTTTCAGTAAAAGGGGGGGGGGGGGGGGGGTTGTGAGGAATTATTGGTGTAAAATTTTTAAAAAATACAAATTCCAACACCTAACTTTGTTGAAACCATATGTTTATTGAACAACTTTTCAGATTTGCTAAATGTTTTATTTTTGTTGGTGTTTTTAATCTTACAGAATTTACATCTTTATTTTAAAATCCTAACAAAACGTTCAGGGAGCTCATTATTATGTCTTAAAAAGTTTAACAAAAACTAGTACAAGTAAATATAGCGCCTTATAGTTTTCGAAAGTAAATGCATTTTTTCAAAATTTAAAAATAACTGAAATGTTAAACGTTTATTTGTTACTATATTTTCACACAGCAGAATGTTGTGGAAACGATTTCAAGACGCTCATGCGGCACTTTTGCAGTGGATTGCTGCTATATTTGTTTTACTTTCAAACAAAAACAAAAGTTGCAGAGAGTTCCCACGGTCAGCAACATCTCCTATAAAGTGAACTGAAAATGTAAATAAATAGTTCTTTGAGGTTTGAAAAAAAAAAAAAAAAAAAGCAGATACTGATATTCATCAAAATGCCAAATATTGGCGCCGATAATCGGCCCGATCGATTATCAGTCAGATTTTCAGACAAGGTGGCGTAGGGAGAGTCGAGAGCGGCTGCCAAGGAAGCGGCGCCAAAGCCACAACATGAAAGACGCTTCAGAACTCTTCTGAGGATCCTTTCATAAGCACGCGCCGCCGCCGGCCGCCATTGTGAGGTGATGGGGGGGCCACTTTTTCAAGAAAGACAAACGCACGACATCAAATAGCATCCGCGCGCCTGTGAAGGAGCCGCAAGCGCTCACCTCACCGGCTGGCGGGTTAGCCACAGGTCACGGCTAACGCTCACCATTCCAAATGTATACCTTTCTGCTTGGTTCTAAAAAAACAACAGACGTCCGGTCACGGCGACCAATCTCGTCACGTCACGTCCGGTCATGATGACCAGTGTCGTCACATCCTGTCCGGTTACCAAAACAAGCTTACCGGCTCGTCTTGGCGGCAAAAACGCAAAGGAGGACGCACAAGCACAATCATCCTCACACAACACAGCCGTTTCCGCGGCAACGGCATCTTCCGGCACAGGCGAGACAAAAAGAACGCATGCAAACATTCCCCGGCGACGGGCGTCCGGCGCACACTCACGTTCTGCTTGCCCACGATGTTGTCAAAAGGAAGCTCGGGGCTCCAAGACGCCTCGTTGAAGGTGGCGGCGCTGGCGCGGCGGTCGGCGGCGCCGGCCGCTTCCTTCATGATGTCCTCGGGGAGGGCCAACAGGCTGTCTTCGGGCTGCTTGATGAGGTACGTGTCGATGTTGTGGCGGCGCAGGAAGTCGTTGCGGTCCTTGCCGTGGCCCGCCTCCACCTCGTAGTCGCCGTTCAGGCAGTCCAGGGCCGCTTTGGAGATGTGGATGCGCCTGCGGAGGGAGGACAGACGGGCACGCCGTGGTCAGGATGGGACCTCACGTAGGAGGTTTTCAAGATACCAGCTCATTGCTAACTCGTACCGCGACGTATTAGGGCCATGTACAAATACATATATATATTAGGGGTGTCAAAATTAGTGCGTTGACTTCATTTAAAGTTCCTTTAACGCCACTCATTTTTTTAACGCGCGATTAATGTCCACTCCTTACTGGGAGAATTCCAGTTGCAATGTCAAAATTGAGCAGTTATGAAAATGCATGTGTATTTTACAATTTTAAACATTTGCTGAATTTCACGAGTTACTTCATGCTAAAGATGAGATAGCTCTTAATATGAAAAGAAAAATTCAAAACACAAATTAATATCACACACAGTTTTAATGTTACCTCAATTTTATAAATTATGAAATAAACATTTTTGTCCACTTTTATGTTAACAAGAGCTTAGGGAAAAAATATTTTATTGTACATTTACAACAGATTTGCGCTTAATTGTGTTTTAACTACTGAAATCATGTGATTAATTAATATAAAAATGTTAATCGTCTGACACCTCTATATATATATATATATATATATATATATAAATATATATAAATAAATATATAAATATATATAAATATATATATAAATATATATATATAAATATATATATATAAATATATATATATAAATATATATATATAAATATATATATATATATATATATATATAAATAAAATATAATAAGAGTTTTTTTTGATGGGGTACAATTCCTGAAAAAATAAAAAACACCCACTTACTATGGCCAGCAGATGGCAGCATTGTATCTCTTTGCAATGGATCAAAAGACACGACAACTAGGGATGCACGATAATGCTATTTTCAACAGATACCGATAAACCAATCATTTAGAAAGTACCGATGTCAATAACTGATAAGAAAGCCGATAATTGTTTGCAAAATTCACTTGAATACAAATATACTTTCAAGTTCTACCATATTATCTGGTTTATCGGTATGACGTCAAATTGGTTGATAATTGCCGATAATTGTCGGCCGATTTATTCATTATCTGGTTTATCTGTATGACATCAAGTTGGCCAATAATTGCCGATAATTATCGGCCACTGATATTATTGTGCATCCCTAATGACACCACGGCGGATCTTAGGAAATTGAACATTTTCAAAGATGACGTGAATGATCAACGCCTTTGTCACATTCAATCTCATTCACAGAACTAAAGTCACTAAACAAATTTTTTATGTCAAAGTCAGTTTTTCAGAAAATGTATCTTTTCACAAAAAGCTCGTTTTCTCCTTACTTTTTCCATGATAGCTTATTGGTGTCACTCAAATGACCTATTTTCAAATGGCGATTACCGAAGAACGAGAATCCTACTTTTTTTTTTTTTTCTAATGTGCGATTGGAATCCAATCTTTCACGTTATCCACCACGTTCACGTAATCCGAGCACACAATATTCTGTTTGCTTTGAAAGATGAGTGAAAATGCTTGAAATCGGCTGGCACTCTCGAGGTCGTCTTTTTGGATCACGTTTGGCAGTAAAAAAGTTCATGAGGTGCAAAATTCCATGCGAAAATGCTTATTTTGAACAATTTACGAGGAAAAGAAAACCTGGAGTGAGGACGGATGTGTGATGACGATGCACATGTAACTGCTGCTCGTCTCCTAACTGGCACTGGCATTTTAAAATTATTTTTCAGATTCTTTGATTTGTTTTCAAGCGGAGACTCAGAGCGGATCGAGTCCGGTCCCAATCTTTGGCTTTCAATCTTTGATTTTTGAGAATTCGGTATTGAGCGTTTTGTGGCGTTTACAGTTTTTATGTTATTCATTTATTTCAATTCAATTCGATTCAAATTTTGATTTCATTCTTTAAAAAAAAAAAAAAAAAATGAAAGGGGACAGAAAGAAGTGAAACTTATGGTATCTGCCCTTGATTAAAAAAAATAAAAATCAAAGAAATAAAATCAAAATGAAAAAATAACAAAAGTAAAAATAATCAACACAAAATAATTGACATTAAGCAGTGAAGATGCTATAATGGTAACAAACAAAATGAATCAACAACATGACCTTGTACTATATATTTTTTTTTTCCAGTAGTTGAGCTCTTATACATTTTTTTAAAAATACGAATGGACTGAGATCATTTTGTTTCATAATCCAGATTGTTCCACAAAATGACACCTTGAGTTGAAATACTTTGTTCTTTTTGTTTTGTTCTGTATTTAAGTTTGGAAAAAATATTTGTTCCTCTTCATTTGTACTCATGTTAATTGTTTAATTGCATGTAACATTTCACAATGGCCTTCATACATCATTTTAAGGCGGTTTAACTCCCACCAATTCATTCAATTTTAACATTTTAAGTTGTATGAATATTGGATTAGTGTGGTCTCTGTATCCACAACCGCAAACGCGACACGAATAGCACGTTTCTGTAGAAGAAAGATGGGTTCGATGTCGGTTTTTAGGCATTCTGGTTCAATAAAAGTCTTTGACCTTGTGTAACCTCATTGTTTTAACCGTCTTGTCATCTTGCAGTAGGACTCATTTTTTTGCTCTATGCTCACTTTGTGTTGGTTGTTTAAAAAGCGCTCTATAAATAAAGTTGAGTTGGCCTGCCCAAGGGAAGTCGTGGCTACTTAAGTAGATTACCGCCACCAGAGTGAGAATGTGTGAGCGCACGAATAATGCAACCATTGTGAAGCGTCTTTGAGTGTCCAAAAAGGCAGGCGCGATATAAATCTGGTCCATTATTATTATTATTATTGAAGGAACTGACCCAACATTTTGGGGTGTTTTTCGACACCAAGGAGTTGTGTCAAATTGATTACCCACAAAACAACCCCATTTTCGGACCGACCCAACATTTTGGGTTATTTTTTTAAACCAAGGATTTGTGTCAAATGAACAACCTACAAAAGAACCCATTTTTGGGGACCAACCAAGCGTTTTTTTTTTTTTGTTATTTATTTAAACTAAAAAGTTGGGTCAAATGAATAACCAACAAAAACAAAAATTTGGGGGTGGGGGGGACCGACCCAACATTTTGGGTTATTTATTTAAACCAAAGATTTGGGTCAAATGAATAACCCACAAAACAACCAATTAGTTTGAACCGACCCAACATCTTGTGTTTATTTAAACTAAAAAGTTGGCTCAAATAAATAACCTAAAAATAATAGTAATAGGGGATGGGATGGGAGGGGACCGACCCAACATTTGCGTTGAGCAGTGAGGCCGTGCAGCGAGCGCGTGGCGCATCCTCACCCCGGTATGCCTCCGGACTCCAGCTTGTTGGCGATGTCGACGTCCCAGGACCAGACGTCGAACTGCCACTTCCTGAGGCCCAGCACGCCGCACAGCACCGAGCCCGAGTGGATCCCGATGCGCATGTCGATGTCGTGTTTGGTGCGCGAGCGCACGTATCTGACAACAAACACACAAAACAAAAACAATCGCACGCCAGCAAATGCGCATTCCAAGTTTCTCATCCGGTGAATCTTCCTCCGTGTTCATCGTCTTCTTTTGCGACAAACGCGCAGCAGGGATGTTTTGGTCTTTCCCAAACATGCCGGACTGGTCGCCAGCCAATTGCAACGCAACTTTGTCATTATATACACTACCACTGAGTTGCGACTAGTCCAGTACATGTCAAGATTATTTTAGTTAACGAAAACTAACGGAAAAAAAAATAAAAAAAATTCGAAAAACTATTTAGTTAACGAAATAAAATTAAATAAAACATGCTTTAAAAAACAACAAAAAAAACAACTGAAACTACATTTTATGTTCACAAAACGAACTAAAAGGAACTATAATTATAGCCAAAAAAAGTCCTTGGTTTTAGTCTTTGGTAATTAGTTTAATGCATGAGCATTTGGGGATGATTTTAAGTATATTTATTTTTATATGAACCGGAATAAGGACGTTTGAAAGTGTCACACAGCAGTGACGTCATCGAGCAGCAGCCAATAGAAAAGCACCTTCGGATGACGTCGCGCCGAGGCCACAACAAAATGCAACGTAAGCTAAGAAATGAGTTACTTTTCTCGTGATTTTACCTTAGTGTTTATTAAATTTTGCGCACAAGCAGAAGGGGCAAATCCAAGTCCAGAAAGTCAAAACCATGTCACAGTTTGGCTTTAACCCCAGGTGCTAACTAGCTAGCTAGCTCCCTGGCTAGCTCCCATGGTGTTCCTTTACCTGCTAAAGCCAAACTGTGGTAGGGTTTTTAACTCTCTGGACCTGGATTTGCCACCTCTGTGCACAAGTGATACACATTAAAAACAAAAAAGAAAATGAAAACTAATACTGAAACTAAACTAAAACTAAACTAAAACTAAAACTAAAACAAAAAGTAAGCATTTTTTATAATAATAAAAACTAACTTAAATTAAAAAACGAAATAAAAACTAACCAAAATGAAAATTCCAAAACTAAAACAACCCTGGTCCAGACCCACTTTCGTACGTTGGCGTAGGAAAAATACAGCGACGTAAAAAGGCTGCGCAGCGATCTGCCTATTTGCGTCAAGGACTTTTCTACTGGGAAACTGACTACGCATGCGCGAACACACATCGCTCCGCGGACAGGGCTGGCAAAGTAGCGGTGTGCCTTCAGGAGGATCATTTTTGCAGCATTTTTGCCTGCAGGCCAGACCAAGTAATGAGTCATTTTTTTATTGAGGTATGAAAAATCACCAAATGTTTTCACTTTTAAACCTAAGCCAAACGGTTTCAACTTTAATTTCAGCCTGGGCTAGGCAGTGCCTACCTTGCCTACCCTGACCGCACATCACTGAACTCCTGGCAACAAAAGTGAGTACACACCTAAGTGATTTCCCCCCCCCCCCTTTTTTTTCTGAGAGCTCAGTAAGATTCATTCAGCAGCCTTTCCGAGTCATCATCATCGCTCTCTTTTTGTGTGTGTGTGTGTGTGCGTGCATGTCTGTGCTCTTTAATTCACCTGAAACCTGTTACAAATCCTAGACTGGGATACTTCAGACTCGCCAGTCGTGAAGTTGTCAGGAGACCAGAGGAAGGATCAAAAGAAAGAAAGATGAAACAAAGTGAAATCCAACAACAACCAGACACCACCTTCCACCCACAGAGTTACAAATCCAGAATCTTTCACCAGCCCCAGAAACATCTAAATTCCAACAGATTAGGGAGACATCAAGAGACCAGGGGAAAGACTAAAGGAAGGAAGGATAGATGAAGCAAAGTGAGATCCACAAACGCCAACCTCAACCCCAGCCTAAGTGAAAATTTGAGCACATTTTCCCTCCCTACTGTCATGTGACTTGTTTTTGTTACAAGGTCTCAGACCTAAATAGTGAGCAGGTGTGTTAAATTTGCTATTATAGCTCTCAAACTGGTCACTGAAAGTTCAACATAACACCTCATGGCAAAGAACTCTCAATATTTGAATACAAAATAATACAGGTGGCCTCGGCTATAAGAAGATCACCAACATGTGGCCAAGACCGGGGCAGGGTCCAGCTAGGCCTCGCCATGGTCGTCGGCCAAAGAAGTTGAGTGCAACTGCTCAGTGTCAGATCCAGAGGTTGTGTCTTGAAGATTGAAAAGGTGGAAAGTCAGCTTGTCAGTACTCAAGACCAAAACGTGTGACGGACTGGCCAAGCATGTCGCCAGACCTAAACCCTATTGAACATCGAGAAGGCGGAGTGGCGTAAGGATCTTGAATATTCACCGGCTCCATGATGTCATCGTGGAAGAAGATTCCAGTGGCAACCTGTGAAACTCTGCTCAACTCCATGCCCAAGAGACTTAAGGCAGGCTTGGAAAAATAATGGCGGCTGCATAAACTATTGACACTTGGGGGCGCACTCATGTTTGTTGCCAGGAAATTAGCTATGAACTCATTCACGGCCTCAAATTCATTTGAACTATTTCTATTAGTTTAACATTTGTTTCCACTTTTGTTAGCAAGAATATGAAAAGCTATATATTTTTTGTTGTACATTTAGAACAGATGTAAAAATGTTGATTAACCCCCAAACATACCTCACTTTATCGTCCGACATTGCTTTGGGACTACAAACGTACGTGTGACGTCATATCCGATCAAAACGTGCCACGTGTGCCCGGTCTTGCCAGCGCTTATTCGCAAAACCGGTTTTCATTGCCAAGATTCGCATTTTTTTTCAATGCGCTTCAAAATCTACTAAACGAGAAAACTTATTTTTTTGCGAATTTCGGACCCTTTTTCAAATTTCTAGAGTTTCCATTCAGTTTGAATTTTTGCATTGCTTGAAAATTCAAATAGAAATGGGTAGATAGAAACTCAACTATTGTTCCGTCGTACCCTTACATCAGCCTTCCTCAGTCCTGGTTCTCGAGTGCTGGACTCATGCAGGTCTTATATGTTTCCATGCTCCAACACACCTGATTCCTATCATCAGCAAGCTCTGCAGAAGCCTCGGATTCCTGATCTTTAGAATCAGGTGCATTGGAGGATGGAAACATCTAAGGCCCTGTTCAAACGGTAAGAAACTTGGGCGGGTACTAAAACCTGCAGGACTCCGGCCCGCCAGGACTAGGATTAGGGAAGTCCTGCCTTCCATGAACAACAAGCGCGTGTTTCCATATGCAAATGAGGGTCTGTGATTTTCGCACACTTTTGGAATTTGCCCCGAAAAAGGATGAACCCTTGGAGGGGTCAGCAGCGGGCGTTTGGGCGTTCACCTGATGGTTTTGATCATGCTGAGGCCCATCTCCACGCAGCAGTGGGCGTGGTCCTGCCGCGCCTCGGGAAGGCCCGACACGCAGTAGTAGCAATCTCCCAGGATCTTGATGCGCAGGCAGTGATGCTCCTGCAAGCAGAGCGGGACCGCCTCAGCCTTTCCCGCAGGCAACACGGCACCACGCATACACACACACACACACAATTGTCTTTGTATCATCGTGGGGACATCTCATTGACATGATGCATTTCCTAGCCCCCTTCTCCGAACCCCAACTTGCCCATTCCTTACCCCAACCGCAACCATAACCCAATTTAAACCTACACCCTAAAACCAAGTCTTGACCCCCAAAAAGAGATCTGAACTTGTGGGGACCCCCAAAATGTCCCCACAATTTCAAGTCGGTCCCCATAATGGTAGTTAAACCAGGAAAACATGCGTGTAAGGGCCCCACAAAGTAGCAAAGACAAAGGCACACACACACACGCACACGCACGCATGTAGACGCTGCGCTCACATGTGCCAGGCGGTCGAAGCGCGCGAAAAGCTCGTTCAACATCCGCACGAGCTCCTGAGCCGACAGCGTTGTGGAAAGATTTGTGAAACCTTTGACGTCTGCGAAAAGAATGCTGGATAAAACACAGAAACGTCACTTTGGGGGACACAACCTTGACTTTTCACATGAAGTCTAAAGGACAACACTCGTACAGTCCTTGAGAGCCGCGATCCGGCCGTCATGTCTCCCTCCTCCAACCCAGCTGAATCAAAAGCGTCTGGAATGATCCTGGTTATATGATTCAGGTGTGTTGGAGGAGGGACACATGTAAAACAGGCCGGATAGGGGCTCTCTAGGACCAGACTAAGAGACTCCTGCTCTAGGAGTTCTCTGTGACATCGCCAAGACTTGCTAGAGACCAACAAGACTGAGGGGATGTTGCGGGGATGTCTACGAAACACTTAAACCACAAAACCATGTGGCTTTTTCTAGTCTTCAGCAGGTCTCTGAGACGTCACTGAAACAGGGTACATGTCTCCACAAGGTTATCTGTGACTTCTCTGAGACTTGATGAAGACCAAGGAGACTGACAGAGATATTGCAGGGAAGTCCTCGCTACTTCATGGTGATCTCTATTCAATGACGCTTGACCTAAGTGGACTTTTCAAGTCTCCAGCAGGTCTCTCAGATTCTGTGGAGACTAATCCTGTCCACGACTGGAGAGACATCCCTGCAAGATCTTTGCAACAGCTCCAAGACCTGCTGGAGGTTAAGTAGGCTGAGGAGACGTCGTACAGCCATCGCCACACAAAGACTCTTCACTCGCAAGACCACATGACTGTCCACTGACCAACTGACAACTGGCCTGGCAAAAATAATCAAGACACCTTCACGTAGGTACTGGAGACCAATTTGCCTGGAGGTCGCCGTGACAAGACTTCTGCACGGTGACCTCCGCGAGTCGTCATCTGTTGAAAGCGCAAGCCATATTTTGGTCTGCCGAGGCGCCTGGACTGGTCAGATGTCTCCGTCAGTGAGACAGGCCCTTTAGCGCTCACTGAGTCTGACCTGACATTCTCATAGCGGTGGATGTAGATCCGATGGAACTGATGTTGGAGGTTTTCATCCTCCACGTTGGTCATGTCGTTGATCATTTCCAGAACCACGAAGCGAGGTAGGACAGATAGGACCAGACGCTCCTGGGGACACAGAGGCCACAATGGAAAGATTGCAGGTGATAAGCTGGGACAGAAACAAATAACGGGAATTTTTAAGAACAGCTACAAAAGTTCACCAAAGTCCAGTTTATGGTCATACTAGACCTGGATCTGAACTTTTATGTCCAGTGTAAGATGGTGCCGGATCTAAATTGGACTTTCTAATGGGCAGTTTAAAACTACTTTGGATTTGAATGTTTTAGTCTATCTGATGCTGGACCTGAACCTGAACTTTACAGTCCAATTTACAACCATATTGAATCTGAAAGTCAATATATCAGTCCAGTTCAAGACGATCCTGGATCTGGGTCAGAACTTTTAGGGGCCAGTTTTCCAACCACATTGGATCTGGATTTGACTGGAGTGTATCTTTAAAGACCAGCTCAAGACCACAATGGATCTGGACCATACGACCACAATAAATCTAGACATTTCAGTCTGGTTTACGACTTTGATCTGGATTTGAACTTTTACACTCATTTTACATTCAAATTTTTTTTGATCAGAACAAGTAAACTGAGTTCACCACTGTGTTTGAGCTGGGTCTGAACTTTTTAGTCCAATTTACAACCACACTTGATCTGGATCTGACTGGAGCTGACTTTTAAGTCCACTTTTACAACCAGAAGTGATCTAGATTTTAAAGTTTGAGTCCATTTTATGACTATGCTGGATCTAGATCCGAAAATTTAAATTCAGTTTACACCCACAGTAGTCCAGTTTATGACCACAATGAAACTGGACCTGAACAGATCAGGATCCGAACGTCCAAGTCCAGTTAACAATCAGAATGGATCGAGATATGATCTAGTTTATAAGCATCCACAGTATATGGATCTGAAGCCAGTTTAAAAACAAACTGAATGTAGGTCTTTATTTTAAAATCCAGTTTACAAACTATTTAAATGGAAACTGGCTCGGCCTTCCTGTGTGGAATTTGCATGTTCTCCCCGTGCCTGCATGGCTTTTCTCCAGGTCATTTGGTTCCTCCTGCATTCCCCAAAACATGCATGGACGCTCTAAATTGTCACGAGTACACCAGTTCTG
Organism: Leptonotus elevatus; assembly: GCF_054856555.1. NCBI lineage: Eukaryota > Metazoa > Chordata > Actinopteri > Syngnathiformes > Syngnathidae > Leptonotus > Leptonotus elevatus. The sequence continues at coordinate 4,488,378 of NC_141239.1, read as the reverse complement.
GTACCGATACTGCCCGTAGACAGCTGAGATTGGCCCGCTCGCAACCCTCGTGAGGATAAGCAGTTTGAAAAACGGACGGATGGCTACAAGGATGGGACTGGATCTGGATTTTAAGTCCAATTTACAACAACATTGGATCCGGATCCTGAAGTCCACTTTGATGACTTCCATGGATCTGAAACTGATTTCGGGCACGTAAGAATGATGGACAGAATGACTTTCATCTCCTGTACAACAAACTCTGGTCTGTGACTGGCTCTTAATGGGGCCGCGCCCCCTCTTTCCATTTCAGCCCTGGCTGAGCTTCTCACGCCTCAAGGCTTCCAGGAAACAAGATGCCAGAAAAGCTTTCTGCGCCGTCCACTTCACTGCGTAAACAAACGCCGCTCACTCACCCGCCGTGCGTGTGCGTGCGCGTGAGTGTTTGCGTGTGTGACAGCAGATCGATGCGGCCTCCGTGTTTGTCTCCCGTCAGCGGGCTCATTAGGAGCAGAGTCGCAAACATTGTCAACACAAATCCATCAATCGCTACTCGCGTCAAACTTGTCGGCGCGTCGCATCGCATCAAACAGACAGAAAGTGTGCCGCACGCTTCCGTGCGCGGATTTAAAAAGCTGCGACGTGAAAATAATTGTCACAAACGTGTAGTGATAGACCGATATGGTTTTTTCAAGGCTGATACCGATACCGATTATTAGTAGTCAGTAGGGGTGGGAATCTTTGACGGTCTCACAATTCGATTCAATTCCGATTTGTGTCTGCCATTTGATTCAGAATCGGTTTTTGATTCAGAACGATTTTTTGAATTTAAAATGATTTGATTGACAATGATTTCTGCTTCAATTTATAGATGTGCGAAGAATCGTCATGCTCTACTCCAGTCTGACTCGCTAATGCTAAATAGCACGCTACTCGCAGCACTTTTATCACTGAAAAGAACGGCTATTCATACAAGATGCTTCAGGAATGTTATATGCTCTTCCTACACTGCAAAAAAAAAATATACTTTTATTGGCATAACTTGATCGTGACTTTTTCCTTCTACTCTCTCATGTGGCTTCAACTTAACAGTGTATCCGAACGTGCGGAATCACACTGCCTCTAAATGGCCAAATCGTGTACAACATGAACAGCGCTCCCAATAAAGGCACGCAAACAAGGGCAAGACAGTATAAAATAATTGAAATAAAATAGATTTTGGGACATTTAAAATCGATTCTGAATCGTACTAAATGAGAATTGCAATTCTTATTAGAAACAATTTTTTTGGCACACCTCTAGTAGTCAAGGAGACCAATATTTCAAGCCAATATTAATTTGCAACATTTTTAAAATTATTTTTTTTCTTTTAATTTTAAACATATAAATTATTGACAGCTTTGTTTAAAAATTCTAACAAAAATTGCAGGGAGCTTCCAGGGTCATCAGCATGTGTTAAGCTAAATTAAAGATTTAGGTAGTAAATTGTTCCCTAAAGTTTTCTACTGTAAATAAAGTTTTCCAAAATGTCAACATAATTTCGTAATTGTAGTGAGTTCAAAGTGACAGCATCACTTTATTTTTTATAAAGTTGAAATTTAAATAAATGCATAAATTAAAAGTTCCCCGTGTCTCACTGAGTGACAAATGCATGCGAGTGTAGCTCATTTGGGGTTTTCGTCAGGGCTCGTAAAAGGTTTCAAAAGATCTTCACAGACAGTAAAAAAAAATGTCTGAATATGTTCGAAATGTCGTTGCGACAAGTAAAAACTGTCTGTGAACATCTTACAAATCCTGCCGAAAATGCAAAATTGCCAATATTTGTCAAAATGCCGATAATCGGTCTATCCGTACAAACGTGTCCACCTGAGCCGTCTTTCCACGGCAGAGTTGCGGCGAGGACCTGACCTGTCTCTGGTTCTCTGTCTCCAGACGCAACCTGGCCTCGATGCAGCGTCGCGTTTCCAAGAAGGCCTGCCGCTGGGCGCGGTCCGACAGGTAACTGATGAAGATCCCGGCCGTGTTCATACACATGAACAGAACCGTCTGGGCCGCCACCTGCCACACATCAGCAACAAAGTAGCTTAGCACGGTTAGCATTAAGATCGTTTTGGTATAAGGTTGTTAGAATAAATGTACATAAATTACCCCATATTTACTCTTATAAGCATTTATTCAGCGGTATGAACTTGTTTGAATTATGTGAGTTGGAGTTATCTGTGAGGAGAGCAGAGCCCCGTGGGAAGGATGCTCCTGCAGCTTCAGGGCAGGATCTGTGATATCTGATCTGATATCACAAGATAGCAGCTGAAACACTTTGCGGATAAACAGTTGAACTTTGACTGTTGAGACCTTCAGCGCTAAAGAAAGACATGTCTGTATTATTATCTGCACAATGACTCATCTCCTTGAAGGTTGCTGCTGTGTGCTCCCCCTCCCTTTAGAGCAGCAACATCTGTGTAAGTAAACCACGGAACATCCTGTAAAAAAGGAAGGAATCGATAGGTTTAGGGCAACTTTTTTCCTTTGATCTTCAAAAGATCAAGGGCACTTAGGGCCCCAAGTGACCTCAAAGGATTTAAGGCCCCTTCATTTTGGGGCACTTTGGTGCATTATGTGGCACTTTACATTTTAAGGCACTTATGGGTGCACCAAGAGGTATAAGTTCCTCCCCCCAGGCTGGAGCACTTTTTGTGCCATTTTGGGAACTTGGACTCCGGGAATGACGGGCGGCGGACGGCCCAGGAAGGAGTTAAATTTCCCCAGTGGTGGCCATGGTTCTGGGACCCCGGGGGTGAGGTCAGTCTCAAGACCTCCACGTAAATATTACCACCCGGTGGTCGGTTCCCGCTGGCATGAAACGAAAAGGTTCCCAAATAGACGTCCCTATAATTACGAGAGGACTCGGCGGAGTGTGCCTTAGAGCGGGCAGGAGATTGTAATCTGTGCACATCTCTGTCTGTTCTCCTCGCGAGTAAAAAGAAACGGTCTCTTGTCTTCCTTCCTTGTCTATTTATTTGTTCTAGGTTGACTGAACCTGACAATGGTCAACTGCCACAGTTTTTTTTTTTATTCGCTTGAACATCATGTCTTTTTGCAGTTTTTGTGTGTGCAAGTCAAAGTGATAAAGGTTGAGTTTGGTGCCATCTGGTGGAATCATGGCATTGCTGTAAGCGTTCATCCATTGATCGTGCGTTTGCGATGTCATGTTTTGTTGGCATTTTGAGCACAAGGTGAAACTGAAAGATGTTTTCCGGTTCTCTTCTGATGCAGCCACCCAAAAGACTGGGAAGTTGAATTCAAGTTTACAATTTGCCTGGATTATTTCAAAGCCATGTTTTGTTATTTAGGCCAGCAAACATTACTAATGAGCCTCATTTAAAGGCGTGAACGTTTGTGGCGAATACTTCAACTAATGTTTTACAATACGTTCCATTTCAAGTGCTTTGACAACATCAATTACAAACCCCCCAAAACGTTCTAATTTGGACAAGTTTAGGCAACTCACACTCTAGGGGTGGAACAAAAAACAGTTTGAAGCGGAATTTTTTTGGGATTTAATTTAAATGTTACGAGTGCATCAAACTGCACACACACACGCGCACGCACGCACACACACACACACACACACACACATGTACGTACGTGTCTGTGTATACGTACATACATATATGCATATTTATGGGAAAAAGAGATTAAAATAATCGACTCATGGTTTTATGATATATCAGGCTCGAGAGATCGAGTATTCGATTTTTTGAAACCCAGACCTTATGTTTACTTTGACTTCTTGCTAGCGAAGCACACTGGAAGTCGTTAGCTTGTTTGTTCAACATGTTGGATGTGACGGCCAGCAGGTCACATGACACCTGACCTGCTCCATCCCTCCACTGTTTGAAGGTAGAGATGATGTAACACAATGCAAACAGTCACTGTAACAAGCGCACACACACACACACAAAAACACAAACATGCACATTCACACACTCCCCAGGGTAATTAGCATGGTGGACAAGTGCGGGCAGGTCTTTCTCTAGTTTTATTGCCAAAGGTCGTCCAGGACGCTCATGTTGGCCCACAAGAGGCGTCTGGCTGTTACATCAGCCACGCAAAACACACGCACACACGCGCCACCAACTGACTCACTAAATAATCTGAAAAGTTGTGCGAATGCTGAAAGTCATTACGGAAAAAGGTCAAAGTTAGAAAGCGGAGACAGGAAGGATTCGTGGCATTGGGCCAGGGCTATGAAAAAAAAGAAGAAAAAAAAAAAAGCTCATGTGTCCGATGACTCCATTGTTGGAGGAGAAGATTCCAAAACGATTGTATGGATGGTCAGCCCCTCCCACACTGGACACCAACGGCACATCGGTGGAAGTTTTGCCACATGGACTTGGCAGCGTTTTGGTTCTGTTACATCCATTCAGTTAGTCACACCATGACTCACATGACAAACATCCTTACAGTACAAAAGCCACTCAGTGACTCACCAGCTGGAATCTAAAAATAGTCCGCGCAGTGATTCACGTCATATGCGCCCTCGTTCAAAGTTTGGCGGGTCAACTTGGAAAAGTTTGATTGCAATCGATCACCGAATGATGGATCTGCACATTCCCACCATCTTGATTTTTCAAACGCAAAATACCACGCTCGAAATACTGTTGGGTCTAAAATAGTCCAAATTGCGTCAAACGCCGCCTGCCTTGCCCAGGCCAGCTGTGGCTACTTAAGTAGCTTGCCGCCGCCACAGTGAGAATGTGTGAGCGCGCGCGTAATGCAGCCACTGTGAAGCCTCTTTCAGTGTCCAAAAAAAGCGCTAAATAGATCCCATGCATTATTATTATTATTATTATCATTACTATTAAAAGGAACTGACCCAACATTTTGGAGTGTTTTTTCTACACCAAGGAGTTGTGTCAAATGGATAACCCACAAAACAACCCAATTTTCGGACCCACCCAACATTTTGGATCATTTATTTAAACCAAAGATTTGTGTCCAGTGAATAACCCACAAAATAACCCATTTTTGGGGACCAACCCAGCGCTTTTTTGTTATTTATTTAAACTAAAAAGTTGGGTCAAATGAATAACCAACCAAAAACACAAAATTGGGTTGGGGGGGGGGGGGGGACCCAACATTTTGGGTTATTTATTTAAACCAAAGATTTGTGTCAAATGAATAACCTACAAAACTACCCTGGGTTGTTTGTTTACAAAACAGCACATTTGAACCAGCTTTTTGGGTTATGCATTTAAACCAAAAAGTTTTGTGGGCTATTCGTTTTGACAATCACAAATTGAAGAAGAAGAAAAGTTGTGGGGGATTGGCTTTGTTTTTCTTATTCTGTATATATATCTAGTCGATATCATTCTATATCTATTCATTTGGTTGAAATGATCAACTCAATTTGTGTCATTTTTGGACCGACTGTTTTTAGTGTTCTTGTTGATTCTTCCCGACAAGTTGTTGTTCAGGTTGTTTTATGTGTTATTCATTTTGAAGTAGTGGATCAGTCTTATTTATTTATTCATTCATTCATTCATTCATTCATTTTTACCCAAATTGGATTATTCATTTTGATTCATTTTTTTAGGGTTGAACGTACATTGGGTCAGCTGCTTTGTTGACCTACAGTATATTGGGTTATTTTGTTTTGTGTGCGTGCGTGCGTGCGTGCATGTAGCCAATGGGCATAAAAAGAACATGCCGGAGTGGATGACGAACACGTTGGAGCAGGTGGCGACCGCTCCATGACCGGACGGCGGTGGGCGGCAGAGCGCCGCGCGTCAACAAGCAAAGCGAATGTTTATTTCACGCTGGCACGCCGTGTGGGAGGATGAGAGGATCACCCTGGTGTGTCCCCCCCCCCCACCCCACCAACCGCCCCGCCATCTCCCCCGGGCGCATTACGGCGTGCCACTCTGTCTTATTGCCAATCTCTCCCAGGACGACATCAGCACTGATTCAATTTCTTGGCTGTGGCCCCAAAGGTTTGAGTCCCCAAGGCCGGCCACATGAAAGCTCCACCCCCTCCTAACCCCCAAGCCCCTCCCCCTAATGCACACAAACTGCGACATTTTGTTTTGGAACACCACCCAGGTGGATCTTTTTTTAACGAGCTCTCATTAGGAACGGGAACATGTTGCATGGAAAAGAAGTTGACAACACACACACACACACACACACACAAAGGAAATAAGAAATAAATTGCAGGTTATTGTTTTTCACAGCACAGCTGGAAAAACATAATTAGCATGAGGTCATTCCGTGTATTATTTGGTTAAATTGTTACTCTTGACTGTTTGCTGTCATTTATTATATGTTGACCGTTTTTCTTTTATTATTTTGAGTGTTACAGATATTTCTTCTTTCTGTCCTCTTTCATAATTCACTTTTTCTTTTAAAGAATGAAATATATTTTTTAATTGAATTGAAAAAAAAAATACTAATAATTTTTGCACAGTTTTGACTCGAAATCAACCAACTTGGATTTTTTTTAAGCCTATTTGGATATTTAGCAGAATTAAATACACTTTAATTGGCTCATTAATTTAAAAAATAATTAATGAATGAAGAACTTATTTTTGGGTTTCTTACGCTATAAAGATACAAATTACAGGAAGAACTTTTCTTTTTTTTTTAACACTTTGTCCTTTAGCACGATTTGAACTTTACAACAGAGAGAGGAAAAAAAACATCAAAGATTGCCTTTTTGGGGGGAGGGGGGTAGATTTTTTTTTCTTTTTGGGGTGGGGAATGTTTGAATTTCATTATCATTCATTTATGTTGTCATGAACGGTTAAAAAAAATTAATCTTGAAAAAAGTTTCTCATTATGATGATGAAGTAGTCCATTGCATGCTAGCATGTGAGAGCCTATAATCACATTTGGGTTTGCATTTCGGAATAAAAATGACCTCGTCTGGTTATATTTCTCACCTGGCTGTGACTTGACTTGCAAGTGGCCACAACGATGTTGTGCCTGAGAGACATTTAGTCTTGTAGGCTGCTAAACAAGCGAGCGCTCGCAGGTAAAGACGTTTCTCTTACCGAACAAGAACGTTTCGGAGTCATGAAAACTTTTGGGGTCAAACGAGAACGTTTCTTGTCCTAATATGTTATGTTTGCAGCATTTAGCCTAAAAGTACGCTCAAACGTATATTTGCGAGTACGTTCAAATGTCAAAAATGTTGAGTCCACATCGGCAGTCCCACGCTTCCGTAATTTCAAGATTTTTATGTTGAAAGGCAGGAGGCCGTTCCTCCTCCGTCCACTAGGAGGCAGTGATGCTGTCTCTACTGAATAGGAACGCACCATCTCCCGTTTCTTGAATCAAAATTGAAAAATGTGCCTTTTTCTGATCTTCTATTGTGTGTTTACTTGATACAAGTCAGGAAACAAAATAGGTTTCTCTTAAGATAGCTAGCTAGCTCCCTAGCAGGTAAACGAGCACCATGGGATCTAGCTAGGGAGCTAGCTAGCTAGCACCTGAAAGTACAAACCCTGTCACCGTTTGGCTTTAAACCCTGATGCTACCTAGCTAGCTAGCTCCCTAGCAGGTAAACGGGCACCATGGGAGCGAGCTAGCACCTGGGGCTAAAGCCAAACTGTGGCAGGGTTTGTACTTTCAGGTGCTAGCTAGCTAGCTAGCTCGCTCCCTAACTAGCTCTCATGGTGCTCGTTTAACTGCTAGGGTGCTAGCTAGCGAGCTAGCGACAGGGGCTAAAGCCAAACTGTGGCATGTATTTTACTTTCTTCATCTGGATTTGCCATCTCTGATTATTAACGTGTTGGCGGTAAGTTTGGCTTGATGATGAACTCTATTTCAACATTCCCACTATTCACACGAGGGCCTTTTCACTAACTGTACTTTTCTTCTTCTTGTGTGTTTGCATCAAACATCATCAGGGTGATCTGGACTGACCCGGATCCCATCACCATGGCAACAACACTCGCGTGCACGTGCACGGACATGACTCCTCAGACATTAGCGCCACTGACGCGCATCCCAGCAACAATCCTCGTGTCATCCACAATCGTCTTCAAAGGAAGCGAAAGCCCGCGGATCATGACTCAGGCTCACGTGAGCGCATGCTAAAGATGCTAAGTGTTTGTTTTGGAGCCGCGGGGGGGGGGGGGGGATTCACTCGACGCTGAGCGCAGGAGATAAACAGCCACGGATGCTTCTGAACAGCAAGAATGCAAATGGCACAAGTAATATATATATATATATATATATATATATATATATATATATATATATATATATATATATATATATATATATATATATATACACACACACACACACAATTGAGCTGTCAAACAATAAACAATTTTATCAGCTTAATCACATCTTAGAATTTTGATTAATATGATAAACTGGCATTGACTGAAGCAACCCCCTTCGCTCACGGCTTTTTTTTTCCTTTTTCTTTTTTACTGGATTTGGACCCACAGAATATTGTGTTCTATTGCTATAAAAACATGGAACCTAACAAAAGAAAGATTAGCGTCTTAAAAAAAAGTACATTTCTATCCGTTTTTTCAGCAATTAGCATTAGAATATAGTTAAGTTTCATCATTATTCACAAATCTGTTTAGAATTGTGAGTGAATGAGCTTTTTTCAACATTGCCCTGGTTGATCTCCTTTGCTGTGCTGCCACCTGCTGGCCGTTAGTGTAATAACTACCATTTCTTCAAGCGTTCTTTGCAGTTGAGGCTGCATGAAAGCCTTCTGTACGCTCTAGCAAAAAAAAAAAAAAAAAGTATAAATACGTCTTTGGGACACTTAAACATTTAAAATAGAACGCATTTATACGTTTTTGGGAGCAAATGAGTTAATCACTCCATTAAAAAGGCTTTTTTATCAAAATGTTTTGCCCTCCAGATTTGAAGAGCAGCTGTTATGTGTTGATTCTTTCTTTCTATATTTAATGTTACGAGGATGTCTTCCACATTTTTGGATCCACCGCACGCTCCTGCAATGTCCAAGTAACTCTACAATATAATGTAATGGCCAAGCGAGTGGCTGGGAGGGGAAAGATGATGCAATGGGATGCGTGCGTTTGTCATCTCTTCTTCTTCTTCTTCTTCTTCTGACAAGTTTTGACATGCGAGGATTTGTGCAGCTTAGCCCGGCAAACACGGCCTGCTTAGACCGGCTGATGTCTGTTGTTGACCTTTGACCGGCTAAGGCACTAAGCCAGGCTGCACTCCACATCGCACATCGTAAAGATGGCCGCCCTGTGCTCAAATATGGGCTCATTTTCATCATCCACCATTTTGTTGTGTTTTGCCATGAGAGGGACGTTTGTGGGCGGAAAGTCTATGTTTACCCCTCCAGCCAATCACAGAGCGGGGGGCGTGTCGCTGAAGGCAGGCGCAATGTTGACGAGAGGAATGGGGGTGGAGCCATGGGAGGAGTCCGTTTTGAATTGGTTGTTTACAAACACAAACGGACAAAACTAAAGACCCAACCTTTAAAACAATACAATCGAAAGAAGAAGAAAAAAAAACGACGTTTTCAACGCTGTCAAAGTGCTCTGAATTTACTTGCGTAGCATTAGTAACTAGCAAGTACGTAGCGTGTTATTCTGGTTATTCTGTTGTCCCTAAGCATCCTTTAAGCTGTTTAAAGACATCCCAGTTGGAGTTAACTGTCAAACTAAACACACCACGATAAGAATTACATCCAGTGTATATTTAAATACAAAACTAGCTAGCTCCCTAGCTATCTCCCTGAATGCTTGTTCACCTGCTCGGAAGCTAGCTAGCTAGCACAAGGGGCTAAAGCCAAACTGTGGCAGAGTTTTTACTTTCTGGACATGGATTTGCCATCTCTGATTGGCGTACTGTCAAAGTTTTGATGTTTGTTGAATTGGTGCCCCATTTGCACTTTTTGAAAAGGATACCACATAAGAATTGATTTATTTTTTCAGCTCCTGAAAGGCAAAAGGGGCCCGAAGTGACGATCCATCAACAGATCCAATTTGGCCAGCGAAGGCACCACTTGATGGCTATTTGCCTTCTCTATTGAAAGGTTTGCGTGCGTGCGCATGCAGACGTGCCAGGAGCAGCTGGCAGGGTGACACGTCCCGCTGGCAGCGGCAGTCTTTGCGGCCTCAACGCCGGCGAGGGGGCGTGGCCGGCCGCTATTAAACTCCACTTGGCACGGCAGCCGGCCCAAATGTGCCTTCCGACGGTATAAGACACAAACGAGCGAGCGGTCGCTGATGCAGGAGGATTATTTTTCCAATCGTTGAAGATGGGAAACACAGCGTGGTCAAATAGCGGCGAGCACGTCTGCCTCACAGGTCAGAGATTTGGGTTCGACTCTGGATTATTTTTTCATTAATTTTTTTGGCGTTAGCATGTTTTTTCCTGCAAGATCTGAAAAACATTTGTGCATGTTCACTTGACTGAAGATTCAAAACGCCGTCATTCAAACACAAGTCAAATACATTTTAGTACTGTTACTATCAAATATTTTTAGAATCGATTAATCTATCGATTCATCGACTAATTGGATTCATTTGAATTTTGCAATGAAGTGTATTACAAAAGCATTTTTTTGCCCTGATTACTGTTTATTAACCAGTGATTGGTGTTTATTTCGCACTAGGGCCCGACCAATTAATCAGCATCCGATTATAATTGGCCGATTATTGCCCTCCAAACAACGCCGATTATTTTCCCCTTAATACGTTATCATCGCTTCTCGACTCTGATCGAGGAAAGACCCTCATTTTATGGCTCCGCAATTTCACTTTCACTCCTGCGGCACGAGTTGTAATAACAACTCCATTGTTTTTTTTTGGACACACCAATGTGTTGCTACTCACACTGGTGTATGGAAGGTGGGAATATTTGGTGGTGGTGGGAGGGGCCGTAGGCGCACGCTGCCTTCCCCAGGGCAGCTAAAGTAGCTTAGCGCCACCACGGTGTCAATGTGTGAGCGCACGAATAATGCAACCACTGTGGAGCGTCTTTGAGTATCTGATTAAATAGAAAAGCGCTATATAAATCCAATGCATTATTATTATTATTATTATTGTAATCGCAAGAAAGGCACGTCAACTGAAGAAAGGTGTAAAAATGGTGGCGAGCTGGAATGCCAATTGCAAAATCAAAACCAGGGGTGATGAAAATGGAATATTTGATCCTGATAAAAACGTCTACAACAACAAATCGGACAAATGCAAATACTACACTGAAGCCCAATACAACAAATCATTCAATTTGGGCGGTAAACTCTCTTGAATCCATTTCAACATCAAGAATTATTTACAAAAGTTTGACTTTGAAGAAACTCCACCTTATAGCTGTTTCTGAAACATGGATGAAAGATAACAAAGGATCCGACTTGGATCTCCATGGATACAATATGGTATCAAGTGTGGAGGAGGAGTCGCCCCGTTTGACATATTAAACAATATGTCGACTAAGGTTGAAAATCTTATGGAATGCGTAACGATTGAATTTTCTCTGCCAAAAGGTGAAAATATAATTATAAGTTGTATCTACCGTGCGCCGGACTCCAAGGTCGAACTTTCCACTGAATGCTTAAAAAAAATAGAGTTAACAACAAGCATGTCTTTGTCTGTGGTGTGACATGAATATTGATTTGTTAAACCCTAACAAAAATGCACTCATTAGGACTTCATCCATTAATGACACAACCGACGAGAATGACGTCCCACAACAGTGCCACTTTAATAGATAACATATTCACCAATGTCCTGCTAAATGAGTGGACCACTGATTAATGACATTACTGATCGCCTCCTGATTTTCACTAACTATGAATGGCATCAAAGTAATAACATCCGTCAAACACAGACATTTGAGGTCAGATGGAAATATTAACGCATTTAGAAATGATTTGTTAACTCAAAGCTGGGATTGTGACGATGATGCAATGGACGTGAATGCGGCGTATTCAAACTTGAGCAAAAACACTGTCCAGTAAAGAAAATCCGAAAAACAAACCACGGATGACCAAGTCTCTTATAAATGCTCGTAGAAAAAAAAAAGAATAACTTATATAAGATATTTATGAACCAACAAACAAAATAGGCAGAAATTAGATACAAGAAATATCGTAATAAACTAAATGCTATTTTAAGAATCTGTAAAAAAAACAAAAAACAGTATCATACTAAACTGTTAGAGGACAATACACTTGCAAGTTATGGGAAATCATGAATGGGATTATTAAGGAAAAAAAGTCCAAGCCATTTTATCCGGACTATTTTTATGAAAATAATGAGAACATAGTCAATACATTTACACGTTTTTTTTTGCATCTATCGGTCATGACTTCAACACACTCAAGTACGGAACTTCCGCTCGATATTTCCGGAACCAGTCGCTGAGAAAAGACACCTGCTTGCAAAATGCGCAGCCAAATGAAATGACATCAAACGAATCAAGCTTATAATAAGCAAAATTCGACAGCCCCTAAATCACATATGCAACGTCTCATTTATGATTTATAACGAGATGAAATTTGCTAAAGTTGTCCCTGTTCGTAAAGGGGGAGATTCACACCAATTTGGCAATTACACATTTCAATATTAGCACAATTGTCAAAAACCTTTTTAATGACAGGCTTGCTCAATTTATAACAAAGCACAAATGACTAAACCAGAGTCAGTATGGTTTGAGGAAATGAAGTCACATGTGGTGTACCGCAGGGCTCAGTTTTGAATCCTAAATTGTTTATACTATACATAAATGACATATGCAAGGTCTCTAGTGTCTTCAAAACGGTACGAATATTTTCTGTGCCGGTGAGGATTTAAACAAGCTGGCCCAAAGCGTAAACGAAGAATTTGTACAAGCTGCAACAATGGTTTCATGCAAACAAACTGAAATTCACGGAATCTTAACAAGAGAAAATTTGTGTTATTTGGTAAAAAAAATGACTTCAAGAAACGCTAAACGCTCAAGTCAGCAATGTGAATATCAAACGTGTTCGAGAACACAAGGTATTGGGAATAATAATCGATGACTTGTTAATGACGACGAAGCACCATGCAGGGAGGAGGTCCGAGCACCGGCAGCAGTGACCAGCAAGAAGACAAAAGAAGTCATCATCGACTTCCGGAAGACAAAGACCACATCACACGCAGGCCTGAGAATCAATAAGGAAAAAGTCGAGCGGGTCAGCAACTACAAGTTCCTGGGATTGCACATCTCAGAGGGCCTGAGCTGGACTGTGAATACCACCCACATCGTTTATAAAAAAAAATAAAAAATAAAAAAAAAAAGAAGCCCAGCAGCGTCTCTTTTTCCTGAGAACGCTTAGGAGGAACAAACTCCCCTCAACGTTTGTTGACAAATTTTTACCACTGTACAATCGAGAGTGTCCTGACCTACGCATGTACAACAATGGAATAACTTGGATTTTGGAGTAACTAGCACAGGGACATTGGCTGGCTTAACAAAAAAAAAGTATAAAGAACTTATATTTAACAGATACACTGATGAAAATCGATACATTCTGGATATGATGACATTTGCACACAAGGTTCAAAATCTGGGTGAAAACCCTGAACTGTAAACAAGGCTTGGCGTTCTTAGAAGAAAAAAAAAAAAAGTAAACACAGCTGAAGCTAATATCTTTGCTCAAGGACTTGGGAGCTGTTACGTCTTTGAAAAGCAACTACCGATCTGACCCACCAAGTACTGATTCTAGCCTGGAAAACAACATGGAACTAGTGAACTGGTCTTTAAGTGCTCTGGACAAAGATCTTCTCAACAATGCGAACTGGACCTGGACAACGCTCATGTCCGGGTGGAACTGGATTTGGTGAAGGTCGCTGGGGAAGATGGCGGCCGCTGTGTCTTGAAGACGCCGAGGACATCTACCTGTTCATCGCGCTGGTGGCCGGGATGCTTCTGCTAAGGATCGGAGCCCTCTGGCTGCATCGAATCCTCAGAAAAAAGCAGGATGGGCAAAAAAAAAAAAAAAGACGGTGGAAATGGCCACTGTGGCTCTGAGCGCCATGACTGGAGCGCAAGCCGACCCGTCCAAGGCCTGTGAGCACATGTCACAGGTGAAGAACGACCGAGCTGCATCCAACATCGCCACAAACAGAATGGCAATGAACTTGTCTACAAAGCTGAACAACCTGGAGATGATTGCTCGTCGGAACGCTGCATTTATTCTTAGCTAGCCAATGCTACTGGACCAAACTGATCAACAAGAGAACAAATCAACATTTAAGACTATTGGCAAGACGAACTTTTGCATCAATCAAAAACGTAATCCACACAACTAGATATGTGACGAATTACCACTTTGATTATCTGCGTCCTATTGCATTCTGGGAACGGGAGCACTTTTTATTTTCGGGTATAATTGTGAAAAGTGAATGTTGCAAATTGTCTCAATGATTGTCCGAAAGGAAAAAATGAACAAATAAAAACAAAACAAAAAAAAACAAAACTAAAGTTTCTGACTCTGTGAGAGTACCCTGAATGCTCCATTTTGCTTGCGTAGCATTAGCAACTAGCAAGTGTGTAGCATCCTTTAAGATGTTTATTGACATTGCAGTTGGAGTTAACTGTAAAACTAAACACACGACAACAAGAATGACATCCACTGTATATTTAAATACAAAACATGCTTCGTTTTTAAAACATAGCTAGCCTAGCGCTAATGCTAAAAGTGAAGGGAAGATCCCGTTCAAATGCTAACAGGGAGTTAGCATCGACTTCGGGACTGTTTTTCCTTCAAATAACAAATATTCACACACAATTTTATACATTAAATATATGTTTTCAAATAATCGGCAGATTAATCAGTATTTTTTTCTGCCAAAATCGGTATCAGCATCGACCTAAAAAAATGCATATCGGTCGGACCCTATTTTCCTACTTCGTATTCGTGGATAAAAAAGAAAGTGGATTGATGTTGTACTATGTTACCGGTTCGATCATTGTTTTCGAAAGAAAAAAAGAGATGTTTGCAAATGTCTTATTTGAATTAAACACAGAAGATAATCAGTCTTCTTTCATGAAGGACGACAGAAATCAGTCAACAATTACCGTTGTTATGCTGAAATCAGAGGATTTGGACAATTTGAAATTCAAAAATGTCGACAAATGATTACTCGATTATTAAAATAGTTGCCGCCTAATTTGTTAATTGATTAATTTTGACAGTGTGATATGTTTCGGTTTTATGAGGTTGGATTTTAGTTTTGGGTGTTTGTGTCCATTGTCTGTAGTTGGGTTTCCATCCATCCATCCATTTTTAAGAAATGTGAAAATAAAACTGAATGTAAACGCTAGAAATTCGAAAAAGGGTCAAAAATTCGCAAAAAAGTTTTCACGCTGGGGTAGATTTTGAAGTGAAATTTTGGCGATGGAAACACTTCTGGAACAGGTTTTGCGAATAAGCGCCGGTAAGACTGGATACACGTCGCAAGTTTTTGACTGTAGTCCCAAAGCAATGTCGGACAATAAAGTAAGTTTGGGGGAATGACGAAACAGAAATATTTTTGGAATTCATTAAAGAAGCGAATATTAATGCTATTTTAGATTGAAAAAAAGCAAAAAAAAACACTACGGTTGATCAAGAATTACTAAAGAAAACTTACAACGTTATCGCACGGCGCAGTCGCTTCCTGGTCTTCTTCTTCTTCTTTTAAATCACTGGTAGATCACATCGCTTAATGGTGTATAGCGCCATCTACAGCGGCGGAGTCCCCTCTCAATATTCGCAAAAGAAGAACGGATGGAAACGGGCAGAAGTCGCATGTTCGTTTTGCGCATTTTCGGTAAATTTGCTTAAAAAATTTGAAACAATTGGATGGAAACCCGACTACCGTCATGTGTTTTGTTATGTTGTCCCTGTGTCCTTCCCTTGTCTCGTCAAGCTTTATGTGATCCATCTGTGTTTGCCTGAACTTCCTCGTGTGTCAACCAATCAGTGCCCCCCCCCTGCCACTTGTGTCTCACCCAGGTGTGTCTCGTCATGTCAATTAGTTAGTAAGTATTTAACCCTGTTTTTGTTTCAGTTCTTGTTGGCCCATTGTTTGTTTGCTTGTAGCAGTTTTTAGTGTTTAGTTTTTTCTTTTTTCAGATTTTGTTTCGAGCGCAAAAAAAAAACATGCGTCATCTCCGGTGTCCTGCGTCACTCTCCTCTATGACTCACTGCTTCGTAGAGAAATACGTGTAGAACTAGCTACCCTAACGTATTGATGCAAAACTCCGCTTCTCTGCTTTCAGAATCCGTTGGAAGGGGCTCTTTGCACAAATCCACTACTTCCTGAACTCAGTGCCAATCCTTCATTTCCTGTCTTTCATGATTGGACAAACTGTGATTAATCCAGGTGTGCCTGACCTAAGTAACCACGACGACAATGGCTAGACACACCTGGATTAATCAGTTTGTCCAATCACGAAAGACAGGAAATGAAGGATTGGTACTGAGTTCAGGAAGTAGTAGATTTGTTCAATGAGCCCATTACGTGGCTAGCGCTAACGGTTCAGGAGTTGCGGTGATTTGAAAAACATGCGTATTTTCCTGTCGGGAATGACAGGTTCAGATTTTGAGGGTTTTAACAAGAAAAAAAAAAAACAGTACTCTCTGAATGTATATTTGTATATATATATAAAAAAAAAAAATTTTGAATGTTTTTGTCACACTCAAACAGATTTGTGCATCTTGACCATGAGGGAGACGGTCACAATTCAATATCAACAATTTCATTTTATAGCAGACGTAAGGAGCGCTGATTGGTGAGCGGTAATCCAAGAACTGAATCCACGTAAAGGCCGTAATGGTGGTTAACAACTTGCTGAAGGCGAAACAAGCTCCCGTCAGGAAAAGGAAAGTTTCAGCTCCTTGGCTGGATTAAAAAGTGAAGAAGTATATGAAGCAAAACTGGATCAAGTCCAAATGGAAGCAAGCAAGTCAAATGACATGACACACTTGAATGAATTTCGTAGATTGCAAACAATTGTAACCAAATGACATCAAATTCAAGAAATGAAATGAATTTATTGGAAGAAATTCAAGATTGACTTTTGGATGGAAATTTTATTGATCTAGCAGAAGAAGTTGCCAATTATCATTTGGGGGAAGAGGAAAGGAACCCCAACTGTAATGACAAGTTTGCTCTATATTATTTATTTGGCTGTTACCGACATAACTATGAGATTCATTTTTTAAAAAATAATTTCCAGTTGAATACATTTTGTAGAAACTTTATTTGGACGTACGCCGCCATTGTTATTGACGTAGCAACGTGAAACGCATATAAAGAAAGCAAGGTAAGCCTCGTAGCGTTCCTAAACAAACATGCCGTGCTCTCGGTCATTCCCCAGACACACTTCAAGAGTTTTTCTTTCGGAACGCTACGATAAAGAATGCTCCCACACTCGCATAGCATATTAGGGTCGTCGTATCTGACAGCTGATTAACAGGAGATGACTCACGACGACGACAAGAACAAGAACATCCAACCCAGCAAGAATGGATTGAGCCAGTCCGCTAAGACACACTAGGACACAACGCCACATGACTTGGGGAGAGCGGGGATCGAACAGCCGACCCTCTGGTTACTGGGCGATCGGCTCTTACACCCTGAGCCACGGCCGCCCCAGCTAACGCCTTCGGTAGCATCGTGGGTATGTATAAGTATTGTTGTTCACATTTGTGTGGCATTATTATTTGAAACGATGTTTATTTGGTGATGTTTATACTTCATGCTAGCACCTGCTAATTGTGTTAGCCTAATGTCATTACTGTAATGGTTGAGTTCATGTTCAATTGTTTAGTTCGTTTGTGAATAATTTAAATCATGTGTACATTTGAGGTGTTTTTCTTTTAACTTTGTAAGTGAAAAGTGATATCTTCTCTTCTTTTATCTACCTTCTTTTTCAACATGTGGATCAGAACGGCGTCTTCAGAGTCGTGATGTTGAAGATTAGTTTAGCTGACTGTCCAAACGAGGCCGAGACAGTTCACAACCAAATAAATAATATTTGAGCAAACTTGTCATGACAGTCGGGGTTCCTTTTAACAGTTTAATGACAAATACTTTCCAAATCACGACGGAAAACCAAAACAACAAAGAAACATTTTGTCAGACCAAGAAAGTCGTTATGTTGCTAACCGGCATCAAGTCAAGTTCTGGAAAAAGTTGCATGAGATCAGATACAGAAAGCAGTTGAATACAATTGAGCAACATGTAGATCAAATGGCTCACTTGCAATTAAATATGCAAATGACACTCCATGAGATGATGCTGCCCAAACTATAGGGCAACTCAAAAAGATATTACGTGAAGAATTTATTTCAGTTACAGGCTAATAAAATGATTTACAATGAATTCAAAATGATCAGGTGTAGTACTCCATTCTAACTTCATTATGTTCCTCAGAAAATGGGGAGAAGTACGGTTTGTTTACACAATAGTTAACAAATAAGAGAATAGAAACAAATACGATGTTTGTAATTTGAAACATTGGTTGTAATGAATTTGAAAGAGAGCCCAGGAAATTCGCTCCTGAGCTGGATCAGAAGCTAAAGTATTAATTAACGCTCTAATAATGAAATAATTGCTCAACAAGCCGCTCTTTGTGACCGTCCAGTCATTGCGACCAGTCCGGTCACATCCCATCCAGTCATGGCGACTGGTTCGGTCACGACCAGTCCGGTCACGTCCTGTCCAGTCACGCCGACCAGTCTGGCCACGCTCATTGCAGTCATGGCGACCAGTCCGTTCACGCCACGTCCAGTCATGGCGACCAGTCCGGTCCCGCCCAGTCCAGTTATGGCGACCAGTCTGTTCACGCTTGTTCCAGTCATGGCGACCAGTCTGGTAACGGCCAGTCCAGTCACGTCACGTCCAGTCATGGTGACCAGTCTGGTCCCGTCATGACGACCAGTCCGGCCCCGTCCTGTCCAGTCATGGCGACCAGTCATGTCCCGTCCAGTCCTGGAGACCAGTCATGTCACGTCACGTCATGGCGACCGGTCCGGTCCTGTCCTGTCCAGTCATGGCAACCATACATCCTCTTTAGTCTATTTGCAGAGGATAAAGTATATATAAAATAACTAAATCAGTGTATTAAATATTATTAATAAAGTGTATTAAAAGTTTGTAACACCTCAATACCGGTGGTAATTGTTAGCCTGTGCATTGTTAGCATTAAGCTTAGCAGACTTCCGCATGTTTTTTTTTTAATTAAAAGTTTAGGACCACTTATTGCTAGCTGCTTTCGGGAGTTTCACATTTTGTGTTAGCGTTGAGCCTGCAGGGCTATGTTGTTGTTTGAAACACACAAGATGCCAATTCTCTTTGTTTTGTACCTGAAGGTGTCGTTTTTCAATTTAAGGACTTCCTTGCATGCCTGCGCATTATGTCTGCCAGTTTGAGGTTCTAGCGCCACCTGCTGCTTTGGCAGTACTTTCTTGACAGCAAGCCGTCAACGTGGCAAAAAGTGCAAACGTGGCACTTGAGTCATCACAAGCGGCAGCAGGCGACGCCCACGGAGACAAGCTGCCATGGAGACGCCGCCGGGAATGAGGAGGCGTCGCTGTAAGATGACTGGTCGCCCAATATGCTGCCGGCCTGCCAGATGGACACTTTGTGATTGGAACACAAGACACAACCTTCCCAACGGCTTTGGAGCTTTACAACTTGGTGGGATTAGACAATATATTGCTCCACATTTTTTCACTTCCAGTTGGGGTCCCAAACTTTGGTCCACATTTTTTCGCTTCCTGTTGGGGGCCCAAGTTTTGTAGTCCTAACGTTGTCTACATTTGTTCACTTGCTGTGGGGGAGTCCCAAAACTTTTGCCCACGTTTTTTTCACTTCCTGTTGGAGTCCCAACATGTTTGTCCACGTTTTTTCTTTTCCTGTTCAAGTCCAAATACTTTTATCCATTTTTTTTAACTTCCTGTATGTGTCCAAATAATTGCGTCCACATTTCTTTCACTTTGTTTGTATCCCAAAACTTTTTTCCTGTTCGAGTCCCAAATACTTGTATTTGCACTTTCTTCATGTCGTATTAACGTCCCAATACTTTTGTCCACATGTTTTTGTTTTTCGCCCTTGTGACTCTGCCTGCTTGCAATCTTTCATTTCCCCCCCGTTTGTCCAATTCCAGCAGGACATATGTAAACAGGTTAGCCCGCGGCCGAGCTTCTTTTGGATCCCCGAGGAGCCGGCCGGCAGCTGGCGGTAGAAGAAGAAATCATCTGAAATGTAGTCACCGACTACTAACGTCCCAGGAGACCACGCGGCGCCAGCGAGAAGCGGGAATAGAAAAGCAGCAGACATGTCGAGTGCACCGCAGCGCTAATGGACTCCATTCAAGCGCCTTTTCGGGAGCTCTTACATTTTTTCAAGGACAAATTGCCCCACAAAATCCTAAACACAATCAACTCATTGACTGTGGCGACCAGTTCGGTCCCGTCCAGTCATGGTGACCAGTCATGTCACGCCCCGTCCAGTCATGGTGACCAGTCCGGTCCCGTTCCGTCCAGTCATGGCGACCAGTCCGGTCATGTCACGTCCAGTCATAGTGACCCGTCCAGTCATGGCGACCAGTCTGGTCACGACCTATCCAGTCATGGTGACCAGTCCAGTCACACTCGGTCCAGTCATGGCGACCAGTCTGGTCACGACCTGTCCAATCATGGCCACCAGTCCGATCACGCTCGTTCCAGTCATGGCGACCAGTCCGGTCCCGTCCAGACATGGCGACCAGTACTCCGGTCCCGTTCCGTCCAGTCATGGCGACCAGTCCGGTCATGTCACGTCCAGTCATAGTGGCCCGTCCGGTCACGCTTGGTCCAGTCAGGGCGACCAGTCTGGTCACGACCTATCCAGTCATGGCGACCAGTCCGGTCACGCTCGTTTCAGTCATGGCGACCAGTTCGGTCCCGTCCAGTCCATTTATGGCGACCAGTCTGGTCACGCTCGTTCCAGTCATGGCGACCAGTCTGGTCACGACCTGTCCAGTCATGGCGGCCTTTCCGGTCCCGCCCAGTCCAGTTATGGCGACCAGTCCGGTCACGCTCGTTCCAGTCATGGCGACCACTCTGGTCACGACGTGTCCAATCATGGCGACCAGTCTGGTCACGACCTGTCCAGTCATGACGACCAGTCCGGTCACACTCGTTCCAGTCATGGTGACCAGTTTGGTCCCGTTCCGTCCAGTCATGGGGAACCAGTACGGTTCCGTTCCGTCCAGTCATGGCGACCAGTCCAGTCATGCTTGTTCCAGTCATGGCGGCTAGTCTGGTCCCGTCCAGTCATGGCGACCAGTCCAGTCATGTCACGTCCAGTCATGGATGTCTGCTCACCTTTTTCTCTATGTTTCATTAAAGTAGACGCATTGCACTTGATTCCCGTTTCACTGCCTTATTTTCCTACATTTGGGTCCACCATGACAAAGTTGCCTATTTCCCAGAAACAAGTCGTAACACGACAATAACAAATTCATTAAAAAAATAATAATAATTGATCAGACTCAAGTCAAAAGAAAACAATGGCGTCTGTTTTGTGACTCGCAGAGTGCTTGATGTGTCTCAAATCTAGTCACGGCCAACAGGAGACAGTGGCTGATCCAGGATCAGATGGGGAAGTGTCCAAATTCAAATGGAAGCCAGGCACTGATCCATAATTCAGGATTAGCTCTCGCACACTCTTGCGAGGTGAACCACTTTGACGAGGTGCCTTTTAGTGGGAAAAGCCACAAGCGGCCTTTCGACTGGAAAGCCACGCAAAGAAAAGTCAAACGCTCTCACATCCACCCAAGAAACACTCGACTCAAATGCTCTCACATTAATACTTGGATGTCAAATGCCAAATTTGGCCCCTTCGTTTTTTCTTTCCGTGTGGTCCAACAGAGCACAGATGCTCGCCTTCCACGGGCGGCGACCTGCTGTTTTTCCACATTTCAAAGAGATAAGCGTAATCCCGCCCTAATCTCATTAAACGCTGACCCGGACGGGCGCTATGAATAGATTACCTCTGGGAGATAATCCCAAGTGAAATCATGCTCAATGTGGAGGATCAACACAAATCAGCCTCAAAGCTCCATTCGGATGTGGGCGTGTGTGCCACCGCCAGGAGGTGGCGCCGTGTGTGCGAGCGAGCGAGCGAGAAATACTCTTCTTCGTTGCCAGTTTCCTGCTCGCGCTGGCTGACGTTTGCCTTTTGTGTGCACACAGGAGAGCAAAACATGTTCATCGGCCGTCTCTGCCTGGAGATTGTTATGGCCACAGTTGACTGGAAAAAGTTACTTTCATGATTACTACTTATTTTTACTTTACTGATTATAAGAAATTAATTACTGATTAGTTTAGTTGATTTTAGAAAGCAATGTTGTTAAAAGTAACTCAATTACTTTAGTGATTACTTCATTTTAAAAGTAACTTTATTACTTTACTGATTACTTGATTTTAACAGCAATTTAGTTACTTTACTGATTACTTGATTTTAAAAGCAATGTAGTTTACTTATTACTTGGTTTTCAAAGTAACTCAATTACTTTAGTGATTACTTCATTTTATAAGTAACTTTATTACTTTACTGATTACTTTATTTTAACAGCAATTTAGTTACTTTAATGATTATAACAAATTAAATACTTAAATAAATAAAAAATAATAATAAAAAAATAAATAAATAAATAAAAGAGCAATGATGATGACATTTCCGAATGAACAATACTGAGCTCTTAAAGAAAGAAAAAAAAGAAGAAGAAAAAAAAATAATTAAATACTTTAATTACTAGACTTTAAACGTACCTTAATGACTTTACTGATTACTTTATTTGAAAAGCAATTTAGTTACTTTACTGATTACTATACTTGATTTTAACAGCAATTGTGTTTGAAAAATCACCCTAAAATGGCCGTTTCAAAGCAAAAGTCTTGATTTTAGTTTAGTTTTTTTAAGTTTAGTTTCCCGCCCAGACTTTTTGTAGGTCTACTAATGATAGACATGCCTACCCTAACAATTTTCCATTTTCGAGATCAAACTGGGTCGGAGGACTGAATTTTCTAAATTTCACTCAGACAAGCTTGTCAAGAGGAAAATGTCCGCTTTCAACCAAAATGGCAGACTTCACAATTCTTTTAAGGGATTGTTTCTTTCGGTCTCCTCATGAGAGTCATGCCTGCCAAATTTCCCGCCGCTCAGTCAAACTGGCTTTTGGGGTGTTGATGAGCCGAGTTGATGAGCATGTGGACATTTTCCAGAAGGTTTGGGCCCGCACGTGACTTCGGTGCCGTCAAGAAGACGGACGACAGTAACGGCTCATCTTCACCTGCTCCTCCTCATCACGCTCGACCTTGGAACCTTCCTGCCCAAATTGTGTGCCGAGACGCAGCTGAAGGCGGCCAGACAATCCATAGGTCTCCACCCGCCGCCGCTCCGACTGGCCGCGAGCCGAACTGCTGCCTAATTAAAGTGGCAGCGGGGAGTGAAGGCTCCACATTGCAGTCAGACGGCCAAACATCAAAAAGAAAAAGATCGCTGGGCCATTAAGCAATTTTAGCCATTCATTCGAGCTTGCGTTCTTGAGTGGAATTTTCTGTTTTTTCCCCAAACAAGCTTTTCTTTCTCAACTTTCACAATTTTCTAAATATCTCTTTCGGACAAATCTGTCTGAAAAATGACCCTAAAATGGCCGCTTCAAAGCAAAACGGCAGACATTTTCTGTCTGTTCTGGACTGGCATGGCTTCCAGAGACTATTTTTGTGTGTTTGTGTGCGACATCAAATCAGGCTTCAGGGGCTGACTTTTCAAAACATCACAAGAAAACATTTTTCATTTGATTTTTCTAACCCCCCCCCCCCCCCCCCCCCCCCCCGACCCCAAAAAAAAAGGCTTTTTGTGGGGAAAAAATCTGTGATTTCCTTATGCGGCCGTATCAACGCAGCCCTGCTGGGGTTTTTTTTTTGCTTTGTTTTTTTGGGGCGCACCTCATCAGCTTTGACACAAACAGGACACAACTTGAATTAATATTTGTAATCAATTGATCAGCATTAGTGTGAATTCATCAACGTAATAACAAAAGATTGAGGGACAGATGGATTATTTCCCTGCAGCGTGTCCTGATTGTGGCGACTCGCTAAAAGCTTCTTCTTTTTTTTTGCAGACATTTTTGGACGCGCCTGCGAGGTCACGGCGCGGACGCTAAAAGCGTCATGAAACATTTAGCACGGCTGAGTGCACGTCTGCGGCGTGCGGGCGGGCAGGCGGGCGGGTGGCTTGCTGGCGATCTCCCTCGTCACGCTCACGATGCAGACAAGGGAGACCGCCGTCGAGTCCTCGCGACTGGAGACGCGTGAATGGCAAGTCGAGGTCAAATATCAGCACGGTGTCACGCTACACGACGGGAACATGAGCGCTTTTGTGCATGTGGCTATAAATAGACGATTAGCTGAAGGACAATCACGCAGGGCTCGGCGATACAGCCCCAAAAATCAAACGGACATTTTTTTATTTTTTTTTTACAAAGTGTGATTTTTAGTTTACTTGTTTTAATGCTTCAATTATAGACCTGATCATAGTTCATTTTAATATAGATTAGCTATAACATAGATGGCAAATCCAGGTCCAGAAAGTAAAAAACCCTGCCACAGTTTGGCTTTAGCCCCAGGTAGATAGCTAGCACCCTAGCTAGCTCACATGGTTCTTGTTTACCTGCTAGAGAGCTAACTAGCTAGCACCTGGGGCTAAAGTCAAACTGTGGCAGAGTTTTTACTAGCTAGCTCCCTAGCTAGCTTCCATGGTGGTCGTTTACCTGCTAGGGAGCTATCTAGCTAGCTAGCTACCTAACATCAATGGCTAAAGCCAAACTGTGGCAGGGTTTTTACTTTTTGGACCTGGATTTGCCACCTCTGATCAGAGTTTATTTTATTATAGATTAACTATAACAGAGGTGGCAAATCCAGGTCCAGAAAGTAAAAACCCTGCCAAAGTTTGACTTTAGCCCCAGATGCTAGCTAGCTCCCATGGTGCTTGTTTAGCTTTTAGGGAGCTAGCTAGCTAATATCCAGAGCTAAAGCCAAACTGTGGCAGGGTTTTTACTTCTACCAAACAAGCTCTCAATTCGATTTGATTTAATATCGTTGTTCCATGTGAATGCTTTTCAGTAAGATTTTACTACATTTTAACTTAACTTTTAACTATAAAACATTCTATTTTAAATATTGCCATGTTCCCAAAAACGTATTTATATATTTTGTTTTTTAATGTTTTTTTTATGCTAGAGCATACAGAAGGCTTTGATGCAGCCTCTGACCTGAAGAGGTCACTTAAAGCAATGGTAGTAATAACAAAAAACGTCCAGCAGGTGGCAGCAGAGTATAAGAGATCAACCAGGGCCATGTTGCCAAAAGCTCTTCCCCCCACTGTTTTAAACAGATATGTGAATAATGATGAAACTTCGCTATATTCTAATGCTAATTGCTGCAAAACGGAAACAGATACAAATATACGACAAAAATGTTGATCGTTATTATCCAAATTAAAAGTTTGTTGGACAATTACAGAAAATGGACAATATTTACCAATGAGAGGCTGAAATGAGATTGAGCTATTTTCAGTTCAACAGTAGCTTTAAAAGATGAAGCATTATCAAAATAGATGTTGATGAATGATTTTGATCATCAATTTTGATCATCAATAGATATTTGCAAGAGCCCATCCCAGCTTCACTCTCTCTTTGCTCACCATGCATACCACCACCCCACCCACTGATGAAAATATTTGTGTCAGTGGCAGTAAACAATTAGTCATCACATTTAAATGTAATGCCATAAAAGCTCGAGATAGACCGATGTTTTTTGGGGGGACCGATACCAATACTGATTATTAGTAGTCAAGAATGCCAATAACCGATATTTGAAGCCGATATTCCTTTTCACTAAAAGGGAAAACATTGGCATCAAAATTTGGGGGAAAAAAAATACAAAGTCCAGCTCTTAATTTTTGGGGGGAGTTTTAAAGGAAATGTTTATTGAGCAACTTTTAGGGTTTGTAAAATAGGAAGTTTAAAAAAATGGAAACAAATCTTAGTCAATAGACATCTTTGCTTTTAAAAATCTAACAAAAAGTTACGGAAATCAGTAAGGCAGTAGCATGTTTTCAAAAGTTTAATAAAAACATAAGCAGTTGTTTTC
Source organism: Leptonotus elevatus (assembly GCF_054856555.1). Lineage (NCBI taxonomy): Eukaryota > Metazoa > Chordata > Actinopteri > Syngnathiformes > Syngnathidae > Leptonotus > Leptonotus elevatus. The sequence goes on along the minus strand of NC_141239.1, from coordinate 4,462,226 downwards.
TACAGTAAATAAAGTGTTCAAATATTTCAAATTATCTAAAGTACTACATTTTTACTTATCTTAGTTTTAATTTCAAACAAAAACAGAAGGTGCAGAGTTCCCTGGGTCATTAGCATCTCTGAAAATTTAATTAATTAATAATAATAAAAAAGAAATGAGTTCCCTGAAGTTAACACCCTTTTTTTAATTTTTTTTACAATGGATCTAAGATCGGCCATATGATTCTTCAAAATGGCCGATGCCGATATTTGTCAAAATGCTGAACATTGGCGCCGATAATCGGTCTCGACCCCCGCTTCTCAAAGGCACATCTTACAGTATTTTCATCAACATTTTCTGCTTGCATTTTTTTTTTCCCGAACTGCGATGATGCTCGGCGGACTGCATGGTGGAACGGTAACAGGCGGGCGGGTGGGGGTGAATGCTGGGGGGGGTTACTGTGCATTCTTTATAAGACATCAATGCGAGAGGGAAAGAAAGGGGGTCACCAGGGGCTGGCGGCTCATTGTGCGACCTACAAAATCATCTTGCCAGCAAAGCCGTGGCGGATTTTTTTATGCCCCCCCCCCAAAAAAAACAAAAACCCAGCTTCTTTGCAACGCTCGCTTGATGGAACCCCCACTTACCCCGCTTGCCTTTTCTCTCATGTTCCCCCTTTATCTCGGCGCCGCAGCCTCCGCTTCAGGTAAGCCGAGTTTGACCTTGAAAAAAGGAAGCGGCGGCGGCGGCGGCTAATCGACGGAGCTCGGGATTTGTGTGGAAACGTGCGCGTGTGCGTGTGCGTGCGTGAGCACGATATAGACTGCCATTGACTTGATAATGGCTTCCGCTTCACACAAAAGCCCTCGGCGCCATCGCACACGCACTCCACAAACCCGTAGAAAGACACACTCGTGTTGACACGCAGTCAACACCCCCGCTACATCCTCTTTCTGGCAAATTGTAATTTACAATTGCATACCTTCAGTGTCGTGCCACCGTTTGGCCACAACAAACCGGGTGGCAGCACTGAATTCGAGAAAGACGCACAGCGTAATTGGCAGCAGAGAATAAATGCCTGAAGATGCTCGTATGGTCTTTTTGCGTGTTTTTCAGTGGCAGCTGTTGAAGGGTTTAGAATGACTGTAACATCTATGCTAACTTCAATTAGCACATCTTTGGTTTTGGCATCATAAATTAGCATCAAGCTAACGAGTGTTCATTCTTTATACGGTTTGATTTAACATCTTGTTTAAATGTAACATCTACACTAACTTCAATTAGCCCATCTATGGCTTTTGGCATTAGAAGCTAGCATCAAGCTAACAAGCGTTCATTTTGTACAGTTTACTTGAACATCTCGTTGTTTAAATATAACATCTACGCTAGACCATCTATGGCTCGTGCCATTCTAAGTTAGCATCAAGCTAGTGAGCTTTTATTCTGTATACAGTTTGATTGAACATTTCGTTTCTAGCAGGTAAACGCGCTCAATGGGAGCTAGCTAGCTAGCACCTGAAAGCAAAAATCCTGCCACAGTTTGGCTCTAGCCCAGATACTAGCTCAGCTAGCCAGCTCCCTAGCAGGTAAATTCGCACCATGGGAGCTAGCTAGGGCGCTAAAGCCAAACTGTGGCAGGGTTTTTACTTTCTGGACTTGGATATGCCACCTTTGCTGGCGACCGTTGCTGCTGTGTTGATCCCTCCGGGATTCCGGAGCGCTCACTAACGCGACAGAAAGTCATCGCATGCTGTGAGTGCAAATGCTCTTGCATAGTGGTAGTGTTTCCTCCCGTAGACCCAAAATGTTGCGCGCGTGGTGACGTCAACGTCCCACACGGAACCGATAAGGGAATCGTTAGCAAAAAACGGCAAACGATGCCAAGGAATTGAAACACTGGGAGCCGGTTCTCAACAAGAACCGGTTTTCGATTCCCATCCCTAAGCATGACGCAAGCGCGCTTGGCTTCTTATTTGGCATGAGACAAGTCGTCTTTTCACTTTCTCAAAGTGATGTTGAACGTTGCTCTCCCATTTCCTGACCGAAAGAGTGAAAGCAGTCACGAAAGAACACTTTAAAAAGTGTCTTTTAATAAGATAAAGTGTGTCTTTGGCAAAATCGAATCTTTAAATTACAAAAAAAAAAGGCGTGAATAACAAGCGATTGTAAAAGCAGAATGTCATCGGCTTGGAGGCTTTTCTGCTGTGAATGATGAAAGAGGCCAGTTCCAGCTTCTTATTGTTCCCAGAGAAGATCAGAGTGCCGCGCTTTTAAAGGAAAAGCGGCGTTCGATACGGAGACAAAGAGCGTAGCGCAACGGGCCGCCCGGCCCCCCGCCCGGCCGCCCCCCCTCGGGAGGCTCCAAGACGACAGCGTCCGATCGATGCCGGCTATTCCCGGCCTGACGGGATGAGAGCGACCGAGCCCGCTTGGGAATCGCCAACTAAATCTGGATGGAAGCGCACACGCTCGCCGTCTTACTGCACATGTGCCAGTCAAAAGGTCATTTCAAGGACAGGGCACCCCATAAGAACGTCGGCTAACTCAAACCTGAGATTAAGTGGCATTCGGTAGCGATCGGACAAAATCTGGAGGATGCACTTGTCTTTGAAGAATCCTTGAAAATGGCCACAATAGGCCTAAAACGTACGATTAGATCAAACAATGAGAGACTTCCTGGGTCTTTTTCGGGTATGCCTTCTTGAGACCTTTTTTGTGGGTCTCCTCATGATAGACGTGTCTACCAAATTTCATGTTGCTAAATCAAACTGGCTTCAGGGGCTGCATTTTCAAAAACATTCAAAGGACCCTTGGAAATGACTCAAATGAGTCTAAAATGGCAGCTTTGAAACAAAATGGCAGACTTCCTGTGCCTTTTCCATCATAGCTTCTTGACACTTTTGGTGTTTAATACTCATAAGAGACATGTCTACCGAATTTCATGTCGTTAAGTCAACTTGGCCACGGCCCACAAGGGCTGAATTTTAGGTCAGCACATGACACAACAGACGGAGTATCACAAGAAAGACTCCAATCTTTCTTTCGACCTCTGACCTCAGCGTGAGATTAACGCTATCCCCTGTGCAGATTATTGGTTCATTTGACCCCTGACCTCTATGAGCATCCAATCAGGTCTTCCCCTAACGTCACCTTTGAAGTCAACGCAAAAAGTAGTTGTCTTCATGTTGCCCACTGAACTGGTCGCCAGCCAATGTCAGGGCACAAGCGGACAAACACAGAACTGGTCGCCAGAAAATATTTGCACAAATGAAGACAAACACTGGAGCGTTTGAGAACAGATTTGAACCTGTTACATGAAAACTGTGAGGCAGACACGCTAAGCGCTTGTCCACTGTGCTAATGCTAATAAAGAGGAGGCTAATTGTGATCCATATGAATGGTTGCATATGTTGCTTGTACAAAACCAACCCATAAAGTTGGTTCGGATTGACCCAAATAGTGGACCGGTTCATTTTTTGACCAAAATTGGGATATTTTGACCCTATTGACTCTTCAAACTGCTGGGTCAAATATAACCAAATTGGGTAAAAAAAAAAAAAGGACCGCAAATTGACCCAAGTAGTGGATTGTAAACTTTTTCACCCAAATTGGGTTATTTTTGACCCTCTCGATTCTGCTGGGTTACAAATAACCCAATTTGGGAAAATAATAATAATGAGAATAAATGGACTGTATCCGTGGGTCAATTTGAACCAATTTTGTTTTGTACCAATATATGAATGCATAAATACATACATACATAAATAAATAAATAAATAAAAGAAAGAGTATTTCAAAATATATACTGAAAAAAAATACCGAACCAAAATGAAGTAATGAAAGGATGAGCGAATGAAGAAGTGAAGCAATGAGAGAACCAAGTGAAAAAGTGAATTGATGAAAAGAAGAAGGAAAGTAGTGAGTGAAGAAATGAAATGACAAAAGGATAAGAAGGCATGAATAAATGAAGTCATGATATGATGAGAGGGTGAATAAATGAAGAGGCAGTGGAAGGATGAAGGAGTGAGCAAATAGTAATAGAGGAAAATGTAAGAAGCAATACAAGAGCGGATAAAGGAAATGAATGAGGATGAAAAAGTGAAGCAATGAGAGGATGAAAGAAAAAAGTGAAGCGAAATGATGAACGGATGAATGAAAGTAGGGAGTGAAGAAATAAAATAATGGAAGGATAGAAGAATGAAAGTGTGAATAACACGAAAGTGATAATGAGGCATAGTAAAAGGATGAAGGGGTGAGCAAATGAAGTGATGGAGGGAAACGGAAACGTGAAGAAGCCATAAAAGGATGAGAGAACAAAGTGAAGAAGTGAATAGATGAAGGGAAGAAGGAAAGTGATGAATAAATGAGGTCATGATGGGATGAAAGCGGGAATGAAACAAATGAAGTGATAAATGAAAACGGTGATGAAAGGATGAGTGAAGAATGAATAAATGAAAGGATAAGTGGGCAGGAAATGAAGCCGGGACGAGAGGAATGAAGAGAAATGGAAAAAAACGCAGGTTAGCCTCCATTGAAGGAACCAGCGGAACGAACGCATTGTGGGAATATGAGCACGGAGGGGTTCGCGCGCGAAGGAGCCGGAAGGCAACGGAGCTCGTTCAACTCGGACCCACCTGGTTGTCGGAGAGCGCGGCGTCGTCGCGGGACAGCAGCAGCCTGACGAGCAGGTGCAGGCCGGGCGCGAAGAGTCCGGCCAGGATGGCCCAGGCCAGGGGCAGCGGCAGCATGCCGTAGGTGGCGAAGAGCGCGAAGAGCACGTAGCCCACGCCGTCGCCCAGCAGGCCGTAGCCCAGGCCGGCGGCCAGGATCTGCGTGGCCATGGCCACCCAGGTGACGGCGCCGCTGTACTGCAGGTAGCCGTGCGACGTGGCGTCCTTGCGCACCGCCACCAGGGCGCACACCACCACCTCCACGCCGGCGAAGAAGCCCAGCAGCGCGCCCTTGACCGGGTCCACGGGCGCCGGGGCCAGGGCCAGGTGCAGCGCCAGCAGCGTCAGCTTGGTCACCACGTCCAGGATGTTCATGACCACCAGCGACTTCCGCCGCTGGCCCAGGAAGTAGCGCTGGTACAGGCGCTCCAGGTCGCGCGACTTGAAGGCGTTGCGCAGCGTGGGGAAGATCACGCCGCGGTACGTGTAGCCCCAGTTGAGGAAGAAGTCCGAGTTGCTGGGCGCGCACGACGAGTCGATCTGCAGGAAGCCCAGGTCGCTGCTGGCCCGCTCGGGGAACACCTTGGTGCCGCCGTTGTTGTGCTGTTGCTGCTGCTGCTGCTGCTGCTGTTGCTGTTGCTGCTGAAGCTGCAGCTCGCCCACCGTGGTCTGGTGGCCGGACGACTGCTTGCGGGCGTCCGGCCGCTCGGGCTCGCCTCCTCCCCCGCCCTGCTCGTGGATGAAGCGCTGCTCGGTGATGTGGCGGACCGCGTTCTGCCACAGCAGCCGCTTGCCGCCGCCGCCGCCGCTGCCGCCGCCGCCTTCGCCGCTGCTGCAGCTCGGCGTGCGCTTGATGGTGTACAGCTCCTCGCTGGCGCTCGAACAGCGAACCTCGGACAGCTCCATGCCGGCGAGTGCACGGGCCAGTTACCTCAGCACCTCGGCGGGGGACACGTCCTGGTGTGCGCGTTGCTGCTGCTGCTGCTGCTGCTGCTGCTGGTGGTGGTGGCGGGCGCGGCGCGGCGCGAGGCGGCTGCGGCGTCGCGGGGGGAGCTCGTCGTCATCGTCCTCATCCTCACCAGCGTCCTCGTCGTCGCCGTCACGCGACGAGACGCCTGATAATGATAAATCCGCGCGAGCGTGGAATGGGCGCGCGGATTAGCTCCACGCGCGGAAGCATCCGCAAACGCGCAGCTGGGAAACAAGCACGACGTTCGCGCGCTCCGCTTCTGGATTTGTTGGCGTCTTGACCGACTGACGCTCGACGGCGAGTGCGCGCAAAGCATTCCTCCCTCCTCCTCCTCCTCCTCTTCCTCGCTCCACGCCACGCAACACCTGCCTCTGTCTGATGGGGAGGGAGGGAGGGCGGGGGGAATCCAGATTTCAGTGCGAGCCCTTCTTTCTGCTTCCGCCAAAAGGAGAATAAAAACACACCTCCGACCTTCCTCCTTTTCTTCCTCGTTTCTGTGAGGTCAGCGTGTGACGTCATAGCCGCCACGACGTACGCGCTCTGTTTTCTGTTATGATTGACATTTCAAAAGCACGTGCTTCGAATGACCTTCACCACATGCTGTTTGACCTTGAGGACCAGTTTGTCCCTTTGTAATCACAGCAGGGGGGACTTTTTTTCTTGTTTTATTTTAGTGGACACAGATCAGGGGTCACCGAGCACCAAGAGCTATTTGGGGGCTACCAGTTTGATTCACACTTGCGCAAATATAAATGTGCTCAAAATACCTTTAATAAGTGATTTTTTTTAAATGAATACTCATGATTGTGATTTCCCACAATGATCAATATCAAAATACATCACTGCCAATGTTCAACATCTTCAACACCATTCCTAGCAAATCACAATGTCCCATCACTGTTGAGCTATTTCTAGAAGACGCCCGTGGGCTAGTGGTGTCCCCTGACCCAAATTGTTCCAGAAAAATCCCTTTATTGGAGAGTCGGGAATGGTGAATGATTCCGAATCACCATCGGAAAAATTCCGGAATATTCCCGCAAAATAATGTGAATGAGTTTTTCAATGATGGTCTTCTTATAACATTAGAACGGAAAGATTCAAAACAATTTTTTTTCCTCGCTCAAAATATGCATCACAATCTGTTACGCCGTGGTGTGGTCTGTCTGTCTTTGTTTTCGTTATCCTAGCCATTTCCTGTTTTATTTTGAAGTCTGACTCTTCTCCTTTCAGTTAGCTTGCCTTTCCTCGTATGTTTTTAGCCCTGATTGTTCGCACCTGTGCCGTGTTAACCCCAGATGTTAAATAGTCCTCGTCTTCCCAGTCACATGCCGATGTGTTACCCTAGTTTTCACAGACGCGGTTTTCACAGACGCGGTTTTCACAGACGCGGTTTTCGCAGACTTGTTCCATGGTCCTTTTGTCTTGTCACGTGAGTGTTTTTCTTCTCGTCTTTACCTCCCTTATTGGAGCGCCTTTTGTTGGTCTCTGCCAGTGCCTTTTTTTTTTTTCAGAGGTGATTTTTTGGGCTTGAAAATAAAACTCTAGTCATTGTTTGGCCTTTTTTTTTTTTCCTACTCCGCATCTGAGTCCTCCTTTCTCGGCCACGTGTCACAATCTCCAATGAGCGACACCTACTGAAAGAATTTTCAAAGCAATTGACCCCAAAAGTCCTTAGAAAGTTTTGCAAAGTCAAATAATTATTTTAGTTGTCCCAATACAGTCATGTGATCACATGATTAAAAAAATTTTAGCTGATTGTATCGGCTGAAAAATATTGGATTTTTGACTTTTTTTTTCTTCTTCTTTCTAAACTCAAGACTAAAATATTTTATTTGTTTACTTGACTAGGTGCCATATAAAAAGTTATTTTGGAATATCTTAATTAGAATTTTGAAAAAGTTAAGATGACAAGACGAGTTCAAGGTGCCGCCCATTGACAGCTGGGATAGGCTCCAGCATCCCCGCGACCCTCGTGAGGATGAGCGGCTCGGAAAATGGATGGATGAAGATAACTAACACGATTTGGATTTTCTCTGTTTGTCTTTGTGATGCATCGCTGGCGTAGCGGATCGAGACTCAGTATTAGCAGATATGTCATATTTTCACAACGTAGCAAGCAAATATGGCTGAGAAGTCCATGTTGTTGTTGTTCCAATCAGCAATCATGTTCTCATCAAAACAAATGCACACCCATCCAAAACTTTGCTCAACACAAGTGGGGACAAAACAAAGTCAAATGCGTTTACTCTCGCAAAACTGTTTGGTAAAAATAAATCAATTGGAGTCAAAAAGGGACCAAACTCCGACTTGGGTAAGTGTGACCCAACTTCCCTATTCTTTTTAACAAAACCAAAAAATGTATTCATTTTGTATAAAACCACGTCCAAAATTGGTCTGATTTTTTGCAAAATGACTTTTTTTCCCTTCCAAAACACCCCAAGAAAATTGGTTTACTGCGATTGGCTACCAACCAGTTCAGGATGTACCCCGCCTAAATCCAGGTCCAGAAAGTAAAAATCCTGCCAGTTTGGCTTTAGCCTCAGGTGCTAGTTAATTAGCTCCCTAGCTAGCCCCCATGATGCTTGTTTACCTGCTCGGGAACTAGTAGCTAGCTAGCACCTGGTGCTAAAGCCATGACGGTCAGAGGTGGCAAATCCAGGTCCAGAAAGTAAAAATCCTGCCACAGTTTGGCTTTAGCCCCAGGTGCTCGCTAGCTACTAGTTCCCGAGCAGGTAAACAAGCATCATGGGCGCTAACTAACTAGCACCTGGGGCTAAAGCCAAACTGTGGCAGGGTTTTTACTTTCTGGACCTGGATTTGCCACCTCTGCCTATACTGCCCGAAGACAGCTCAGAAAGATGGAAATTAGTTTATTTTGTACAAAACAGCCCCAAAACTGCTTCCTTTTGTATAAAACAACGTCCAAAATTGGTCTGTTTTTTTGCAAAATTACTTCTTTTTTTTTCCTTCCAAAACACCCCAAGAAATTGGTTTACTGCGATTGGCTGCCAACCAGTTCAGGGTGTACCCCGCCTAAATCCAGAAAGTAAAAGTCCTGCCAGTTTGGCTTTAGCCTCAGGTGCTAGTTAGTTACCTCCCTAGCTAGCTCCCATGATGCTTGTTTACCTGCTAGGGAGCTAGCTAGCTAGCACCTGGTGCTAAAGCCATGACAGTCAGAGGTGGCAAATCCAGGTCCAGAAATTAAAAATCCTGCCACAGTTTGGCTTTAGCCCCAGGTGCTAGCTAGCTAGCTCCCTAGCTAGCTCCCATGGTGCTTGTTTACCTGCGCGGGAACTAGTAGCTAGCTAGCACCTGGGGCTTAAGCCAAACTGTGGCAGGGTTTTTACTTTCTGGACCTGAATTTGCCACCTCTGCCTATACTGCCCAAAGACAGCTCAGAAAGATGGAAATTCGTTTATTTTGTACAAAACAACCCCAAAACTGCTTCCTTTTGTATAAAACAATGTCCAAAATTGGTCCGTTTTTAAATGACCCCAAATTTGTTGCTTTGTTTTGTACAAAACACCTCAAGAAATTGTTTTACTGCGATTGGCCAGCAACCAGTTCAGGATGTACCCCGCCTATACGTGGTATTCACTGACGTTACGGTTATGGCGAGCCCGCCCCTCACGTTGGGTCAACTTTCCACCGGTGTCAACTTTACTTCGATTGTGTTTACACCAAATGTTCTTTTGTTATTTATGAATGTCACCGCCAGCTTCCTCTTAACGTTGCTTGTGTAAGCAAGACATTCTTTGCAGCGGTAAAACGTTGAAACGTTTGGTTAGTGGAATCGATTGCAAACATTTGCCGATACTGCCCGGACCGGACGACATGGCATTGTATGCTTTAATGTAGGATGGCTTGGCTCTCAAAACACGGAAATTCTTGCGCCTTCTGTACTTTCGGCTTTTATATTGATTTGTGAATTTGAGGTGAAGAATCTCGGGTTATTTTTAGACCAAGTTAGCTAGTTCCCAGATAGAAATATACTTTTTTTTCCTGATGAAAGAACCTCTAATGTTTCTTCTGGTAGGTTTCATGTTTTTATAGCAATAGAACACAATATTCAGTGAGCCTTTCATAATCAGTCCAAATCCAGTCAAACAGCCGGGAGCGAAGGGGGTTGCTTCGGTGAAAATGGCTGCCAGTCGACGAGTTAATGGCAATGAATGGCAAACGGCTTGCATGGCTCTGATTGGCTGCCAGTTAGCAAACACCAGTCGTACATGAGATGGGCGTCGGCTGTGAGATGGGACACAAAAGCAAACGGCAAACATTTGTTTTGTTTGTTTGTTTTTCTCTGCAGGTAAACGGGCCAAAGCACTCTTTGATGTTTTCCTCTTCTTGCCGCCGTTTTGTGGCAATTTCGGGTGTCCATCGTCATCACGCCAAATTCCTGGCCCACTTTTTTTTTCTGCTTAGCGAAAGAAGCGGAGCAAAACGGGGCCAAGGCTTGTCAGCAATGAGACGAGCAGCGATGATTCTCTGTGAAACCGAAAACCTTGAGGAGCCCACTCTGCCCCCCCGCCCACCCCCATTTTGACTCACGCATGCCCGGCGGCGTCGAGGAGGAAAGTTGCCTCATTGCTATTCCGTCTATTTTTACCCGTCTTCCTTTAGTCTGCGCCGCTTTGTGCCGCTTTGTGCCGCTGCTGCCGAGGAGACGTCGACGAGCAGTAAAAAAAAAAGAAAAAAAGAAGCAGCACTTGTGATCATCAAGTAGGCCATCAGACGGCCCGCGTCAGGTGAACCACACGTGCGCTCAAGTCGCCTTCAAAAATACTTGCGTCCTTCATTTCCTTCTTCCTCATTTACTTCCTGTCATCCTTCTTTCTTTTCTACCTATCTTCCTTCCTCCCTTCATCCATTCCTGACACACTTTTTTCCTTTCAAGCATGTGTTTTTTCCTTCCTTCCCTTGATCCTTCTTTCCGGGATTACTGCCCATTTTCCTTCCTTCCATTCATCCTTCATCTTCTTTTCCTCATCCCCCTTCCTTTCATCCTTCCTTCCCGTTCTTCTTTACGTTCTTCCTTTCCTCCGTTTTTCCTCCTCCCAAACTACCGCCTTGTTGCTTCCATCCTTCATTATTTTTTTCCATCCCTCATTCCTTCCCTCCTTTCCTTCCAAACTTTCTTCCTTTCATGCGTCTATCCTTCTTTCATTCCTTGTCTCCTATCTTTCAATCCTCATTCATTCCTTTCATCCTCATCTTTCTTTCATTCCTTCCATCAATCACTCCTTTCTTCCTTCATTGCCTCTGACCTCGCGTTCCTCCCTCCTTCTTTCTGTCAACCCTCTTTCCTTGCTTACGTCCCTTCTAACTTCATTATTTTTTCCTTCCTTCCTTCCTTCCTTCATCCCTCCTGTGTTTGCTTCATCCTTCTTTTTGTCCTTCCTTCCTTAGCTACCTCCTCATTAATTTAGTCCCTCCTTCCTTTCCTCTTTCCATACACACTTCCTTCCTTTCATGCATTTATCCTTCATTCCTTACTTTCATCCTCACCTTTCTTTAGTTTCTTCCCTCTTTCATTCCTTGCATCTTTCCTTCCCTTGTTTGTTTGTTCCTTCCTTTTCTTCCAATTTCCTCCCTTTCTTCCATCAACCCTCTTTCCTTGCTTATGTCCCTTTTTCCTTCATCCTTCCTTATTTCCTTTCTTCCTCCCTCTCGTCCTTTTTTTTTCTAGCAACCTTCCTTCCTTAGCTATCCCCTTCCATCCTCCCTCCCTTCTTTCATTCAGTCCTTTCCTCCTTTCCTTACATACTTTGTTCCTTTCAAGCATGTATCCTTTCATTCCTTCCCTCCATCCTTCTTGCATTCATTCCTTCATCTTTTCCTCAGTCCTTTCTTCTTTACATTCTTCTTTTCCTCCATTCTTCCCTCCTTTCCTTCCAAACTTTCTTTCATTCATTCCTTGTCTCCTATCTTCCTTTCCTCATTCCTTACTTTCATTCTCATCTTTCTTTCGTTTCTTCCCTCGTATTCTTCCTTTTCCACCTTCCCATCTTCCCTCCATTGGCAGCTTTCTTCCTTCCTCCTCACCCCTGTTTTTTATTCACGCACCCAGAGGCTTCACGCCGTGCTGGACCGTCCCTCACGCGCAACGTTGAAAAGAAGAAACACACGCCTAAACAGCCTCTTACGGTTTGTTGTGCGCGAGCGTGCGCTTTCCTGAGCAGCATCAGCAGCGGCTTCCCGCCGCGAAGGTCGCCGCCGCAAAATTGGTCAAAGCGCAGCAGCTGAGCGGACAGCACGCGCGACCCCTCGATGATTTACCGCCGCTTTGTTCGTTCCAAATGTCCTGATGTGCACCTAGTACACCGTCAATAACACCCACACCCTAAATTGTCTAGAGCGCCTCATTGTGCTTCATATTCTTTGCATTGCAAAAATCACATGCAAAGTAACGTTATTTTTGTGCATTTTTTTTAACTGACAATAAAAACACATGCACATTTATTTACATACATGCATTACGGGACTTCAATTTACACACACACACACACACACGATCGAGTACATAATTTTTTTGACTAACATGCTAACACTAGATTCATTGTGTGTCTGAGTGCGTCTGTGTGTGAAGACGATGTCGATCTCCGGCCGCAAAAGCAAACATGCTGATGAGCTCCAGCAGGTAGATAAGGTGTGCAGAGGGTCGCCATGGTAACAGCCAGCGGCGGAGGAACGGCGAGTAACAAGTGAAAAAGGGAACATCAGGAACTGTAAATCTGAGATCAGTAGCTTTTTAGCATTGCATCAATAGCGTAACAAACATCTTAGCACACCATAACACTGTAGCATACAGTCATCGCAAAGCGCCTTAGCATAGCATTGTACCATATCATGGCACTGTAGCATAGCTAATAGCATAGCATCTTAGCATAGAGTGACATCAAAGATTAGCATCATAGCACTGCCTTTTAACAAAGCATGATACTGTAGCATAGCGTCTGAGCATAGCCTGACATTTTAGCAAGCGTAGCATGAAATCATAGCATGGCATCTTAGATTGACACTTTTGTGGCATCACATCTTAGCATTAAGTTGACCTCAGGTATAGCATCATAGAATAGCATCTTAGCATAGCGTGACAGTAGCATTGCTAAAAGCATATCATCTTAGCAGAGCGTGCCATTAGAAATGAGCATCATAGCATAGCATTTTAGCATAGCATGATACTGTATCATAACAGTGACTTTTTAGCATAGCATGAAATAATAGTATAGTACCTAAGCATAGAATGACACTGTAGTTGAGCCTTTTAGGATAATGTTGAACTCAAGTATAGCATCATAGCATAGCATCTTAGCATAGTGTGACACTGCAGTATAGCATAATAGCATAGCATTTTGGGCATAGCAAGACACTGTAGCATAGCATAAATAACATAGTATCTTTGCATAGCGTAACAATGTAGCACAGCGTTTTAGCATAGCGTGGCATCTTAGCTTAGCATGATTGGGCACAGGGCAGAGAACTGAATGGTCGCCAGCCAATGGCAAGGTTTAAAGGCAAACAATGGATTGGTCGGCAGCCAATGGCAGGGCTCATATAGAGGTACATTGAAGGTACAAAGAGACCAGTATTAGCTTGGTCGCAATATTTGTCTGTAATTGGAAAAAAAAGGAAGAACTGCGTTCCCAATCGTATCTGGCGATGGCTGCAAGCTGAAGTTTGAACGTAAATAAATGAGTTTGTCTTCTTGACCTTCACTTTTACAAGGTTCTTTTAGTCATCGTTCACAATACGGCGATAGCTTTTAGTTTAGTTTTTTAAATATTAACAAAATCATTGGAAAATGTAGTCAACTGAGTTAACAGCACGGTGAAGTCAAGGTACTAAGTTGCACTTGTCAATTTGTGTCAACAACGTCACCATTAGAAAGACGCTAATGCTGCTCATGCTAATCTACACTAAGAACTAAGGATGATGGTTGCAGCTACACAGTCCCCAGTTTGCCACATCGGGAATCGACTCCGTTAGCATAAAGCTAAGGCATAATGGAAATTGGGGTGGCTAACAAATAGCAACACAATGAATTTATGGCAGAGAATTAAGAGCAAGAAGAAGAGGCAGAGGAGGCCCCCTACTAAGCTACAGTAATAGTTCCTACAGAGCCGAAATAATATTTTATATAGTTTTTTTTTTCTTTTCACATGTGTTGTTTGGAGGTTTACAATTTAGTGCAACTTTGATGCTAATTCTGTTAGCCCATCAATGGTGTTCCACATTTTCATTTAGCATTAAGATAACGGACTTCCCCGAGATGACATAATAAGGTTTGATTGAATCCGATTGCTGGCAGATTTTCTTGGCCGTGAAAAGAGCGAGGCAGCGCGGCGCGGCGTCTGTCGCCAAAACGTCGGCGTCGCGAACACCGCCAGCTGGTGGAGCAGCAAAAGTGTTGCAGCAGCTGAGAGGAGTCAACACCAACGACACCAGGACGCGCGCAAACCCGGCCCCGGCCGGGTCGGTGCCACCCTGCCAAGCTGATATTGCGTGACTTGGGGACGCTCAGGAGGATCCACAAACGTCTGCACAATCATGTTAGGATTTGGTTGTTGTTTTTTTGCGAGCAACGCGAGCGTGACGCGATGAGATTTGACGCCTCATCAAAGTGAAATCCACGTTTGCTAAAGCCCCTTTGGTCGCAATTTGGCAAATGAAAACAGGGGAAATTATCCTTGCTGCTTTGAGACAGGAAGGTCAAAGTTCACCTTTCGGATTTTTGCTCTCCTTTGGTAACAAGCTGGAAAAATGGCTTTACGTTTCCATTCCAGTACAAGTCCATTTTTCTTTTTTATTGTACTATGGATGTTTTAATTGTTGCAATTTAATGCATAAAAGGTGCAAAACAAATCAAGTTTGATTGATTGATTGATCGCCTGCCAAGGTTTTATTGAATTTGTGTTTCTGCTCTTTTCTGAAGGAAACAAACGAGCGCCATTTTGAAAGCACTTGCGCCGGCAAAGAGTGACGTTGCTCACAAGGAATATGTGACAGCAAATAAACAAATTTGATTGCACGCTTCATTTTGAACCGGGCCAAACAGTCGTCAATGGCAGCCTTTCCACAGTACACCCACTTCCTGTCTTTCAAGAAAGTGGGTGTGGCTTGCCAGGCTATCAAAAATCCTCAAGAACAACAACATTTCAGGGGGACAAAATGAATGTCAATGTGAAATAATGCCCTGTTTTTGTGGAATAACGGAATGTTTTTTTTTTTAAACGGATTCATCAGTTAATTTTTAAAAAATGGACAGACTAATTCTCCGTTTATTTGCCCTTTCTCCTGATTTTCACCAATATTCTCCTAGGAATGGTTGTAATTTTAATTTGCCCTTATGTCAAACATCTCAATACAAGAACAATATTGCATTCAGAGGTCCAAAATTTTGGAATGCCGATGAAAAATGTATGTGTCCTCTGGAGAGAAAAATAAAAATAAAAATGTATGTGTCACAGTCTAGTCGTCCGCGTCACAGTCTAGTCGTCTTCTTCTCAGTCAAGTTGTCTTCGTCAGTCTAGTCGTCCTCGTCACAGTCTAGTCGACCACATCACAGTCTAGTCGTCCTCATCACAGTCTAGTCGTTCTCGTCACAGTCTAGTCGTCCTCTTCAAAGTCTAGTCGTCCACGTCACAGTCTAGTCGTCCACGTCACAGTCAAGTCGTCCTCTTCACAGTCTAGTCGTCCACTTCGTCACAGTCTAGTCGTCCTCTTCACAGTCTAGTCGTCCACGTCACAGTCTAGTCGTCCTCGTCACAGTCTAGTCGTTCTCGTCACAGTCTAGTCGTCCTCTTCAAAGTCTAGTCGTCCACGTCACAGTCTAGTCATCCACGTCACAGTCAAGTCGTCCTCTTCACAGTCTAGTCGTCCACTTCGTCACAGTCTAGTCGTCCTCTTCACAGTCTAGTCGTCCACGTCACAGTCTAGTCGTCCTCGTCACAGTCTAGTCGTTCTCGTCACAGTCTAGTCGTCCTCTTCAAAGTCTAGTCGTCCACGTCACAGTCTAGTCGTCCACGTCACAGTCAAGTCGTCCTCTTCACAGTCTAGTCGTCCGCGTCACAGTCTAGTCGTCCACGTCACAGTCGAGTCCACTTCGTCACAGTCTAGTCGTCCTCTTCACAGTCTAGTCGTCCTCGTCACAGTCCAGTCGTCCTCGTCACAGTCCAGTCGTCCACGTCACAGTCTAGTCGTCCACGTCACGGTCTAGTCGTCCTCGTCACAGTCTAGTCGTCTTGGTCACAGTCATGTCGTCCTCGTCACAGTCTAGTCGTCCTCGTCACAGTCTAGTCGTCCACGTCACAGTCTAGTCGTCCACGTCACAGTCTAGTCGTCCTCGTCACAGTCTAGTCATCCTCGTCACAGTCTAGTCGTCCACGTCACAGTCTAGTCGTCCACGTCACAGTCTAGTCGTCCTCGTCACAGTCTAGTCGTCCTCGTCACAGTCTAGTCGTCCTCGTCACAGTCTAGTCGTCTTGGTCACAGTCATGTCGTCCTCGTCACAGTCTAGTCGTCCTCGTCACAGTCACACTCTCTGCCAAGTCGCCACGTTCTGCCTAGTCCTCTAGTCCAGTCATGGCGACCAGTCTACTCATGTCCATTCACGTCACGTCCAGTTATTGTCTACTCACCTTCCTCTATCTGTTTTAAGAAAGTTTCTCACATTGCCCTGCATTCCTGTCTCCCTGCCATGTTTTCCCGCATTTGGGTCCACCATCTTGCAACCACTCACACCCGGCATGACAGATTGATTGATTGATTGATTAATTAGTCAAACAGATGCTGAAAGGTCACAAAAGGTCATTTTCTGCCGCCAACAAGATGAGAAGAAGATGAAGATTTTTGATTAAATTTTCTCACAATTTCCTTTTTTTCTTTTTAACTGTGAGAAGTGTCTTCGTGGTTTGTGTCAAACGTTGATTTGACAACTTCAACTACATTGCCGTTTGTTTGCACAATGCGCAGGTTGGAAGAAAAAAAAAACTGAAAAAGGAAATGCCGATACCCGGAAACCCAAAAAACAACGTTTTGCAAGACTTAGGACTGCACCATCATTTGACAAGATGGACATTTGTGAAAAAGGAACTCACAAATGACTCAAATGTTCAAAGTGATGAAACCCATTTTAGCCAAATGTTACAATTTTTTTATTTTCACAGGTTGCAACTGGCAAACGACAGAGCAAAAATGTTGAGTTTGATATGAAATTGCAGCCTACAGGCTTACACTGAAATCCCCCATGAGTGATTATCAGTATAATCAATTTAATGACATTAAAAAATGATTCTTTTTCTTCAAAGTAACGAGGTTTTCAAATGTTGGCCATGAGCCCGAAATTTTATATAGAAAAAGAAGAAGTAAGTCTAAATATGTTGGCAGCGTTTGCAAACAGCGAGAACGTAAGAAGCTTACGTATCATCTGTCCACTTTTCGGAAGCGCGCGGATCATCAGATTAAAAAAAAGAAGAAGTGGGATTAAGTTCAACTCGTCGGCAATCTGATCGCAAGAGCTTCTTAAATAACAAGCTCATGAATATTCATACATTCACGCTGGGAGGCCCAACGTCGCCTGTGTTTGGCTGACAGGCAGGAAGTGCAGAGGATTCCAGAATTCTTTCTTAGAATTTTGACGTGCTCCTCTGCAAAGTTTTTTTTATGTAGTTATTATTTCCGCATTTAAAGTAGTTTAAAAGATAACGATTGATTTTCATTTTGAAATTCAATACAATAAAACATTATAAAATGTATATTTAAAGTTTAGCAAAAAATATTTATTTTCGCCCCAAAAAGGTTCATGCTTAAATATCTTACTAAAATATTTTATTTCAACAAAATAATGGTTTTCTCATTTTTAAACTGTATCATAAATCTTTTCATTTAATTGCATTGTTCATCATGATATCATTATTACACCACTTAATCAATTATTTTCCCAATTAAATAAAAACATATTTGATTGTCCAATCAAATTTGATTTCTATAACACTCTTTATATATAAAAAGTAACAAACTGCTGTCCAGTTTTTCTAATTAGCGCCACTTCTACCAAAAGCCCCAGCAAGTGTTGTACAGAGGTGGCAAATCCAGGTCCAGAAAGTAAAAACCCTGGCTTTAACCCCTAATGCTAGCTAGCTAGCACCATGGGAGCTAGCTAGAAAGCTAGCTAGCTAGCACATGAAAGTAAAAACCCTGCCACAATTTGACTTTAGCCCCTGATGCCAGCTAGCTAGCTACCTAGCAGATAAAAGAGCACAATGGGAGCTAGCTAGAGAGCTAGCACCTGAAAGTAAAAACCTTGCCACCACAATTTGGCTTTAGCCCCTGATGCTAGCTAGCTAGCTAGCTCCCTAGCAGGGAAACGAGCGCCATGAGTGCTAGCTAGCTAGCACCTGAAAGTAAAAACCCTCCCACAATTTGGCTTTAGCCCATGATGCTAACAAGCTATCTGTTGCTGTTGTAGCTAGCTAGCTCCCTAGCAGCTGATAATCAGTTGTATGTATGGAAGTGGGCGTGGAAAGTAAGATGTCTAATGTCAGTCCCATTGAAAATGAATGGGGAAAAGTTTTTTCTTAACTTTATTTCGAACATTTAAAATGACAATAAAACAAAAGAACATAATTTCACAATTATTTCAAAAACAAATCAAACAGAGACATTTAAGTTATTCCGCAAAACAAGGATGAAATATAACTTTTTTTTCCCCATAAATAATAGTAATGACTTCCAAAAAAACTCATTTACAAAAGAAAAGACTTACTGTTTGAAATGGAATAGGATGAAGCAACTGCTTATCTAGTCCAATACCCCGATTTTACCAAATTTATTACTTGAACTCATTATTCATAAATGCCTTAAAAATGATTGCCAAATATTTTTACTTCTTTTAATGTTTTCCTCAAGACCATTCCACAAAACCACTCCACAGATCGAAATGCACATACTTTTGAGTTTCGTGCGAGCATAATGTTGTTTGAATTTCAATTTACTTTTAAATAATAACACCCTCTCTCTCTGTAAATAATTGTTGTATGTTGCCGGGCAGCATTTTATGATTTGCCTATACATTATTTGTCCATTTTTAAAATCTACCAGATCCCTAAACTTTAGTGTGCATAATTTAAAAAATAGTTTATTGGTGTGTTTAAGGTATCCTACATGATTTATTATTCTTATGGCTTTTTTTTTTTGCAGTGTGCATAATGATTGTATTGTGGTTTTGTAGAAATTACCCCAAACTTCTACACAGTAATTCAAATATGCTAATATTAATAAACAATACAAAATATACATTGCTTTTTCATTTAATATGTGTCTGGCCTTTCCCAACAATCCAACAGTGCTTGCTACCTTTGCCCTAAAATGTTTTATATATAAATAAATTAAATATAATATAATACAATAATAATAATAATAATAAAAAAACAATCATGTTTTATATGGGCTTTCCAGCAGATTTTGTCGACAAGAATCACACCCAGAAATTTATTTACACAAACCCGTTCAATTTGAGCGTCATTATTCCTCTGTATTATTTGTGTATTTATTTTACGGTTTCCAAACAACATCAGTTTGGTTTTATTCAGAAGAAGTTTGTTTAAATCAAAGCATGTTTTAAGTTTATTTAATTCTTTGGTGACCACCAGCACAAGCTGCTGCATGTTGTGCCCAGAACAGAAAATGTTTGTGTCATCTGCAAATAGCACAAACTTTAAGATTTTCCAAACCATACAAATGTCGCTTATGTACATAATGAACAATTTTGGTCCCAAAACCGACCCTTGTGGGACTCCACAAGTAATACCCATTTGAGTTGATTTGTGATTTCCCAATTACACAAATTGATTCCTCTTGGATAGAAAATGTATCAAGCAGTTGAGTGCAACTCCTCTAATTCCATATTTTTCAAGTTTCCTAACTAGTACATGATGATTTATTGTGTCAAATGCTTTTTTTTTTAAGTCTACAAATCCTCCTATTGCATTTTTTTGGGTCCAGAGAACTGGTCATTTATTCCATTAGCCCCATTAATGACATTAAAATTAAAGTACCACTAATTGTCACTGCCGCCTAAGTGGTGCGAAATTCATTCTCTAGAGCCATCCCCTGAGGGAGCGGTGAGCAGCAGCAGCAGCAGGAGCCGCGCTTGGGAATCATTTGGTGATCCAACCCCCCAATTCCAACCCTTAATGCTGAGTATCAAGCAGGGAGGCAAATGGATCCCATATTTAGAGTCTTTGGTATGACCCTGCCGGGGATTGAACCCACAACCTCCCAGTCTCAGGGCGGACACTCTACCACTAGCCCACTGAGCTAGTTGATGTGAATCAACCTTAGTCTAAATCCATATTGACTGTCATTGTTAGATAGAGGTATCTTAGTTATCCCATATTTAGTCTTTTATTAATTGTAAAGCATTTATTCAACCTTGTGAATGTATTCAACATTGTGACCTCTGTTTGAACTGTGTGAGTTGGAGTCAACTGCAGTCAAAAGACAGGAAATGTGCCCTGATCACAAGACAAATGGCCGGAACATTTTTATGGCCGAGAAGCTTTTAGTGTTAAAGAATGTCTGCATTGTTGCCTGTGTAAATGATTGTCACATTGCTGCTGCGTGTTTCCCCAAACCCCTCAGAGCAGTAATGTCCATGTGGTAGGTCATCCCAATAAAAAGAGGAGAAACGACCGAAATGGGCAGGAGGTTGTGATCTGCACATCTCTGTTAATCCTCCTCGCGAGTCTATATCTCGTCTTCCTTCCGTGTCTGTTTATTAAATGTTCAAGGTTGAATGAACCCAACAGTCATTTAACAATTCATACTTTTCAATGAAATCATCTAGTCTATTTGTAAAAAGGTTTTCTAACATTTTTGGAAACAAAAAACAAAACCTTTTTGCAAATAGACTAGATGATTTCATTGAAAGTTGACTATCAACGTTAAATTGTGCCAATACTGTAAATCAGACGATAGACACCCCGGAAGGCGTGAATTTTTGAAGCAAGTTGAAATTTGAACGTTGAGAATCAGATGTATTATGTGGGAGTAGTTTCATGGCAAAAATAGTGAGGAGAACAAAAATCACAAAAACATATGTGGGAATGCTGCATTGAAAAGCAGTGCGGAGTCTCACGGTGACTTCAATGTCAAGGATATGCCAGGACAAATGAATGTAATTTTACAGTTAATTTACATTTCAATCGGTGTTTATTGTAATTTGCTTCCCAGTGCTCAAAAGTCTTATCTTATGAAAATGTTTCAACTCGGATCATAGCTGTCAAGGATCGATTACATCATCATCGTGGTGCTACTCAGGAGCGTAGCCAGAAAATTTTCATTGGGGTGGCCAGTGTCATTTTATAAATAAATAAAATCTTATATAATAGATAAAAACTAAATAATATATATATATATATATATATATATATATATATATATATATATATATAATTAATAACAATAATAATCACCAATAATAATCATCATCATAAATAAAAAAATAAAATCTAATATAAAAACAATAATAATAACATTAATAATAATAATCATAAATAAATCCATAAAATCTAATATAACAAATAATAATAATAATATTATTATTAAAACAATAATAATACAATTAATAACATTAATACTAATCAATAATAATAATCATAATAATGATAATAATAGTAATCATAAATAAATACAAATCTAAAAATTTAATAATGTTAAAAACAATAACAATAAAATCAATAACATACATAATAATAATCAATAATCATCATCATCATCATAATCATGAAGAAAAATCACGGATACAAAAATGTTCCCTTTGGTATGGGGGTGGCCAGAGGGGTGTCCATGGGCACCATGTAGCTCCGCCCCTGGTGCTACTATGCTCTTGTTTGTGTACAGTATTTCCATTGGTCAGCCCTGCTGGCAGATGTCAATCATTTGACTTGAAGAGACACGTCCAATCCTCTAATCGGCGGCCTTAAACCCAAAAGGTCTTTAAGAGCTTAAAAAGCACAACCGACTTTCACACTCAACTAGCGCGGCCTGCTGTTATTTTTAGCGACATGCTGGCTAATTAGCTTGAAGCTAAATCTTTCCCAACACTTAAGTTTGGTCAATAATTTGTAAAAATGACACCCACACACATGAACTGATTAATAGCATGGATTTGTGAAAAGATCCTGAAATTTAGCAAATTCCGGCAGTACTACTTTTCACGTTGTGTGCGATATTTCCTTGCAATAAAAAAATTATCAGGAAAGAAGTAATACAAATCTATGGAAGCGTATTGTTGCAACACCAGAAAAAAAAAGTTCAATGTTACGCTATACCGTGATTACTTACACGTTAAAACGTGATTAAATATCATGATTTATTGTGATAACTTTAACATTATAACCTAATGAGTTTCACGAGTTAATGCGATAACATTGACATTATAAAGAGACAAGTCGCACATCGTAACGTGATAAGTTTCACAATTTAACATGCTAACTATAACATGATAAAGTTTCACTTTAACATGTTAAGTTTTACTTCACTTCCGTGTTCAGCAAAACAAAACAAAGCTACCTTTTGTCCTTGTTGTGTCTTCGGAATCAAATATACGAGCTACCCAGCTCTGCTGTTATTCTATACAACTCTAATAAATAAATAAATAAATAAAATGGGGGCAAGTATTTCAAAAGGTTTCACATGTAAAAATACGACAGCCACATCAGACTGGCATTCACCTGAATTGAAAGCAGTTGCTTTGTTTTGCCCAATGTGGATGACAAAACAAACTTAGCAGAGTTACATTTATCAAGTTAAAACAACAATGTGCTTATTTCCTCAACAATCCAAAGTGGATCCAACATACCTAAACCTTTAGGTAAAAAAGTAACCTGACTTTTGCCACAACGTTTGCATTAGTTGTCCAAGTGTCAAAGTCAACTGATCAATCAACAAATCAACCGATAATGTGGTAATTTTAACGAATAGTCAGTCAAGTCAGACGGCACGTGGGGGAATCATGCAATGACGTCACCTTACCGTTATCTCTTGCGCGCGCGCGCGGCGGGGGCGGGTCTTGCACACCTGCGCGAGTCAGCGTTCCATCACGGTGCCTTCACGGATCCTCGTTTGTTTGGCTGTCACTCTGTGCACTCCAAGAGCGCGGGGGGGTTTCTTTTCGTTTCTTGTCCCCCCCCCCCCTTTTTTTTTGTGTATTCCGCTCACGTGTAAACACTTCCGTGTTGTGCTCGCACCGAGAAGGAAGTCTGAAACGAGGCCGACGGGCGGCTTCCGTCTGCCTTGTGAGCGTCCACAGACGCCCGCGCCTCTGTGAAGGTCTCCCACCCCCGAGTGAGTGAGTGAGTGAGTGAGTCGAAGCATAGCGGTGGACGGTGGTGGTGCTCGGACCGTACGTTAGCTCGAGAGGCTAAACGCTCTGTAGGCTGCTCGTCCGCGGAGCGAGTTCGGCTTGTGTCGGCGACCTTCTGCGTGTTGTCCTGGAGCTCGCTGGCTCGTTAACTTTGACGGTCGGGTGCCGTCGGGACGCGGAAGTGGTCGCCATTCCGATGTCAGAAAGATGGAGGCTAACTAACTAGCTGCCCACACAGTCACTGCGACACTTGGACTTCGCCGACATGCCAGCAGGTAAGAGCACACACGGGACAGAAAGGATTTCAAGCTTGAATGTTGATATGTACCTGTGACGTGGCCGAGAACTTTTAAAACAGTGGTTCTCAACCTTGATTCAGTGACGTACCCCCTGTGAAACATTTGATCTCTTGAACAATTTGGAAATAAAAAGAGATAACTAACTAATAACAAACAAATAAAGATTTGTGCACATACAGATTATCATCAACATAAAGTGTCATATTTTGGGATTATAGTAAAGCTCTGTTCTAAAAAAGAAATAATAAACTAAATTTTAAATAAAGTTTTCAAGTGATTGACAGGCAATTCTTGGTGGCAGATGACAAGTTGGGTCAAACCATTCTGGTATGGGGGAGATTTCTGTGTTTTTACGACACTGAAATTCAATTGCCTACTGAATATAAAATTCATTTTATGAACTTTTTTAGAAATATTTACATATACTTTAAAAAATATATTTTAAAATCTCACGTACCTCCTGGAGTGCCTTCACGTACCCCCATTTGAGAACCACACACCAAGCATTAGTGGTGCGTTTAGGGACCCCGGGGTTGAGTAGATTGTGTTTGGACAACAGTTGAACCCCCTTTTATAGTGGACCATGTGTTCCAGACCCGGCCGAGATGGGAAAACATCCGCGATGTTCACAATTCGTTGACAACAAACAACATATTTGTATTTCTTTTGCCTGTGACTAGCATACAAACCGGGCAGATTGCTATAGTAGTCAAACCACATTTTCAAGTCAAAATAATGGCAATTACAACGCTCTAAATTCCAATGCTTTTCAATGAGCAGAGAGCTTCCTTTCACCAAGGTAATGCTGCATTCGAGGAAGGTGGGAAGTCGTAATGATCTCGCTCGGATTGTTCGACCTCAAAAGTGTTCGAGGCAAATGTAAACAACAATGATGGCTGATTATGATAAATTGTTTGTTATGCTGTCAGTCGTCATCACATCGGCCAAACAATTGGCCATTTTCCCCTTAAAACGTCATCAAAGTAAACCGAAGTTTCTGATGTTGTGAAAGTACTCTGAATGCACCATTTTGCTTGCGGAGCATTAGCAACTAGCTAGTGTGTAGCCTATGTTATTTTCTTCTGTTGTCTGCATTATTAATTTGTACATACTGTACTTCTAAAGAATTCAAAATGTAAACTAATGATGGTTTTAAAAAGAGCAGGTACAATGTGCTGCTATTTACATATCGGCACTGTCCTGTGAAAAACACGTACATTTTGACATTTTTATGTTTATGAGATAAAACTGAATGCAGACATCCCAAAAAAATGTAAAAACATTTTTATTTTATTTTTTAAAAAGGACATCAATGTTTTTCACAAGACGGCGACGATATGTTCCGATTAGTCAACTAATCCCGACTACTGTTGGTGATTAGTCAACTCGCAAAATAATCGTTTGTGGCAGTCCTAGTTGGAACACTTTTTTTTTGTGTTTAATTTAATTAACAACATTTAAAAAATGCTAAACCATGAATCAAACACATTAGCATGAAGGTTGTAGCTATGTGTACTAGGGCTGGATATCAATTCTAATTTCATCAATTGATTTCGATGCACAAGAGTTCATTTTGATTCAATTTAGATTTTTCCCGATTCAATTCGACTGACTTCAGTTCAATCCGATATCAATTAATTTTGGAACATCAAATCTTCTTAAATGTCAAGGACATGATAAAAACTACACAAATATTAAATAAAATTATTTAAATAAAAATAAATACAATATAAATAAATAAGATAAAATTATAAAAAAAATTTGGCTGAGGAAGTAACTGGTTAAATGATTGAGTTTTTAATAAAAAATAACACGTGTTACAATCACTTACACAAACATTGACATTAGCAAAGATGAGATAAAAATATTTTCACAATTCTAATCTAATAATTGTAAACATAAACTAAAACGATTCTGAATTGTCTTAAAGTGCAGTAAGTCAGGTATTTTATAAATGTAAGAAAATACTTTTAAATTCATGTAAACAGTACATTTTTAAGAAAACTGTTAGATACAAATTGGCCTTTAAAATAAAATTTTCTTCAGAATTGATGGGGGGGAAAAATTAGATATTTAAATATTCGATTCATAGTTTTATGAATCGATATTGGTCTCGAAAAGGAAAATCGATTCTAATGATTTTTTATTTTTTTTTATTTTTAAAACCCAGCCCTAATGTGTACAGAACACTTTTTGTTGTTGTTGCTTGCTCCGACAGCTCGTTAATTCAGTGCAGCTGATTGACAAGCCGAGTCACATGAGTGGACTTTGGACTTGGGCACCGCTGCCGGTCACGCGGTCAAGGACTGACGCTTGACGGACACCTTGTTAAACTCCGACAGCTGTTTTGAGTGTCGGGCTAGCGGTGAACTTCCCCCAGGAGCACACCTGTGTGACCTTCCAACACGGAAGCTGTCGGGAATGATTTAGAGGCTGCGCTCGCTCGTCTGGGAAGACGGATTAGTGTCTGGGAAAGCTGCGGAAGGGCTCAATTTAGCGCAGGTGTGGGCAGAGACTTGGCAAGGGTCACAGTATTCCCCAGCCTGTGTTCATGTGATCAAATAAGTCTGTTTGGGGACTGTTTTTGTGTCAGAAAATGGGCTCCACAAATCCCTTCAAATTACAGCCAGACTTTATAACGTGATTCTTTCTCAATCTTTTCACATCATCCACTGCTCAAGATAGCCCGTCTCCTATTGGCTGACAAGTTTCAGTTCAATAAATATCCACAAATAAGCTCACATGGGCTGGAATTCCGAGGCCTTCTCCAAGTCGACGAGTCAAAACGTTTCTTGCTAGGGCTGCTCGATTATGGGGGGGGGGAAAAAATCGCCATTATTTTGGCAATAATTGAAATCACGATTATTCAAACGATTATTTAGTTTTTGGTACAAAACAAGAATATTAAGTATTTAAAAAATATCAAGACTAATAAAAAAAAAATAGAAACACTATAATTATGTAAGTTCCTTTTGGACCAAACAGAATTTGATGTTTTGTATATATTTATATATAATATATATGTGTATGTATATATAATATAATATATATATATATATATATATATATATATATATATATATGTATGTGTGTGTGTATATATATATATATATGCGTGTGTGTGTGTATATATATATATATATATATATATATATATATATATATATATATATATATATATATATATATATATATATATATATATGTATATATATATATATATATATATATATATATGTATATATATATATATATATATATATATATATATGTATATATATATATATATATATATATATATATATATATGTATATATATATATATATGTATATATATATATATATGTATATATATATATATATGTATATATATATATATATATATATATATATATATATATATATATGTATATATATATGTATATATATATATATATATATATATATATATATATATATATATATATATATATATATATATATATATATATATATATATATATATATATATATGTATATATATATATGTATATATATATATATATATATATATATATATGTATATATATATATGTATATATATATATATATGTGTGTGTGTGTGTGAAAAGATATATATGTGTGTGTATGTGTATGTATGTGTATATATATATATAAATGAGAGACAAATGAGAGAGGTATAAATTTAAATAACTCAAATTTGAATTAATTTAATTTTTGACTATTATTCAGATTTTATGAGATAAGAGAGAGATGAGGGATGAGGGAGAGATGAGATATGAAATTGAGAGAGAGATGAGATATGAGAGAAATATGACAGAGAGAGATGAGAATGAGAGAGAGAGATGAGAATGAGAGAGAGAGATGAGTAAGGAGAGAGAGATGACAAATGAGAGAGATGAAATGAGAGAGAAAATAAAGAGATGAAATATGAGAGAGAGAGATATGAGAGATATGAGAGCGATGAGAGAGAGATGACAAATGACAGAAAGTCCAAATTGCTGCGCTTCTGCTTGTTGGCCACAAGATGGCAGCAAGAGACCAATAGTTTTCATCCCAAAATTTGGTTCTTCAAGGCCAAAAGTACAGAACTTGGAATTGGCGCACAGAACTTGGATATCCACTTCCACCTCCTGGAATTCGACTTTGGCGGAGGGACGAACCAGCAACCCTGGGATGCTCCACGCCCGTGTTCTCGGCCCCGCTTGACAAGCTATGGGCCCGCTTCGCGGGCTGGGCGAAGCCGATTGGTCAAATTCCTGAAAGTGGCCTCTTGAGGTAGAATTCCTGGCATTGGACTCAAGCCGGAAGGGGGGCCCAACGACCCTGGGATGCTGCAGGCCCGTATTCTCGGCCCCGCTTTGTATAGGTATAAATTTAAACAACTCAAAAATATGTATTATTAATACTTATTTTTGAGTTGTTTAAATGTATACCTTTTTTTTTTACGATGATGCTGATTTTATGAGATATAAGAGAGAGATGAGAAAAAAGAGATGAGAGATGAGAGAGATACATTAGAGAGAGATGAGAGAGGGATGAGATATGAACATGAGAGAGAAATGAGATATGAGGAAGAGATGAGAAATGAGAGTGAGATAAGAAATGAGAGATAAGATATGAAAGAGAGATATGACAGGAGAGCTATGAGGAAGAGATGAGAAATGAGAGAGAGAGATGACAATGGGAGAGAGAATAGAGAGAGATTAAATATGAGAGACGAGATATATATATATATGAGATAAGAGGTATGAGAGAGGTATAAATTTAAACAACTCAAAAATGTAACATGAACTTTTTTTGGCATTTATGCTGATTTTAAGAGATATGAGAGAGAGATGAGAAAAGGGATGAGATATGAGCGAATTTGGAGCATACAGTATATTCACTACCCCCCATAATAACAAAACCATTTTTTAAATGCATCTTTGTGCCCAACGACAAGTAGTTGTTTGGTGCATCTGCTGTGGTTTGAGATGTTGACGCTTGCCGCAGCTCCTACGATGATGAAAGCGGCGCACGGCGGCCTCCATGTCCTCATTTCTTTTCAGCCTCCAAGACTGCAAGTAGATGATGGCTGCTATTAATAATCGTAAGACGTGTTGCGCTCTCGAGGCGCTCGTTATCCTCAAAGTGTTAACCACCTCAATTAAGTCATTATGGAGCACAAACGGATTCACGGGCCTGCTGCTGGGAAATTGCCTTCACATACGAGTGCTTCGTCTTTTTTATTTATTTGTGGTGGGAGTGATTACAATTAGGGCTGTGCAATTCATCAAAATTCAATTATAATTTCAATCATTTCACAATTACAAAATCAACATAATCGGAAAAAAAGATGATTCATTTTTGAGTTGTTTAAATTTAAACATTTGCATCTTTTTGCATTTTTAAAATAACTAATTTAATACATTTTGTTTCATCCAAAAGGAACTCGCATGATTATAGCATTTCAAATAATTTTATGTCTTAATTTTTTTAATTTGTTTTTTTACATTTAAACATTTTCTTGTTTTATACCCAAAAATAAATGATCGTCCTGCGGCATATAAATGAATGAATGAATGAATGCATGCCCGCACGCCCCTCCTTGAGCCGGCACCTTACTGTGGTGGAGGGGCTTGTGCGTCCCAATGATTCTAGGAGCTATGTTGTCTGGGGCTTTATGCCCCTGGCAGGGTCACCCATGGCAAACAGGTCCAGGTGAGGGGCTAGACAAAGCACGGCTCAAAAGACCCCTATGACGAGTGAAATAAATGGACTGTCGTTTCCCTTGCCCGGATGCCGGTCACCGGGATTTCTCTCCCCTCCCTCCCGGACATGGAATGTCACCTCTCTAGCGATGAAAAAGCCAGAGCTGGTGTGTGAGGCCGAGAAGTTCCGACTAGACATAGTCTGATTCGCCTCTACACACAGCTTGGGCTCTGGTACCAGTCCTCTCAAGAGGGGTTTTCCTCTCTTCCACTCTGGAGTTGCCCACAGTGCGAGGCGCAGAGCAGGTGTGGGCATAGTTATTGCCCCCCGGCTTGGCGCCTGTACGTTGGGGTTCACACCGGTAGACGAGAGGGTAACCTCCCTCCGCCTTCGGGTGGGGGGGGACGGGTCCTGACTGTTGTTTGTGCATATGCACTAAACAGCAGTTCAGAGTACCCACCCTCACGGGAGTCCTTGGAGGGTGTGCTGGAGAGCGCTCCCTCTGGGGACTTCCTTGTTCTGCTGGGGGACTTCAACGCTCACGTGGGCAATGACAGTGAGACCTGACCCCCGATCGGAACCTGAGTGGTGTTCTGTTATTGGACTTCTGTGCTCGTCACGGATTGTCCATAACGAACACCATGTTCAAACACAAGGGTGATCATATGTGCACTTGGCACCAGGACACGCTAGGCTGCAGTTCGATGATCGACTTTGTAGTCGTGTCATCAGATTTGTGGCCGCATGTTTTGGACACTCGGGTGAAGAGAGGGGCGGAGCTGTCAACTGATCACCACCTGGTGGTGTGTTGGCTCCGATGGTGGGGGAAGATGCCGGTCAGATCTGGCAGACCCAAACGTATTGTGAGGGTTTGCTGGGAACGTCTGGCGGAATCCCCTGTCAGAAAGAGTTTCAACGCCCATTCCCGGAAGAACTTCTCTCTTGTCCCGGGGGAGGCGGGGGACATAGAGTCCGAGTGTGCCATGTTCGGCGCCTCCGTTGTCGAGGCGGCTGATCGGAGCTGTGGCAGTAAGGGGGTCGGTGCCTGTCGCAGCGGCAATCCTCAAACTCGCTGCTGGACACCAACGGTAAGGGATGCCGTCGAGCTGAAGAAGGAATCTTATCGGCCCTTTTTGGCCTGTGGGGCTCTGGAGGCAGCAGAAAGGTACCGGCTGGCCAAGCAGAACGCAGCTTCAGTGGTCGCTGAGGCAAAAACTCGGACAAGTGAGGAGTTCGGTGAGGCCATGGAAAACGACTTCCGGACGGCTTCGAAGAAATTCTTGTTCACCATCCGGCATCTCAGGAGAGGAAAGGAGTGCACCATAAACACTGTGTATAGTGGAGATGGGGTGCTGCTGACCTCGACTCGGGACGTCGTGAGGCGGTGGGCAGAGTACTTCGAAGTCCTCCTCAATTCGACCGACACGTCTTCCTTTGAGGAAGCAGAGTCTGGCGACTTTGAGGTGGGCTCTCCTATCTCTGGGGTCGAAGTCACTAAGGTGGTTTGAAAGCTCCTTGGTGGCAGGGCCCGGGGGTGGATGAGATCCGCCCGGAGTTCTTAAAGGCTCTGGATGTTGTGGTTGACACGCCTCTACAACATCGCATGGACATCGGGGACAGTGCCTCTCTATTGGCAGACCGGGGTGGTGGTCCCCCTTTTTAAGAAGGGGGACTGAAGAGTGTGTTCCAACTATAGAAGGATCACACACTTTAGCCTCCCTAGTAAGGTCTATTCAGGGGTGCTGGAGAGGAGGGTCCTTCGGGAAGTCGAATCTTGGATTCAGGAGGAGCAGTGTGGTTTTTCTCCCAGCCGTGGAACAGTGAACCAGCTCTTCACCATCTGCAGGGTCCTCGAGGGTGCGCTGGAGTTCGCCCAACCAGTCTACATGTGTTTTGTGCATTTGGAGAAGGCGTTTGACCGGGTCCCTCGGGGCTTCCTGCGGGTGGTTCTTTGGGAGTACGGGTTACCGAGCCCCTTGATACGGGATGTGCGTTCCCTGTACGATCGGTACCAGAGCTTGGTCCGCATTGCCGACAGTAGGTCGGATTTGTTTCCAGTGATCTGGTTGGACTCCGCCAAGGTTACCCCTTTGTCACCGATTCTGTTCATATTTTTTATGAACAGAATTTCTAGGCGCAGCCCAGGTGTTGAGGGGGTCCGGTTTTGTGGCCTCAACATTGCATCTCTGCTTTTTGCAGATGACGTGGTGCTGTTGGCTTCTTCATGCCGTGATCTCCAACTCGCTGGAGCGGTTTGCAGCCGAGTGTGAAGCGGTTGGGATGAAAATCAGGACCTCCAAATCTGAGACCATGGTCCTCAGTCGGAAAAGGGTGCAGTGCTCTCTCCGGTTCGGGGATGAGATCCTTCCCCAAGTGGAGGAGTTCAAGTATCTTGAGGTCTTGGTGACCAATCAAGTGTTTGTCATATGGGTCCCGAGATTTACTCGTGACCAGTCCATTATGTGCCATGACACTAATTGATGACCAATTGTTGAAATTCAAAAAATAAAAGATCGTCTTACTACACAGTGCACATGCTGCACTCCAATTTCAAGTATTTGCCAACATAAATAAATCAATAAAAAATTCTGTTTGGTCCAAAAGGAAGTTAGTATCGACTGTTAGCTAGCTATTTGAATAGCTAGCTAGCTTCAGGGGCTAAAGCCAAAGTGTGGCAAGGTTTTTAGTTTCAGGTGTTAGCTAGCTAGCTCCCATGGTGCTCGTTTACCTGCTAGGGAGCTAACTAGATAGTTAGCTAGCATCAGGGGCTATAACCAAACTGTCGCAGGGTTTTTACTTTCAGTTAGCTAGCTAGCTGTTTAATGACAACCCAGTTGGAGTTAATTGTAAAACTAAACACACGATGATAAGAATTACATCCACTGTATATTTAAATACAAAACATGCTTCGTTTTTAAAACATCGCTAGCCTAGCGCTAATGCTAAAAGCGAAGGGAAGATCCCATTCAAATGCATCATGCGTGCCCTGCACTTATCCTCTTCTTTTGTTTACATGAGTGAGGCTCAGCTGCAGTCCTGCAGTCACAATGGCACGTGTACGTCACAAGTTGGCTCTCAGACGGCATAATTGCACTCCATTAGGATGATTAAAACAGAACACACGCTGTGTGTGCGCACATTGATGTGATTGTACGATGTGTGTGTGTGTGTGTGTGCGTGTGCGCGTGAGTGTGTGTAGGTGTGAGCATGTGTGTTTGAGTGTTGAGTTGTGTGTGTGTGGGGGGGGGGGGGGTTGCATAGGGCTGGGCATCCATACTAATTTCTTGAATCGATTCTATTTCGATTCACAATTCAATTCGCTTTTGATTTAAATATTTTTTGGGGATTATTGGGAGTATCGATTAATATTTTTTAGGTCAATGCTGATATTGACTTTTGGCAGAAAAAAATATCGATTACCAATTAATCTGCCGATTATTAAAATATATAAAATAATTTATGCATAAAATTGTGTGCAAATATTCGTTATTTGAAGGAAAAACCTTTCCGAAGTCGATGCTAACTTCCTGTTAGCATTTAAATGGTATCTTCCCTTCGCTTTTAGCATTAGCGCTAGGCTAGCTATGTCTTAAAAACTAAGCATATTTTGTATTTAAATATACAGTAGATGTAATTCTTAACATTGTGTGTTTAGTTTTACAGTTAACTCCAAATGGTGTGTCATTATATAGCTTAAAGGATGCTTAGAGACAACAAAATAACCAGAATAACATATGCTACTTATTTGCCACTTGCTAATGCTAGCAAGCAAAATGGTGCATTCACGGTACTTTCACAGTGTCGGAAGCTTCGGTTTTATTCTATGATAACGTTTTAAGGGAAAATAATCGACCATTTGGCCCAATTGGCCGATGTTTGAAGGTCAATAATCGGCGGCCGATTAATCGGTCAGGCTCTAATTCATATATTTAAGTAACATAAATTCTTCTTCGATATGAAAAAAAGAGGCAGATGTAGTTAGTGCCTTCACTGGCTTTTAGCAACTCCGTTAATGTGAAAACAACGGACGAGAAATTCTTGCAGAAACTCCTGTAGTAACCCACCAACCCCAACCCCTCTTAGTGGTAGGCCTAGGAAACTGCGAGACTGCAAGAACTTTTGCCTCAACCGGAGCGACCCAACCCTGTCCTACAACACGGCCAAGATATGTCACCTTCGCCATCGCAAATTCGCACTTAGCCAAATTTATTGTAAGTCGCGCCAACGCAAGCCTCTCCCAAAGTGCTCGGACCCGCTGCGGATGTGATTGCCATGTGTCACTATAAACCACCAAGTCATCTAAATAGACTGCACAACCCTCCAAACCAGCTACAACGCGGTTGTTTCATCGTTTGAAAGTTGCCGGAGCATTTTTTAGTCCAAACGGCACGACGTTGTAGGAGAATAGCCCGGACGGAGTGACACGCGGAGATGTCCTGTGCACGTTTGGTCAAAGGAACTTGCCAGCAACCTTTAAGCAAATCAAACTTACTAACAAATTTGGCTGAATCAACTCGGTCAATACAGTCGTCCGTTCTAGGCAACGGAAAACAGTCGGATTTTGTAACCGCATTAACCTTTCTCAAGTGTCTTGTCAACTTTTGGTACCAAGATGCATGGAGATGCCCAACTTGAAAGGGACGGCTCAGCATTTCTATTGATTTCAGAATCAAGATGTTCCAGTTTAGCGGGGGCCCTCCGATAAAATCTTTGTTTAATGAGAGGCGCGTCACTGACGTCAATGTCACGCTCGATCCAGTCAGTACGCGATGGCACATCGACAAATAAACATGGAAATCCATTCATTAGTTCTGATAACTCGCGACGCTTAGACACGGGCAGATGTAAGAGAATTTGATCAAAATGACAAAGTGATCACCAACATCCAATTTATAATACTCGCCAATCAAAGCCAATTGCTTTCTAATACAAATGTCCAAAGTGCTCACGCATTGCGACTCAACAAACGCTAAAAACCACAGAAGCTTAAGTGATAACCCAGCAATGAACACCAAAAACACGGATCTCCGCTAAGCTACCGAGAAAACTCTAAACTAACTCCCCCCCTAGTCTTCTGGACACGTAGCAGTGGGAATTCCGTGTTGCTCACAGCGGCCAAGCGGTCCTGAACACCCCCCGAACCGATGATAGAGAAAAGGGGAAATGGAAGCTGAACCCGCACTTGCCTCCTTCCCTAATACCACCCCGCGGCAATCTCCTTATGAGAAAGTTGCCTACACCTACAAGGAAATCCGCATCTTTAAAACAAAATTCATCGCACTGGTCATGCATTTATTTACTTTCGTGCCACAGAACAGCAACGACCAAAAACGTCCTCCGCTCCAACTTCAACGCGGAAGAACAACAATGAGCCAATTAACCCCGCTGTCTCCCCTCAAGAGCGCTAAAAAGCAAGACTATCCATATAAGGAAAATGACGTCACAGGAAAACCCCCAGAGACGCCAAACAAAACGCGCGAGCAGCCCATTCAAGCCCAAACGCCAAAACAAGGACCACCCGACACGTAAACAAAAAAAAAGAAATACGCAAACATTCACAAATACACTAAACTGACTAACGCACGTGTCGGCGCCCATGCCGTCAGCAGCACTAATCAAACCGATCAAAAAGCAGAAAACACCTTACAAACAAACCAAAACGCGCAGCCAATTATCCAAAAGCTGCAAGTAATAATTACTTCAAGCGCAGCAACTTCATTTTCATTCACCATTTATACACACACACACACACACGCGCGCGCACACACACACACAGTGTACACTACTGATACTGCAGACGATACACACGCCATTGTTGCTTATTCTTTGATTTCGTCTTTTCATTTGTACTAAATTATTTGGATTAATTCACGAAAGCGGTCTCCCCTGTTAAATTGTCATGGGTTATGAGCCGGATCATGACAAAGTGGGCCTTTGTAGCGGCAGTTGAAACACTGGGCAAGGTGCTCCACATTCCGCTAATTACTTGGAAAAAAGAGGCTGATGTAATCAGTGCCTTTACTGGCAGATGTCGATGCGGGGCCGTCACAAGGACATAATAAAATTCCACAAACATTCATTTCCAAATTGTTTTTGTTTTTGTTTTTATTTGTTCATTTTTTCCTTTCGGACAATCATTGAGACAATTTGCAACATTCACTTTTCACAATTATACCCGACAATAAAAAGTGCTCCCGTTCCCAGAATGCAATAGGACGCAGATAATCAAAGTGGTAATTCGTCACATATCTCGTTGTGTGGATTACGTTTTTGATTGATGCAAAAGTTCGTCTTGCCAATAGTCTTAAATGTTGATTTGTTCTCTTGTTGATCAGTTTGGTCCAGTAGCATTGGCTAGCTAAGAATAAATGGCAGCCGGCATCCAGCCTCACCGTGCAGTCGGTTCCTTCCTCGTCTCGATTTCTGTTCATCGCAGCGTTCCGACGAGCAATCATCTCCAGGTTGTTCAGCTTTGTAGACAAGTTCATTGCCATTCTGTTTGTGGCGATGTTGGATGCAGCTCGGTCGTTCTTCACCTGTGACATGTGCTCACAGGCCTTGGACAGGTCGGCTTGCGCTCCAGTCATGGCGCTCAGAGCCACAGTGGCCATTTCCACCGTCTTTTTTTTTTTTTTTGCCCATCCTGCATTTTTCTGAGGATTCGATGCAGAGGCTAATGAAAGTAACACGTATTATAGGCCTGAGTTTAAAAAATCGAATAATCAATATCAAAGGGATTTCCTTTTTTAGCCCAATATTGATTCATGAAACCATCGAAAATTTATTATTTTCCCCATAAATTCAGAAGAAAATAACATTTTAAAGGCCATTTTTTTGTATCTTATTGTTTTCTTGAAATTTACTGTTCACGTGAATTTCAAAGTATTTTTTGTAAATTTATGAAAGACGATGTGACTTATTGCACTTCAAGACAATTCAGAATATTTTACGTTTATATTTACAATATAAACACGTTAGCGCTTTGTGTAGCACTGCAGCTTCACCTGCAGCGTGCTGAGACGAAAAACTGCAAGGTCAGAGAGAGAGTGGACGAGTGAGGGCCACACGCACCACAAACAGGAGAGACAGAGAGAGAGGGAGAGAGAGAGAGAGACATCAATGTCCACCTGACAGGCGGAACGCCACTTCATCTCCTGCAAGATGGACTCTGAGAACAGCCAGTTTGGTAGGAAGCCGCTTTGATGCCACGTGTGTGTGTGGGGGGGGGGGGGGGGTGCGCGTGTGTGCGTGTGTGCGTGTTGTGAGAACCGCGGTGTGGAAGCTGTCCAGCATAGTGGCTGACGACCGTTCATCTCACCGTCCAATCAGACACCAGCATCCAGGAGCCAGACAGGTGCTCCAACCAATGGGAGTCGGGATGCGTGTGAGTGTGTGTGCGTGTGTGTGTTGATGTTGACATTTTATGTGTTGACGAAAGAGAGGCGAGAGAGACATGTGAGAGTTATGAGAGAGAGATGAAACATGAGAGAGATGAAATATGAGAGAGATGTGAGATAAGAGAGATGAGATTAGATTAGAGAGAGATGAGAAAAAGATGAGATATGCAATTAGAGACAGATATCAGTGTTTCCCACCGATTTGAAATCTACTTGAGTGGGTGGACTCTGGGGGGAGGGGTGTGAGGTTCCCAGTCCTGCTACTTGCGTCTCCTCTAACCTCACGATCCACAAGTGAGCCGGCGAACTAATATTACATGTGGTATATCTGGTCGATAAGAGAGATATAAATGAGAGAGAGATGATATGTATATATGAGAGGTATGAGAAATGAGAGGGATATGAGATAAGAGAGATGATATATATGTATATGAAATAGATGAGAGACATGAGACAGATAGATGAGATGAATATATAATAGGCATGAGAGAAATATGAGGCATGAGATATGAGAATGAGAGGTATGAGTATGAGATTTGAGAGAGATGAGAAATTAGATATGAGAATGAGAGAGATAAGAGCTATGAGAGACATATATATGAGAGAGATATGAGATAAGAAAGATGATATATATAAATATATATATAATAGATGAGAGAGAAATTAGAGAAATATGAGAGAGAGATGAGATAGGAGTTTGAGAAATGAGAGATGTGTAATGAGAAAGATGAGATGGAGAGAGAGATGAGATAAGAAAGAATAAAGCGATGAGACATTAGAGAGATATGAGTATGAGACAGATTACATAAGAGCTATGAGAGAGAGATGTATGATAGAGATGAAAGAGATATGAGATAAAGAGAGAGATGAGGAAAAATGAGAGTGTTGTTTTTGTGTGTGTCGATGTTGAATTTTTTTTATTCACAAGAGAGAAATGAGAGCGATGCAATCAAGAGAGAGAGAAATGAGAGCGATACAATCAAGATATATATATATATATGAGAGTTAGAGAGAGAATGAGATAGTAATGAGAGATGTATATATATGAGCGTGATATTAAAGAGGGAGAAATATATACATGAGACAAATGAGAGTTATGAGATGGAGAGAGAAAGAAAAGAGAGATGTATAAAATGAGAGAGAGATATGAGAGTGTTGTTTTGGTGCGTGTGTGTGTGGTGGGTTATATCACATCATGGTGACCATTTTCTGGATTTTTACTATCATTGTGGGGACATTTTGGTGGCCCCCCCCTGAGTCCAAACCTCTTTTTGAGGGTCAAAACTTGGTTTTAGAGTTTAGGTTTGAATTGGGTTATGGTTGAGGTTAGGGTGTGTGTGCGTGTGTGAGCGCGTGTGTGTGTGTGTGTGGGGGGGGGGGGGGGTGCGCGCGCACACACACGTGTTGGACATTAAGTGACTTGGTACTGCAGGCCAGCAGATGTTTGATTGGCGGAAAGCCTGAAGCGTTGGAGGACATTGTGCTTGTCTTTCATGCTTCATTAAGTCCCGCCCACTGCAGTGCCACTCACACACATGCCCGCACACACACACACGTTTCTAGTGGAATGTCCATATTTGGTCTTTTGAGGAATTAAAGCGCTTGCGCACACACAAGCACAGACAGTAAATTGACTGTTGACGGGCTGAAATATTTGGAGCGAGCAGATTGAAAGCAGAGCTCAGGAGGCGGAGACAAGATGGCTGACAGGAAGAAGAGCAGGGTTGCTATTGGCTGCGTTTGTCTCCTGAGCAGTGTGAGTGTCAATTGACGTGATTAAGTCAGTGTTAATAGCTCCATTAATCAATGGAATCATCGATAGAATAAGCCAAAAAGAAATTGTGTCAACAAACATCACCACAATTGACCGCTAGGGAAACGAGCGCCGTGGGAGCTAGCTAGCTATTAGCAATTAGGGCCCAACCGATTAATTGGCCGGCTTAATTATGATTATGGCCCTTCAAACTAAATCATTAACCTGATGTTTACTGATTGCTTTTACCTTGATGTACTCTGTACAAAACTTGACACTGGCTTAAAATAGTGCAAATAACCACAAATGACTTTGTTGACATGTTACATTTTGAATACAGTATATTGTACATGAATATATACTTTTGACCTTATAGGCTTCCTCCCTGCTGACGTCGGTTTCCGTTTCTTAGACTTGTGTGCTTAAAGTTAAAGCGTTAACTGATAAATGAATCACAAAACTTATTGCATTAATCATGAATTGACGCAGATTAATCGCACTGTTCCTTTTTATCATAGATTATCCTTAAGCGTGACAGCGGATGATAATTACATGCATTTAATAAATGTTTGCGTATCACATATTATTATTTCTTCTTCTCTTGCTTTGGGCTTTTCCCTTCAGGGGTCGCCACAGCCAATCAGTTGCCTCCATCGAACCCTGTCCTTTGCATCCCCTGCTCTCACACCAACTTCCTTCATGTCCTCTTTGGTCTTCCTCGAGACCTCCTGCCTGGCATTTGGGAACTCGGCGTCCTTCTGCCAATATACGGACTGTCTCTCCTCTGGACATGTCCAAACCATCTCAGACTTGATCTCTAACATGTGCTGTCCCTCTGATGTACTCATTCCTGATTATACTCATCCTGGTCCCTCCCACAGAGAAGCTCAGCATCTTCATCTCTGCCACCTCCAGCTCTGCCTCCCGTCTTTTACTCAGTGGCTCTGTCTCCAGAACAAACAACATGGCTGGTCTCACCACAGTTTGATAAACCTAAGCTTTCATTTGAGCTGAAACTCTTTTATCACACATCACACCTGACACTCTTCTCCACCCATTCCAGCCTGCACGCACAGTTTGAAAATAAACACATTTACATATTTGACAATAATCTTCTGCAGAAATTTACAAAATACAACCTAGATTATTTTGTGACAATGATGTCCAACTACAGTAACATTTCAACACTAAGATGAACTCTGAGCACTGAAAAACTCCTCCTCCTTGCCTCAGTCAAAACAGACGCAGCCAGTAGACGGGTGTGTGACGCTCGTGAACAGATTCAGAATGTGTGGAAGTAGCGACTTTTGCTTTTAAGTCATGGTTTAGTGAGACACGGGATTTAACACTAACAGTTACCCGTACTAACGGCACGTTAACTGGCGCTAATATAGTTACTACCCGTACCTGGGGTGTTGATAGGAGAGAACGCTTGCATTGCTGGCGGCCATCCCACCGGGACTCCGGAGCGCTCCCAAGCACGACAGACAGTCACCGCATGCTGCGTGTGCAAATGCGTTTGCATAGTGGCAGCGTTTCCTCCCTCAGACGAAAGATCCGATTTGCAAACATTGCAAGTTGGCCTGTTGTTAGCTTTTCTTGAAAGATGTCAACAAACTTTCCAGCGTGGCGCCATGTTTGTTGCTCGGAAATTGCAGGTTTGGTGACGTCATCGTCAAACACGGAACCGATAAGGGAATCGTTAGCAAAAACGGCAAACGATGCGAAGGAATTAAAACACTGGGTTTTCGATTCCCATCCTTAATCGTGATTAATAAAAATTCTAAGATGTGATTAATCTGATTTTTAAAAAAAATTAATCGTTTGACAGCTCCAAAAAATTGTTACCCCCCGAAATGCCTGATTTGCATGCTAATTTGCTGTTTGTAGTGATTACGCTCCACTGTGGTGCAAATTTGTTTAGCACCTAGCATTCCCAGAGTAGTTCCTGATAGCGATAGGCCGATTATTAGTAGGACTGGGCGATAAAGCCCCCCCAAATTGATTTTGGATTTCCCACCGGCTTCCTCTCCAGCTCGCTTTCTGATTGGCTGCACGTCACTGTCAACCCGCTGCGCGGTGGTTTGTCCTCGTGGCACACCGCACACTCGGTCGGGCCAAAACAATCCAACATGTTGAATATAGTCGGAGGTCCTTCCGAGCGCCGATATCGGGATGCGCCGTGTGTGGTGTCAACACACACGGCAGGATTATCTGTTAAGATTATCGTTTGCGTGTCGGCGCGTCCTTGCGATTGTCGGGAGGGGGAATTCGGGGCTAAAATCGGGCCAATTCTCCTGCCGTGTGAACCAGGCTTTAGTTTGTGCTTAAATGCCACAATGAAGTAGTTGGTAGCGATTGTAAACGTGTCTTGTAAACCACCTAACCAGCATTCTGCCACTTGTGCAAAATTACAACTCACAATAACATTTTGATTAGGGATGCACCGAAAATGAAAAGTGCTTGGCCGAAAACCGAAACGCCGGAAAAAAATTATGCCCATTTTTACTATCCATATTCTTTCAGCTTTAATATTATTTCAGCCGAAAATTGGCGGTGGCCGAATATTCGGTGAGTCACTAATTTGGATGTAACAGAACATAAGAAAAACAGCTTTTAATTATCCAGAAGACAAAATTCGATTTCACAATTTAGCAAATTTTCAAAGATTCCGTTTTTTAAAAGGATGATTAATCAAATGAATTCAATTTATTGCCCAGCCTTATTTATTATTAGTCAAGGAGACCGATAACCGATTTGGAGCCGATATTCGTTTGCACGAAAACAGCAAATATTTGTCAATATTTTGAATAATGCAAACCCAAATAGTTAACTTGGTTTAAATCAGGGATGGCAAACTGTGGTCCTCGAGGGCCGGAGTCCTGCACGTCGTAGAGGTTTCCCTACTTGAACTGCAGCTGATTCCAATCAACAGGATCGTTATCAGGCTTATGCAGAGCTTGCTGATGATCATGAATCAGCTTTCTTGAAAAAGCTTGGAAATATCTAAAACCTGCAGGAATCCAGCCCTCGAGGACCGGATCTGGGGAACTCGGGATAGAATGATGATCATCCCGATATTTGGCATTATTTTGACGTCTATTAGCTTTGGCCTTTTTGAAACATCTGCCAGCCGAATGAGCCGATAGGAGATCACCTTCAAATTTGGCTAACCTCAGGATTTTTTTTTTTTTTTCCACTTACCTTTCAAAGAGATCCTACTGAGGCTAGGAACTCCCTGCACTTTTTATTTTTTTATTTTTATTTTAAAACAAAGCTGTCTATTGTCTAAGATAAAAAAATTTTTTTTATATAATTTAAATGATGCATATCTGACAAGCTGTTCAATAAACATTTAAACCAGGGATGGCGAGCAGCCGAGAAAGCTGCAATGATGGTTGAATACTGGACGTTAACGCACGTCTTGCTCCTCCGTGAGATACCATAGCGTCATCAACATGCGCTATTGCGATTGGCCGCTAGAAGCCAAAATACGAGTAGCAATCAAGCAGGAAAAAAGTTGACTTGCTGGAATCCAAGGCACTCTGTAGTGATGTTTAAAATGTAGAATGATAACAAAAAGGCAGAACAAAAAGGAAGTTAAAAGAGAGATTTTCTCAACACAAATATGCTAACTGCTAAGTAAACATGCACTAATAACATTTTAAAAATGTAAACAAACACTAACTACTGTTTAGTTCACACATACATCATTATATCTACATTACACATGTTATAGTGTCTTAAAAGTCACTTAGACGGAAGATGCGTCAACAATAATCGTTGAATAAACGAGTGGAGCAGCTTGTTAGCTACCATGGGCTCAGGAACTTCCTGTTCACAAAAGGTCCACGTAGAAAGCCACATTTCTCCTGTGTAGGTAATTGAGCGCACACACCTGGTGTCATCTTACTTGTGCGTAAGCAACCTGAGCCCTGGCGTCGCGACTCACCTTGCAGTCCGCGGGCGGCGGCGCCTTTTCAAAAGCCTGAAAGTCTACCCGTGTAGTCGCGCAGGCGACCGTTCCTCATTCAGCCGCAGAGTGAGCATCATCTGCGATCGGTCGCCCGCATGTCGTCTTTCTGCGTGCTATTGCGCGGCGGCTCGCGTACGGCGTATGGACGGGTTCCGCGCACCGAAGCGGACTGGGCATTTAGGTACACGCACTCGCGTGACCAAGTGTTGCTGAGAACTGGTAGGTCAAATGAAAATATGAAATGCTCTTCTGTTTGTAGTAGGGATGTAATAATAACGGCAATATATATAATATAATAAGAATAATATAAATCATTATTTTTTTATTTTATTAAAATTTATTTTATTATCCATCCATCCATCTTCTACCGCTTATCCGAGGTCGGGTCGCAGGGGCAGCAGATTTAGGAGGCTAGCTGAGACTTCCCTCTCCCCAGCCACTTCAACCAGCTCCTCCGGCGGGATCCCAAGGCGTTCCCAGACCATCCAATTGTGAACAAGACCCCAAGATACTTGAACTCCTCCACTTGGGGCAGGATCTCATCCCCGACCCGGAGAGGGAACACCACCCTTTTCCGACTGAGAACCATGGTCTCGGATTTGGAGGTGCTGATCTTCATCCCAACCGCTTCACATTCGGCTGCGAACCGCTCCAGTGAGAGTTGGAGATCATGCCTTGATGAAGCCAACAGCACCACATCATCTGCAAAAAGCAGAGATACAATGCTGAGGTCACCAAACCGGACCCCACTCAACGCTTCTGCTGCGCCTAGAAATTCTGTCCATAAAAGTTATAAATGCCGAAAATGGCAAAAATAGCCATTTTCGGCCCAAAATTTTCGATGGCCGAGTATTCGGTGCATCACTCGTGAAAATGCTCCAAATCGGCTGGCACTTTCGGGTTGTTTTTTGGATAACGTTTGGCAGTAAAAGAGTAAAAAATCATTGCATCATTGAATCGTGACTGTCACACCACATGCATCGCGGTACGTAACAAATAGGGTGTCACTATCTAATTGTTTAAAATCGATTATCCTTATTTTTATTTCATTGAATAATTGTAATTTCTTTTTTGTTAATCCACTAAGATTGAATTGAGTGGGCTATAACTACTTATTATTTATTCTGTACATGTGCATTATTGGACACCAACAAAATTAGCCTATGCCAAACAGCTAGCAATTGCGATTAGCACCAGCTCCCTAGCGATTACTTTTTAAGGTAAACGCACACTAACCACCTAATAAAACGCAGGTAAAGTGAGCGCTCAAGTGGGGCTGAAAAGTTGACTACGGGTGCTCTTGGAGGGTACGGCCAAAATACGAGTAGCAATCAAGCAGGAAAAAAGTTGACTGGAAGCCAAGGCACTCTGTAGTGATGTTTAAAATGTTGAATGATAACAAAAAGGCAGAACAAAAAGGAAATTAAAAGAGAGATTTGCTCAACACAAATATGCTAACTGCAAAGAAAACATGCACTAATAACATTTTAAAAATGTAAACAAACACTAACTACTGTTTAGTTCACACATACATCATTATATCTACATTACACATGTTATAGTGTCTTAAAAGTCACTTACGGACGGAAGATGCGTCAACAATAGTCGTTGAGTGAACGAGTGGAGCAGCTTGTTAGCTACCATGGGCTCAGGAACTTCCTGTCCACAAAAGGTCCATGTCGAAGCAGAAACGGCGGCGCAGACTTTTTGCACGCAAGGAGAACGAATCTCCGACCCGCTCTAAGGCACACTCCGCCAAGTCCTCTCTTTTTAATAGGATGTTCCCTAGTTACATCGATTTTGCTGCTCTAAAAAGAAGGGGTTCACACAGCAGCAACCATCACAGATATGAGTCATTGTGCAGATAAAAATACAGATGTGTCTTTCTTCGGCGCTGAAGGTTTCAACGGTCAAGTTCAACAGTTCATCCGCAAAGTGTTTCAAACCGCTATCTTGTGATAAGGGGCACAATTCTTCTTTTGCAGTTGCAACAGCATGAGTCATGCTTTGCAATATTATAAGAGTAAATATGGGCTAACTTATGTACATTTATTCTAACACAAACATGTTTCCAGTGGCGCTTCAAGGCATACATTTTTACTCAACCTATTTTTAAAGTCGACTTATCCCAAGGCGCGGGGTCAATGCAGAATGCGATACTAATAATTACTGTAAGGATTCCTGCCGGCAGGTGTAAATAAAACTAGCAGGAAGTTGACACACAAATAAATAACGCTGTTACCGTGGCGACTAAAGGCAGCCAATTACTGTTTATTTGTGTAACATTACTCCCAAATAGCCGTTAATTCGTGATCTAGCAGATATAAACGAAAGTAGCAGAAAGTTCAATCACAATTG
The DNA here is from genome assembly GCF_054856555.1 of Leptonotus elevatus. NCBI lineage: Eukaryota > Metazoa > Chordata > Actinopteri > Syngnathiformes > Syngnathidae > Leptonotus > Leptonotus elevatus. The sequence continues at coordinate 4,417,762 of NC_141239.1, read as the reverse complement.
TGCAATGTTTAAATGTTGCCGTGGCAACTAAAGCCAGCCAATTATGGTTAATTACGGTCTGTTGTCGTCTGCGCACGGGTGACGACCTGCGGTGAGCAAGAGCAAAGGTTGCTGGGTAATGAAGTCCTCCGACGGGGACTTTGTGGGTACCATGACGGATGAGGGGTTAGCGTGGAAGTCACAGCAGCAGATCGTACTTAAAGAGAATGCTCGCTGCTGTCAACATGAGCACAAATAAGAGCACATAACAGTCAACAACAATCCATTTTCTAGAGCGTGTTGTGTTGAGGTGAGCTGCTGTCTATCCCTGCTGACTTTGGGTGAGAGGTGGACCGGTCGCCAGTCAATGTCAGGGCTAATATAGACAAACAATGAACAACAATCGACTATGTGCCCTGATGTGTCATCCCCGAGATACAGGGTGACACGCACACAAAAACGGTCATCACCAAAAATCGAAATAACTTTTGAAATAATTAGTCAATTATTTTTATTTTTCAGATTTACCAAGAAGAATTAATGTAAAGACACTAACAGACAATCACACTCTGGACCACCGAAATCATCAAGGACACCACACAACGTTGCTGCAGTCAGAGACTCTGTTGTCCGCAGCCCAAGCAAGTCTGTGTGTCGGCGAAGTCAGGAGCTTGGAATCAACCGCGAGTCTGTGCGGAGAATTTTCATCGCAGATCTGTCTGTTAGTGTCTTAACATTAAGGTTATGAACAGTCCCATGGGTTCTGAACTTGTTGACCCATCTGTAGATCATTGAGTGGACAGGAAATTCGCGACATCCGAACCGTTCTTTGATTTGCAATTGAGCTGCAAGGATAGACCTTAGACGAAAATATACCTCAAATATAAATGTTGTTTCCTCAGTAATCCATAGCATCTCGAAGGTCAAATTTGGTAGACTCTTCTTGGTCAATCTGAAAAATAAAAAGAATTGATTCATTTTTTCAAAAGTTATTCAAGTTTAGGTGATGACCATTTTTTGGTGTCACCCGGTAGTTCACCTTTGCCCTAATGAGGACAAGCATGATAGAAAATGATAGCCGCCTTTTGTGCTAACATGCTAACAGTCTGCTGTCATCATGTTGCAGGAGTTTGCGGGTGCTGCGGGCCGCTCAGGCCTCGCTACAAACGTCTGGTGGACAACATCTACCCAGAGGACCCCAAGGTGAGATTAATATTACCTTAAAAATGTCACACACACGCACGCACACCCCCCCCCCCCCACACACACACGTGAAGCTAACACCGTAGCTAACTCGTTAGCCTTTCAAAGTCCAAATAAATGACAAGTGCATTACAAAATGAGATGATTTTCCCTGCAAAGAAAGCTCTCAGGTGTAAACATATTTTCCAGGTCAGAATGACCTCTACTCTGCTTATGACAATCACACATTTTGACAGTTGAATTTTCAATGCAATTTTGTGACAACTGGAAGAATTTTTTTTTTTTTTTTTTAATAAATAAATTGTGACCGTGTATGTTATGCCAAACCCTCATTTGAAACCCTACTTTGAAACCTTGACTGCTTCACAACCTAAAGGCACACATTCTGACAGCTGAATTTTCCAACAAATCTTTATGCTAACTGTTATGCTGACTGTGCTAATTAAAAAATCTATATTTTACAAATTTTTATTTTACAAATTTGTATATATTTTTTATAACTTTTTTTTTTTGCTTTTTTTTTTTTAAAATTAATTTGTATTTTTATGCCAACTGTAAAATAAATAAATAAATTGTGACGCTGCATGGAAGCCAAACCCTCCTTGATACCCATTTCGACGGCTGATTCAATTGTGTGACTTAGTGTAAAAAAAAAACATGCACTCATTGACTCCTTTGAAATTTTACTATAAAACCCTGACTCCTTTAAAACTCAAAGTTACAAATTCTGCCAGCTTTACTCTATTTTATGACAACAAATGATGAGCGTGCATAAAAGCAGATGGATTTCAAGCCTTGTTAGCATTGTTAGCTTTTGTTCATGTACGGTATCTTCAGGACGGTCTGAGTAAGTCGGACATGGAGAAGCTGACCTTCTATGCCGTGTCGGCTCCGGAGAAGCTGGACCGCATCGGGGCGTACCTGGCCGAGCGACTCAGCCGTGATGTGGTGCGCCATCGCTACGGGTGAGTAGGAAGGTCACGCTACGTGTTAGCATCGGCTAACTATTGACCTCACAAATGGTCCCGGCGAAAGATTGTCGTTCAATCACTGTGCACCTGAGGAAAATTCAGTTACTATAGCCAGGCATGTGGCTGAGGCCCAATTAACACATTGTCTTTGTCCCAAGTAGTGATGCACCGAATATTCGGCCACGGAAAATTTTCGGCCGAAAATGGCAAAACTATGCTTTATAAAATTCAAGCCGAAAGAAGATGTTGTGGTGACGCAAGCACAAAAAAAAACGCTGCAAGCAAATATCTGTTTGAATTAAACACCAAACACGGGTGTGGGTGTCCGCTTTGCTGCTCGCTGGCGTTTTATGGGTACCGGCAGCTTCATTGTGCACACCGGAGAAGGGGAGGGTCGCTTGGTAAACAATGACGAAAAAGAGAGCGCTGCCGAGTACTGCACTACAGGTGAGCCACTCTTGCTCCTGCAGCGCCTTCCTGTTCTTCTTTGATGAGAGCCCCACGAGCGCTTCCACTTTTCCACTTGCATTCTGGTGGCTGTACTAAAAACTTTAGCTAATGTTAGCACTATTGCTATCAACAGTTTTAAACAAGTCAACACTTACCAGTCACTATCTCCGGGTGACTTCAGATCTGTACAGGACGCCGTGTGTGACTTTGCAGTCCGTTCCCAAAGCCAATACATTTATTTATTTTTAAACTTTGGTGAATATATGAATGTGCCGCACCGTGTCCCGCTCCAAATAGCCTACAAATGCGTCATCCGCACCGCACCGCATGCATCTGTGCCCGCTGGTGCGAAGTACTGTACATTTACTATAAAGTGCAATTGCACCGCCAGAAAATGCTCCGTTGCCCGCCCCTCGATTGGTGTTTAATGTACCATTTGCCAACATGTCTCTGATGTCTGGTGTGGACGTATTTCAATTGATATTGTGCTTTGTTAAAATGCCCGTGCTAAATAGGCCTAAATGTTTTATAATAATATTGTAATTTTAAATAATTATAATAAATGTAATGATAATAAAAAATTTTATTAATTAATAATTTTTTGGGGCCGTTTCAGTTTTCGGCCAAGCATTTCTCATTTTCGGTTTTCGGTTTCGGCCCAAAAAATTCATTTCGGTGCATCCCTAGTCCCAAGGACCAGCTCCTTTAAAGGTCTTGTAAGATTGTCGTATAATATTACACTGTAGTCTGTGAGGGGATTTGAGAGTGGGTTTGACCAGATAATATGGGCCGCCAATCTTAAAGTGGGTTCAACATATAGCACCAAAAATCTTGATGTATGCATGGGGAATGCCGACGACTCCGTCATGAGGTAATGTGAGTGGATGAGGGATGGTGGACCCAAATGCAGGGAAACAGAAATCAAGTGCAATGCATGCTAGTTTTATTAACCAGAGTGAGAAAGGTGAGCAGACAATCATGACTGGACGGGATGTGACTGGACTGGTCGCCAGGACTGGACGAGACTTGAGTGGACTGGTCACCATGACGGGACAGGACGCGAGTAGACTGGTCACCATGACTGGAGAGGACGTGAGGAGACTGGTCGCCATGACTTGAATGAGCGTGACAGGACCTGATTTGCCTTGACTTGACTTGCTGTGAAGTGACGATGATGACTTTGTTAGCTGTGACGAGGACGACTTGGCTGGTTGTGGCGAAGAGGACTTGGCTGTAGCGATGACTTGGTGGTGACAATGGCTACTTAGCTGTAGCGAAGACGACTTGGCTGTGGCAATGACTTGGCGCACGAACTTCCACACAGAACATAGGCAATGCACCCACACAGACTGGACAAACAACAGACTAAATACACCAACACTAATGAGACATACCTGGGGAAGGGAAGGCACACACACGTGGATGTGGTTAGACATAACAAGACAAGGGAAGAAACCAGGAACATAAGACAAAAAACACCAGCCACAGATAAAAACAACAAGAACACCCATAACAAACAAAAACCCAACCCCCACCGAACCGAAACATGACGACTGCCGAACCATTTCTTTGTACATTTTGATATGAGCCAAAGAAGTAGCAACCTTACTACTGTATACAGCAAGGAAGCAGGAAGCGATAACAACAAATATGGCCTAGTCGTTAGCACAGTCTTAGCATTCTGGAACGTCTCTTGCCTCTGCCATGTTAGCGGCCACGTTAGCCTTGTGTTAGCATCATATTGGCGCTGTTAGTGATAGTGGTACCTCTTTAAATGTTTTGTGTTAGCCGCTTTGCTCACTAGCCTCTGCACTGCTTTTTCTCCTCTTTTATTAAGGCTTTCAAGCTAAAAACAATGCGCTTGTGTACTCAGGAACGTGGTGATCGCCATGGAGGCTCTGGATCAGCTGCTGATGGCCTGCCACTCGCAGAGCATCAAACCCTTTGTGGAGAGCTTTTTGCACATGGTGGCCAAGCTACTGGAGTCCAGGGAGCCGGATCTACAGGTTCTGGGGACCAACTCGGTGAGACCACTATGTGTAGCTCCCTAGCTAGCTCCCTGGGTGCTTGTTTACCTGCTAGGGAGCTAGCTAGCTCGCACGAGGGGCTAAAGCTAAACTGTAGCAGGGTTTTTACTTTCTGGACCTGGATTTGCCATCTCTGCACACACGCACTTAAAAACAACACACACTTTGTTTTACAAACGAAAAGCGAATAGTTCCCTAGAAGTCATCAGATACCCTCAAATGCACTGTAGGAACTCGCACAAGCTGATAATATAACAATACTCAAAGACATATATCTTTCGACAGCCGCTATTTTGACATTTTTATTTGACATCGTGGTGCTTTTCGTTATCCGCAACCATGTCACAAAAAATGGTGCTTTGAAATCGAGGTACAATTAGTAGCTGTTCTTTGAATAGAAAGTCCTTTTCACTTCAGCCATGTTGTTTGTCAGCACTCAAATGCAAAATAGCTTTTGAGTTTCTTCTTTTGTGGCCTTTTCACAAGATAATGGAGGCGACCAGTCTGCCTGCAGGCGCACGTTAGCGCTTAAGCTGCTAATTGAAGGTAACGCTGCCACTGAAAATGGCTTTTATGACATCCTGGGGAGCATGCGCCTCATCATGATTGTTAATATGATGAGCCTGCAAGCGGTAAATGTCAGACGCGCCGCCACCTTTGCGCACTCTTCAAGGTCAATGCAAAAGAGGGAAAATAGATGGACAGACAAACTTCTTATCTGGAATTCCAGAAACAACCAACTGGTCTCCACTCAACCAATCAGTGGTCGCCAGTCGATCTCAGAATATATACACAAACAATAGATTGGTCTCTGCACATGAAGGACTGGTCGCCAGCCAATGTCAGAACAGAGACAAACAATGGACTGGTTGTCAGTAAACATAAGGACACATGGCGAAATCAGTGGTTTGGTTGCCAGTCAATGTCAGGGCGGGAAAAAAACGCGTAAGGGCTGGCAGAACTCCTCACAAATAGAGACAACAGAGAGTCAAACCCGGATCTTCTGACTGTGAGGCAGACATGGTAAACACGAGGCAAGCGTGCTGCCCAAATCTCTTCCATTTTTGATTTTTTTTTGCCTGCTCCACTGTAGGAGGTTCATCTCAGCAGGAGGCTGAGCTGCATTATTTACGAGTGGGATTTGTATTTATGACTTGAGGTGGTCTTTTCTTTGGCGAGCTGGTCTTTTTTTCTTTTTCTTTTTTTCTCGGTGGTATTTGGAGGCTGATGGAGGAGCGGGCAGGTTGTAGGCAGGGTGGCGCCTTGGGGTTCACTCTCGGGTTAATGACATTTCCCTCACAAAGCAGCCACGTCTGCTGTGCAGCGTGTGCGCGCACGTAGTTTGTGTGGGCCGTTTATGCGTCACGGCACAAGACAAAGAAAAATGGCGGCTTGAAAGCTGCTCATTAGGCACAAAGCCAGAGCAGTCACATTTTCTTTCTTTATCAATCGCTCTATCTATCTATCTGTCTATCTATCTATATATCTATATATCTATATATATATATCTATATATATATATCTATATCTTTATATATATATATATCTTTATATATATATATATCTTTATATATATATCTTTATATATATATCTATATATATATATATATATATATATATATATATATATATATATATATATATATATTATTAGGGAAAGTTTTTTGAAAACCGACAAAGCCGATCGGTTTAATAGTTTCGTACTTTCCGTTCGGTCCATTAATGAATTTTTTCATTTTTTATTTTGGTCCCCTCTCATGAGTGCAAACCCAGATTCCCAGCGACGCTACACCAATATGGCTCGCGTCCATGGTTAAGGCGCGCGTAATGGGATACGTGTCACATTCTTCTAGCGACGCAACAGGCAATTATATTGCAACAGGTCGGGTAAAGCTTCTCGGATTTCATGACTACTGCCGTTAGCTTCCTAAAGCATAGCTGCCGAGTCTTTATTGATCCCAAGCAAGCTTTCTGATACACAAAACGGACCTCAGAATTACAACTGACTGGAAATCGCTACGTTCATGACTGTGGTGTTTTGTTTCAAACGGGCACTTAGCTTAATTAACCTGAGGATATTTGATGCTAGCATATAGCAAGCAGCTAACCGACGCCCGCGCCGTCGTCCTCGATACGCATTACGACGGACTTTTCGAATTTCGAGGGGTATCGAGACTGCAAATCTTCTCAAAATAAAGGTGGAAGTCTGCAATTAAAGCACATCTTGTCCGTTTCGTTTGAAATCCAATGTGGTGGTGTTTAGAACGTGAATGAAGACGTGACTAAGGTTCCATAGCTACTTAGAGCATGAATTGAGCTCATTCACACATCATGTAGAGAGAATCATGACGAAATAAACATTATTCTATCCATATCAGATATGGATTATGACACATCTTTGACTTATGTCCATCAAATAATTTATTTAGTCATTTCATTTTATAATAGCACAATTGTAATTTGATCTGAGAATAATTCTAAGATTAGGAGCCAGTGTTTTAGAAGGCTTTTTTTTTTTATCAACATTTTTTTCCAGCCAAATTTGAAGAGCGCCGGTTATGTGTTAATTCTCTTGACAATTAATGTTATGAGGAAGTCTTCAATCTTTTTTGATCCACTGCACACGCTCATCCTCCTCTTTTTCTAAACAGTTAATTACTTGCATAATTTAAAATGACCCCAATATTTTGACATGAACAGATATTCGAAATGTGATACGCAAACATTTATTAAATGCTTTACTTTAATGCATGTAATTATGTTTATTGCTCAAAAACAACCTGTGCTACCTTCAACGTAGTATCTATCTATCGATCTATCTCTCGTTCTCTCTGTTTCTCCACCCCCCCCCCCCACTCTCTCTCTCTCTCACAACTGTTGGTCACTAGCAACACTAACAACAGCTAACAAGCACTAGAGAATACTAACAACCACTAACTAAAGTGAATGACCGCTAAGCACTGCTAACAGCATCTATCAACTAGTAAAGACCCCGAAGAACAGCTAAGAGCTACTAATTACCAATGACAATAGCTTAAGGCCGCTAAAAACTGCTAAAAGCCACTAGAGACTGCTAACAACTGCCGCCGCCAACTATCACAGTAAAATTGGAAGTGTAAATTTAACTCCCATAGTGTTTAACACTTTATCTGAGTTTTATATAATTATATACGGTTCTCACCAGTTAAATTTACACTTCCAAAAGTGTAAAAATGTAACACTTTGATAGAGTGAAATTACAACACCCGTAGTGTTATTTGACACAAAAAAAGTTAACTTTTTACACTTTAAAGTGTTATTACTTTCACATATCAGTGTTATTTTTCACATTGTCAGTGTTATTTTCTTTCATTTTTTGGTATTCATTTCTCACAGTTTTAGTGTTAACACTACAATACCCAAATCAACACCTATTAACTCAAAAATAATTAACACTAGATTTTTACCTCAATTTAACACTACATAATTTGCGGTGTTGCGGACCTCTAACCACTGCTAATTCCCATTATAGTGATAATATGGTAATAATGGTAATTTTGCTCTAGCGGTATTTCCTATCAATTTGTCACTGATGACTTTTTGTTTTGCTTTTTACTGCGGCCAGTTTGTGAAGTTCGCCAACATCGAGGAGGATACACCATCCTACCACCGCCGCTATGACTTCTTTGTGTCTCAGTTCAGCGCCATGTGCCACTCCACCCACGAGGACCCGGACACCAGGACCAGGTTGGTACCTTGGATCAGCTAGTGACCGCGTGATCCTTGCTCGTCACTTACTGCTTGATGGTGACTTCCGGGTTTAATATGATAGTTTTAGAATTTTCATTTGAGTTAGTTTTGATTTATTTTTGAGTTTTGTTTTTTAAATTTAGTTAGTTTTAATTAGTTTTAGTTATTTTAAAAATGTTTAGTTTTAGTTTTGTTTTAGTTAGTTTCAGTATTAGTTTTCGTTTTTTGTGTGTGTGTGTGTGTGTGTGTGTGTGTGTGTGTGTGTGTGTGCGTGCGTGCGTGCGTGCGTGCGTGTGTGTGTGTATTGTGCGCAGACGTGGCAAATCCAGGTCCAGAAAGTAAAAACCCTGCCATAGTTTGGCTTTAGCCATTGATGCTAGCTAGCGAGCTAGCTTGCTAGCAAGCGCCTGAAAGTAAAAACACTGCCTCAAGCTAGCTAGCTAGTTCTCGTGCCGGTATTTACAGAAGTCGTCACGGTAGTTACAACAGTGTGACAATCAGAGGTGGCAGGTCCAGAAAGTTAAAATCCCGCCACAGTTTGACTTTAGCCATTGATGCTAGCAGGTAAACAAAAGCACCATGGGAGCTAGCCAGGGAGCTAGCTAGCAAGCACCTGAAAGTAAAAACACTGCCATAGTTTGGCTTTAGCCATTGATGCTAGCTAGCTAGCTCCCTAGCAGGTAAACAAGCACCATGGGAGCTACCTAGCTAGCTAGCAAGCACCTGCAATTAAAAAACCCTGCCACAGTTTGGCTTTAGCCATTGATGCTAGCTAGCTAGCTAGCTTCCTAGCAGGTAAACGAGCACCATGGGAGCTCTAGCCAGGGAGCTAGCTCGCTAGCTAGCACCTGAAAGTAAAAACACTGCCATAGTTTGGCTATAGCCCCTGAAGCTAGCTAGCTAGTCCCCGTGCCGGTAGTCACGGTATTTACGACGCGACAATCAGCGGTGGCAAATCCAGGTCCAGAAAGTTAAAAACCTAACCACAGTTTGCTTTAGCCATTGACGCCAGCTAGCTATTATTTATTTTGCAAAAGATTTATCATCTGTCTATACATGACCGATGCCGCAATAGATGTATAGCTTTAGGTTTGAAAATATCAATGTGATGATAATGTCTGTAACATCAAAGATAATGTTGCTTTTCGTACGCTGGTGTCAGGATCCGTGTGGCGGGCATCAAGGGTCTGCAGGGGGTGGTCCGAAAGACGGTCAACGACGAACTGCAGGCCATCATCTGGGAGCCGCAGCACATGGACAAACTCATCCCGTCCATGCTCTTTAACATGCAGGACGCAGACGACATGGACAGGTAACACAACGTAGCTCGTAGAGACAGTACACTGGTGCCTTCGAGATGCAAGTGACACAACTTGCATGTTTTCAAGGTGCGAGCCATGGCGGTACGAGCATGTACACTGGCTATGTAACAGTATTTGCTTTTCTAGATTCTTTATCCTCTGCATAGAACAACTAATATTAGAGCCTTACAAATGAAATTTGAGGCATCATGAACCCCAGTTGAGGTCTAGGCAGGACACACCCTGCTGTAATATGAATGGCTGATTAATCTAGGTGCATCTGGCTGTCTTCTACTGCCCAATGTCAGGGTGGGCGTGAGTGGTTTAGGGATGGTGGACCCAAATGTGGGGAAGCAAGGCCGTGAGGCAGGAATCAAGTGCTATATGAGGACATTTTATCAAACATAGGGAGAAAAGTGAGCAGACAATAATGACTGGGTGGAATGTGAGTGGACTGGTCGCCATGACTGGGTGGGACGTGAGTGGACTGGTCGCCATGATTGGAACGAGCGTGATGTGACAGCACCTGATTTGCCTTGACCTGACTTGGCTGGGGCTATGGCTTCTTGGCTGTAATGAGGAAGACTTGGTTATCTGTGATGAGGATGTCTTGGTTAGCTGTGACGCTGACGGCTTGGTTAGCTGTGACGCTGACGGCTTGGTTAGCTGTGACGCTGACGGCTTGGTTAGCTGTGACGCTGACGGCTTGGTTAGCTGTGACGCTGACGGCTTGGTTAGCTGTGACGATGACGGCTTGTTTAGCTGTGACGATGACGGCTTGGTTAGCTGTGACGATGATGGCTTGGTTAACTGACGATGACGACTTGTTTAGCTGTGACGTGACGACTTGTCTAGCTGTGACGATGATGACTTGGCTGTGACGAGGATGTCTTGGTTAGCTGTGACGCTGACGGCTTGGTTAGCTGTGACGAAGGACGTCTTGGTTAGCTGTGACGAAGGACGTCTTGGTTAGCTGTGACGAAGGACGTCTTGGTTAGCTGTGACGAAGGACGTCTTGGCTGTGGCGATGACTTTGTGGTGCCGAAGACGACATGGCTGTGACGGTTATTTGACGCACAAACTTCCACACGTAAAATAGGCAATAGACTTTTTGGAATTTAACAAAACAGCCGGGAGCAAATGGGTTGCTTCCGTGAAAATGGCTGACAGTCATTGAGTTAGTGAAGGGCTATAATGATCAGAATGCTTTTGGAGCATGAAACATAGCGCGGGTCAAAGTTAAAGAGCAAATAGCAGTATTTGATGATGGAACTTGTTCAAAATGGTTGACTTGAAATATTTGCAACAAAATCAGTTATTGGGAATGCGTTTTCAAAATGAAGCATAGCCTGGGTCAATTTGACCCGGGAACATTATTGCCGTTGCTGACAAGACAACCATACAGGTGGATTCATGGAATTTCCAGTCATTTCATTTGGGAAAGATAGGATATGGGTCTTTTCAGTTTATTTCTAGTTTTTGCCATGGAGGTAGTTTCCATGTCAACAGAAATCTATTTTTAGACCTGGTCAGACATTTTCCTTCCTTTCCTCCTCTGGCAGCTTTTCCCCGGGTAAGGATGATGATTTCTCTCTGCTCCGACTGGAGCGTCCTCACATGATGCCAGGCAGCTTCCAATTATCTGGCTTGGGTTGGGCCGCAGCACCGCCGCTGTCTGCCATCTTGGCGTCCTTTATATACATTTATATATATTAGAGTTTTGGAATTGTCATTTGAGTTATTATTTCTTTTTGAGTTTTGTTTTTTAATTTAGTTTTAATTAGTTCTCAGGGTGGTTTGGTTAGTTTTAATTAGTTTGAGTTATTTTTAGTGCTGTCAAAGTTAAAGCGTTAACTGATTAATTAATCACACAAAAATTATCGCATAAATCATGTTTAACGAAGATTAATCGCGCTATTAATTTTTACCATACATTATCCTTTAGCGTGACAGTGGATGATAATTACATGCATTAAAGGAAAGCGTTTTTAAATGTTTGCGTATCACATTTAGTATATTTGTTCATGTCAAAATTAGGGATGCACCGAAATGAAAATGTTTGGCTGAAACCGAAAACCGAAAATGAAAAATGCTTGGACGAAACGCCGAAAAAAAATTCTGCCAATTTTTACTATCATTGCATTTCTTCTTTTGCTTTGGGCTTTTCCCGTCAGGGGTCGCCACAGCCAATCAGTTGCCTCCATCGAACCCTGTCCTCTACATCCTCTGCTCTCACACCAACTTCCTTCATGTCCTCTTTAACTACATCCATAAACCTCCTCTTTGGCCTTCCTCTCGACCTTCTGCCTGGCATTTGGAAACTCGGCATCCTTCTGCCAATATACGGACTATCTCTCCTCTGGACATCTCAGTCTATCATTGCATTTATTATAATTAATTAAAATTGTAATATTATTATAAAAAATTATTTAGCGCCGGCATTTTAACCAAGCACAATATAAATTTAAACGTGCCCACACGGCAGACATGTTGGCTAAAGGTACATTAAACACCAAATGAGGGTTGAGCATTTTCTGGCGGTGCGATTGCACCACAGGCGGACACGGATGCGTGCGGCGGGACAAGGTGCGGCGCACTTAAAATCGGCACATTCACATATTCACCAACGTTTAAAAATAAATCGCACCAGCTAATTGGCTTCGGGAACGGACTGCAAAGTCACACTTGGCGTCCTGTACAGGTCTGTCGCCACCCGCAGATAGCGGAAAGTGTTTTCGTGTTTAAAACCGTTGAAAGCAATAGTGCTAGCATTAGCTCAAGTATTTAGCACGGCCACCGGGATGCCGGTGTAAAAGTGGAAGTGTTTAAGGAGCTCTTATTAAAAAAAAAAGGGATGGGGGGGCGCTGCAGGTGAAAGAGTGGCTCACCTGTACTGCACTACACGGCAGTTCTGTCTTTTTTTTCGACCCACTTAAATGTTGTACACCAAGCGACGCCCCTCTCCTCCGGGGTGCTAGGCGGACACTCACCCCCGCGTTTGCTGTTTAATTCAAACAGACGCTTGCTTGCAGCGTTTTTTTGTGTGCTTGCACCACCACAACATTCTATTTCGGCCATATTCTTTCGGCTTTAATTTTATTTCAGCCGAATGCCGAAAATGGCAAAGATAGCCAAAATTTTCAGTGCATCACTAGTCAAAATATTGGGGTCATTTTTTTCCTCATTTTAAATTATGCTTTTCCATTTTAAATTATGCAAGTAATTAACTGATTAGAAAAAGAGGAGGATGACGTGCGCAGTAGATAAAAAATGTTGAAAACTTCCTCATAACATTAAATGTCAAAAGAATTAACACATAATTCTGCCCTGCAAATTTAGCGGGGATTTTTTTTTGTAAAAAAAGCATTTTTTATTAAGCGATTAATCAAAATTCTAAGATGTGATTAATCTGATTTAAAAAAAAATATCGTTTAACAGCTCTAGTTATTTTAAAAATGCTTAATTTTAGTTTTGTTTAGTTAGTTTCAGTATTAGTTTTCTTAAAAAACTTTTTTTTTATGTGTATTACTTGTGTGCAGAGGTGGCAAATCCAGTTCAAGAGAGTAAAAACCCTGCCACAGTTTGGCTTTAGCCATTGCTGCTAGCTAGCTAGCTCCCTAGCAGGTAAACGGGAACTAGCTAGGGAGCTAGCTAGCTAGCTAGTCAGCACCTGAAGGTAAAAACATACCATAGTTTGTCTTAAGCCCCTGAAGCTAGCTAGCTAGTCCTCGTACCGGTATTTACGGAAGTAGTCACGGTAGTTACAACGGCGCGACAATCAGAGGTGGCAAATTTCGGTCCAGAAAGTAAAAACCCTGCCACAGTTTTCGAATTTTAGTTTTCGTTTTCCCATTAGTTTTCTGTAAATAACCTTGGCAAGGTGTCAATTCAAATTTCCTCAATCGATTCGATTTCGATTCACAAGAGTTCAGTTTGATGCGATTTAGATTTTTCCGGATTTGATTAACTTGGTTTAATCCGATATTGATTAATTATGGAACATCAAATCTTCTTAAATAACAAGGACATGATAAAAAAAAAACTCCACAAACATTAAATATAAATAAAAAAGATTCTGAATTGTCATAAAGTGCAATAAGTCAGTTCTTTCATAAATATATAAGAAAATACTTTTAAATACACGTAAACAATAAATTTGAAGAAAACAGTAAGATGCAAAAAATGTTTGGCCTTTAAAATTCTATTTTGTTGTTTAATTCAAGAGAAAAAAGATATGAGTTATAATCTATTCATGGTATTATGAATCAATATCATGCTCTAAAAGAAAAATTGATTCGATATCAATTATTGGATTTTTAAAACCCAGCCCTACTATTGACCTCACACGTGCTTTTGGCTGGGCAGGGTTGTGGAATATTTTTCAATGCCCAATGCTCGTCAATATTGACGGACGGCCATTTTGTTGACAATTAATCGATTAGTCGAAAAAATGATAAACTAAGCATTGACAGTAAGGGGTTTTCGTCCATCAAGGTAATCGACAATCCGTCAATACATTTTGGTGACGATTGACGGAACATTGACGGATGCCCACTTTGAATAGAGCTGCATATCGATTCTAATTTCTTCAATCGATTCACAATAGGGCTGGGTATCGATTCAGATTGACAAAATTGGTTTGATTCGACTCACAATTCATTTTCGATTCAGTTAAGGATTTCGTGCAGTACAAATTTGACTTTTCTTTGGAGGAAGACATTCTCAGAAGTATCAATGCTGCAACTAGAAACTTCTTGCTGTCATTTGATGCATTAATATGAATATTTACATTTACATTTGAATCCCACAGCTACATGAATCATGTATGTTTTATTGAACATGACTTGATCAAAACAATAAATAATAATTTAAATCAATTGCAACCACAGCGCTATGTAAATAAAGTGGCAAAAACACTGGGCTCCTTTTGGGCTACTCTGAATAACAGAAGGGCACATTTGCATTTGGTAGCCATATTTAAAAATATCGATTCATGGTTTTCTGAATCGATATTGGGCTATGAAAAGGAATATCGATTCGATATCGATTTTTAGCCCTAATTCACAAGAGTTTCAGTTTGATTTGATTTAGATTTTTTTTCGATTTGATTCACTTTAGTTCAATCTGATATTGATTAATTATGGAACATCAATTCTTAAATGTCAAGGCCTTGATAAATACTCATCAGATACGACATTTTAATAATAAAAGTAACATTTCTGGAGGCAGTAACTGGTCAAATGATTTTGTTTATTAATGAAAGTAACACGTGTTATAATCACTTAAGTGTTACACAAACATCAGCAAGGATGAGATGAAAATATTTTCATTACGGACCAACGGACCAAACCAGCAACTGAATCACGATCAGTTTTTTTCAAGAAGGAATAATGTCTTCTTTGTTCTATTATCCGATTTGTTGCATCATCGAAAAATAATCGCCAGATCAATCGATTCTTAAAGTAATGGTTAATTGCAGTTATACTGAATGTGTCTGTTTTTATTGTGTGTGTCAGGGTGGGGGCGGGGCATCCGAGCACGCCATGCGTGTCGGATCAAGACGGCGATGAGAATCCGTCCACGCTGGCCGAAAGCTGCTTCCGAGAACTGCTGGGACGTGCCGCCTACGGAAACATGAACAACGCCGTCAGACCTGTGCTCGTGTGAGTAGCAACAAACAACATTTTCACTTTCATGGCTCAGACCAGCTCGCTTTGGTTCACCTTTTAATCAAATTGTAGAAGTTGAACCTTTTTAGTGTATCAATGGAAAATAGATCACCATTCCCTTCAACATGGATATTTATACTGTAACTGATCAAAAATGGATGTGTGTGTGTGTGTATGTATATATATATATATATATATATATATATACACGCAGTTTTACGTTATTTACGGTTACTTTTGTAGACCAAAAAAAATCACATCAGCATTGATAACAATAAATAACTGAAAATACATTTTAAAAAGTTGCTGCCTTTTTATTTATTTATTATTTGTTATTTTTTATTTTAATTTTTTTAATTTATTTAGAGAGATTTTTTTTAACTCTCCAATGTCAGTTAAGGGCTGAGAGATGCAATTATAACGAGCTATATTGTATTTAAAATATGCAACTTTTAAAATTGCCTCCTAACGATGCATACCTTTCAAAAAGTGTGGACAACGCCACCTTGTGGTGTAGCCTGTTAGTATTACCTTATTTTTAGATGTATCAGATTGGCACAATAACAATTGTATTTGTGAACCTCTTTTACAGATGCAGATAAAACTATCATTCTAGTTTTGACGAAACTTTGATGTAAGACAAATATTTTCTAAATGTTTGAATTGAAGTTTGGTCCACAAATAACAAAAACAATACTGTAATTAAGCATGGTACTGTCGAACATCTATTAACACAGTATAAAACCACATCTTGTACTTTCAACTCTTTAATGGATTGATGTCGATTATTTGTTGAATTAAAGTAAAATGTATTTTAAAAAAATATATGTTTATTGGAAATTTAATTTTAAAAAAATCTGTGCAATGTATATTTGGTCATGCAAAACTTACTAAAAGTAGAACATTTGAAATATACTGTGTTGAATTAGCTTTACCTTTACGTTTGCACAGGAAGTCACTTTGCTTTGATGCCGCGAGGCCGCCATATTACCACTCCCAAGAAACGCTTCTCGGCATACGATCCTATACGTTTACAGTATCAAAATTGGAGAACCTTTGAGACGGTACTTAATAGAAACAGCATTATTTATATACTAAGAGCCTATGAGCTGCATATGTCTAATCTGTACGTTTACGTATAGTTTATACAGTAGTCTGCTTACGAGATGGGAGTGATAAGATGGCCGCTGTCCAGCTTCCGCTGGCGAACGACAATGGAAAGAAAGCATTTTGGTTGGCTAATGACAATATAATGAAATGGATCTAATTGACTGACGTAGACAGTCTAGCGACTGCCAGCTGCCGCTATTTTAGCAAGTATGTACCCTCTTTTTCTTTCATCTTAAAAGAAAATCATCTTTTTCTTTCATCTTTCCATACTTGCAGGGGAAATGTTCGTCCACAGCCTTTAAACTGGCGATTTGTGCAGTTTACCGCTACACATGTAGGCATTTTGCAGCCAAATGCGTATGCCGACATACGTTTCTTGGGAGTCCCAAGATGGCGGCCCCGCGGCTTGAAAAGTCGAGCTGTGTGCCGAGAGGCCGAGAGGCCCGATCGTCGCGCCCTGCGCCGCCTCGTTTCGGCCTCTCTTTTCCCCACGTCCACTCAACTTGACCCAGCCTCGCAACTCTGCCCGCGCGGCGTTCAAAGCTGCGTTTTGCGCCGCACGTGAGTTTAAATTGACGGACTGTTGTGAGTGGAAATAACCGCTGTTGTTGAACGGCTGCGGTTATTTAATCCTGACGTTTTAAAAACACGTTTCATCATAAAACCGGTTAATTGCTGCACCCCTACCACAAACAAACCCTGAGAAGCATCTTAGTAGTGGCGAATGCCGGTCAGAGTCCGTCAGCAATAAGTGTCCGTGCGGAAACACCAAATATTGGTTCCAGCAACTTCCAGGTGCCGCAAATATGTTTTAAAAAAATGATTAAAATAGCTTTGAAGCATGCATTTTTGCGTCAACCAATTTTTGTGGACGACCCAACCGACTTACTCAACTTTTTTTCCCAGCCTTACTTGTAAGCAACGGTACATAAACATTATTAACTCATTCACTGCCATTGACGGCTGTAGATGTCAAAAATTCATTTGAACTATTTCTATTAGTTTCACATTTTTCCCACTTTTAATAAAAGGGTATGAAAACCTATGATTTTTTAAATTGTACATTTAGAAAAGATACAAAATTTGTGATTAATCGTTAACTAGTGAAGTCATGCGATTAATTACAAAAAAATTAATCTCCTGACACCCCGAATTTTTAATAATCTTTTCTTTTCTTTTAAAAAAAAAAAGAAGAAGAAAATAAATTAAAAAGTAGAGGCGTCAGGAGATAAAATATTTAATTGTAATTGATCGCATGACTTCACTATTTAACTCACAATTAAACATGCACATTACTGACATGTAAAATGCAATTGCATTAACTCCACACACAAATGACACACACGTAAGTGAGGATTTTATTTCCTGTGACGTAAGAAGAACAAATGAGTGATTAGTTGCGTGTTAATTGTTCCTTTTCGATCCATCAAGCGAGCGCCTGGCCTGGTTATTATTAATGATGACAGGTTAATCACATGCGGATCTCAAGGTCAACTCTCTGCGCACCCTCGCACGGCGAGGTGGTTTGCTTTCGGAGGGTCGGAGGGGGTGTTGCGCCCTCCAGTGGTCAACCTAACAAAGCGTCGCTGACGTGGGCGTCCGTCGGGATCTTTTCATGACTTTCTTTCTCTCTTGCGGTGTCACTGGCCAGGCTTCATCTCCTCCCGCAGGGGGAGGATTGTTTCTATAAATAGAAGCACTGGGGGTTCATCATGGGGGGGGGGGGGGAGGATTTTGGGGGCGGCTTTCACATTGACGTCACGTTGGACTGCAGCTAGAATGAGGAGTTTGCTGAAAATGGATGCTGAGCTTTTTTTGTATGCGGTAAAGTAATACTGTGCTTGACGCCAGCAAGGAGGCGAGGAGGAGGCAACGTGCCCATGTGGAATCATTTTTTTGTTAAAGTTTTTGTCTCGTTCTTGTCAAGGCTGACAAGAAAGACGTGTGTTTTTTCATGCATGACTTTTGGGGGGGGGGGGGGGGTTATACTCATGATAGGCATGTCAACTGAATTTCATGCTCTGAAGTCAAACGGCCCAAGGGGGCTGAATTATCAAAATCTCTCGGTCGAATTCAAGGACTTCAAGAAATGAGCCTAAAATGGCCGATTCAGAATAAAATGGCAGATTTCTTGTGTCTTTTTTGCATCTTGAAACTTTTTTATGGGTCTATTCATGATATATGTAAGTCAAACTAGTAGTGCTGGGTATCGATTCTAATTTCTTCAATCGATTTGAGTTCGATTTTTCCCTGATTTAATTCAATCAATATTGATTATCGATATTCCTTTATTATCTGATTTATCTGTATGACATCAAATTGGTTGATAATTGACGCTAATTATCGCCGTGTTTCTTTTTTATTCGGCTTATCTGTTTGATGTCAAATTGGTCAATAATTGGCAATAATTATCGGCGGATTTCTTTATTATCTGGTTTATCTGTATGACGCCAAATTGGTCGATAATTGCCGATAACTATCGGCCACCGATATTATCGTGCATCCCTAGTTTTTTTTCGTTTTTTTTTTGAAGAGCTCAGTATTGTTCATTCGGTAATGTCATCATCATTGCTCTTTTTTTTTTTTTGTATGTGTGTGTGTGTGCGTGCGTGCGTGCGTGCGTGTGTGTGTGTGTGTGTGTGTGTGTGTGTGTGTGTGTGTGTGTGTGTGTGTGTGTGTGTGTGTGCGTGCGTGCGTGCGAGTGTGTGTGTATTCGTTAGTTCACCAAAAACCTATTAAAAAAAATCCCATACCATTCACCTAAACCGAACACCGCCGTCAGTGCATCCCTAGTTTTTTTTTTTTTTTTTTTTTGAAGAGCTCAGTATTGTTCATTCGGTAATGTCATCATCATTGCTCTTTTTTTTTTCTTTTTTTTTTGTATATGTGTGTGTGTGTGTGTGTGTGTGTGTGTGTGTGTGTGTGTGTATATGTGTGTGTGCGTGCGTGCGAGTGTGTGTGTATTCGTTAGTTCACCAAAAACCTATTAAAAAAAATCCCATACCATTCACCTAAACCGAACACCGCCGTCATTGCATCCCTAGTTTCAATTGAAGATGTCAGCTGAAGAGCAGCAATATTGGAGTTGCTACGACGACCTCTGACCCCTTCTCCAGCACAAATAAAAAAAGTCTAGGCTGAGGTCAGCATGGAGGTCGGCGTGGTGTCTGTTCGGTAGAGGCATTTGATTGAATAAAGTGTGTATGGACTGAGAGTGAGGTCAGAGTAGAAGAAGACAACTGGCACCTTGGGGACACCATTTTGGCATGTTGCTTCGTTTGTTTTCATTCTCTCAGTGTACACCAGCGAGCTTCAGATACACTGCCGCTTGAGTGACGTGGGTCGGGAGGAAGAAATTAGCGCACTAACGGCCCTTCATGTGGGCAAGGAGAGCCACTGTGTCTGATGCAGACATTGAACAAACACGCAAATAGGTAATGGAAACACTTGTAAGTTTGACAGTAGGAAATAGCAATAGTCAGTGCAAAAAAAAAAAGATGCAGGCTTTGAAAATATTGCACATTGTAAACTTACAAGTGAGCAGGATTGCAAAGGAAAAACTATTTCAAAATCTGGTTGACTGATTGTGATGTCATTTGTTCAGGTTTGTGATGGCAGGAGCTGTTTTTCATGATGTATACACAAGTAGTGCTTAGCTGCCACCTTGTGGCACCTCGAGGCAATTACAGTTGGCAGCAGGGCTCGGTCCAGTTCCGCCACCAATTGCAAGTGAATTGAAAGCTCAATTAGTGTTAGAATAAATGTACATAAGTTATCCCATATTTACTCTTATAATATTGCAAAGCATTTATTCTGCAGTGTGACCTATGTTTGAACCATGTGGTCGTCTGCGAAGAGAGCAGAGAAGCTGCAGTTGCAAAACAGGAAGTGAAACCTGACAAGATAGCGGCTAGAACATTTTGCAGTTGAACTGTGAACTTTGACTGAAAGTTTCCGTGCTGAAGAAAAACGTTTTTGACTCCTATCTGGGATGATTGCCACGTTGCTGCTATGTGCATCCCCAACCCCTTTAGAGCAGCATTATGCTATGTAATCAGGGACTGCCCAATAAATAGAGAAGGTTTGGTGGAGTGTGCTTCAGAACGGGTAGGAGATCACACATCTTTGTTTGTTCTCCTCACGAGCAAAACGAATCAAGTCTCTTGTCTTCCTTCCTTGTCTATTGTTTATTAAATGTTCTAGGTTGACTAAACCTGACAATTAAGATTTACTAGCTGAGCGTTACAATCATGGCATCCATATGATTGACAGGTAATCACCTCCCCCCAGCCCCCCCCCCCCCCCCACCCCCCACCCCCTACACCAGCAGACATCAGGGAATGAAACTCATCAGGCCAGCTGCTGTCTTCCTCATCGGGAGACGAGTGGCAGATGTGGCTCGCAGACGCGCCAGCCTCTTGGGTGGGGGGACGGGGTGGGGGTGGGGGTGGGGGTGTAGGTCGGTGGGCCAATCTGTCTGCCGTCGTCTGTCACGTGTGACCTTGCATCGACTTCCTGTGAGCACGCGTGACTTGACGAAGTGATGTTTTTGCTTCCGCAGTCACCTGGACAATCATCACCTGTGGGAACCCAACGAGTTTGCCGTTTCCTGCTTCAGGATCATCATGTACTCCATCCAGGTCAGCGTCCACGTTGATCTCACCTGCATGATATGGACTGGAAGAAAAATCTCACAATTTGTCACAACAATACAATTTCACATTTGAAGTCTGCCTAATCTGATAAAACTATCTATTTTATTTACCTGCCTCATCCACTTTCCTAATCTACCTAATCTAATTTACCAAGATATCTACATGCCTACTTGGGGTGGAAAAGTTCACAAATTCCACGGTTCGCTTTTCAGTATGCAGTTTTAGAAAAAAAATATTGTCTTGGAGTATAAAGTGAAGGTGTATATTATTCACAGCTTATTATTATTGTTATTATTATTATTGTATTATCATTTAAAATATTATTCTATTTATGCCAATGGCATAATAAATGCCTGCCACTTAAGTATGGGTACCAAATACGGTACTTTTTGTTGGTATGGACCGATTTGGGTCGGTTCTTCCGGTACTTACTACCCATTCACGTAAATTCAAACGGTGCCATGTTTCGTTTCCGAAGCATGTCTTTTAAAGTTGTGACTGTGCAGGAGTGGAATAGGGAAGTTTTTACAAGCAAAATGAAATGGCGGCATTGTTCTCCTGATGGCGTCGCAGGCGCAGCACTCTCACCACGTCATCCAGCAGGTCCTGGGCCACCTGGACACCCACAACAAGAGCACTCCCAGGGTACGCGCCGGCATCGTACAAGTGCTGCTGGAGACGGTGGCCATCGCCGCCAAAGGCTCCGTGGGTAAGTCCCAACGCGCCGTTCGTCTTTGCGGGAAAAATCACCACTTCACAATCGTTTCAAAATAAAATTTTATGAAATTATTTTTTAATTCATTCACACGCAGACATTTTCACTGAAGCAACCCCCTTCGCTCCGGCTGTTTTACTGCTTTTGGGCTGATTTTGCAAGGCCCACAGAATATTGTGTTTTAATGCTATAAAAACATGGAAGCTTAGGATCTCTTCTTTCATCAGGAAAAAAAACTATATTTCTATTTGTTGTTGCAGCAATACATTATAATATAGCGAAGTTTCATCATTATTCACAAATCAGTTTAAAACAGTGGGGGAAAGAGCTTTTGGCAACATGGCCCTTGTTGATCTCTTATACTCACTTGCTGGCCGTTTTTGTAATAACTACCATTGCTTCAAGCATTCTTTTCAGTTCAGAGGCTGCATCAAAGCCTTCTGTATGCTCTAGCATAAAAAAAACATTAAAAAAAAACGTATAAATACAACTTTGGGAGCATGGTTATATTTAAAATGGAACGTATTTATACGTTTTTGGGAGCAAATAAGTTAAAAAATAAAATAATAAAAATATGTAAAACATTCTTAAAAAAATTAAACAAGTTAAATTCTATACAGTACATAAATTAAATAAAAAATACATTAAATTACATCATCCATCCATTATCTGAACCACTTTTCCTCACAGTAAATCTAAAGTAATTTTTACACAGTACAATGCAATGAAAACAAAATAAACATGCTTACTGGACAATAGCGGTGGAGACATTTTTGAGTCGAGTTCATGTGAGGCTGCTGAAGTGGAAGTCATTGCTGGGTCTAACGTTCTCAGGAAAGTATGTTTTCCGACTGTGCGTGAAATGCACATGAATGTGATTGGTGAGTCAAGATGGCGACCGCCGAGTCAGATTCAAGTGATTTCCAAGCTAGCTAGTGGGCTAGCTAACTCCCTAGCAGGTAAACAAGCACCAAGGGAGCTAGCAAGGGGGCTAGCTAACTCCCTAGCACGTAAACGAGCACCATGGGAGCTTGCTAGGGAGCGAGCTAACTAGCACCTGAGACTAAAGCCAAACTGTGGCAGGGTTTTTACCTTCTGGACCTGAATTTGACACCTCTGATTGTGGTCAGCCATGCCTAGCAAATATCTAGTTAGTGGCTCCTGTACCGTGCATCGCTGGACAGAGAGGTAGTTGAAATGCGCAAATGGCGCGGTGCTGCTCGGCTGCTTGGCCGGGTTGTGGCAGAGAGGGGAACTACAGTACAGTACTGTACCGTAATGTATGAGTATCATTGAGTCATTTTCAGCAGTAAAAAGTTCATATTTTGTCCAGATTTAATTTGATATAACTTTTTTTTTCATGTACAATTAATTCATGTAATAACAAATTTTTCCACTTGCTGTCAACTGAAGATGACATCACTTGTGCTGAGAAAGTAGGTAACGACCAATCATGGCTCACCTGTTGTCAGGGTTTAGTTATCAAACTGAGCCATGATTGGTCGTTACTAGGCATGAACCGGATATCCGTACAACACGAGTATCCGGTACAGATAATTCATTTTCTCCAGATACGAACATAACCCGGATATAATTCCTTATTATCTGTATTCGTACTCCAGCGCTCTTCTCTCACTTATTTTTCTCTCTCTCTCTTTTCGCCGTGAGTCGCTCACAGCCCCCGCTCAGCCCACCCCATCCTACACCACAGAGCACAATCGGGGTGCTTCTCATTCAGCCTTTGAGCTTCGCAACGCAAGGTTTTAAGTCTCTCCTTAATTTTCTTCAGTCCACTCGTATTTTGGTTCATATGTTTGTTAAAGTTACTTAGTGAATTTGTTTTGTTATGTAACGTATTAATACGTAGCCCAAAAAAATGTATCACCCAATAGCGCCACCTAGGCATGCAGTATCCTCCATTCATTTAGATGGAAAACTGGAACTATGTTAGTCAGTAGATATACATGTATACACCTTAGAATAATAGCCATGGATATATTTGCAAAGTACAATCAGAGGTGGGATTCGAACCCGCGACCTCCTGGGTACTGGACAAGGCAATTTACCAAATGCGCCACTGAGCAGTATGTATGGAAGTGGGCGTGGAAAGTGGGACCAATCGTGGCTCAGTTTGATGACCAAACCCAGACAACAGGTGAGCCATGATTGGTCGTTACCTACTTCCTCAGCACAGGTGATGTCATCTTCAGTTGACAGCAAGTGGAAAAACTATTCCTTTAATGTGATGGGATCGAGTAATAAGGAACTGAAAATACAGTGAAGCTCAACAAACTCGCATTTGGCACCTGTGGATTCACCAGTTCGCAAGGTGGGGGTGAATTTTTTCGTAATTTTTTAATTAAAATATTTTTATTTCTTTCCTTGGGAGGAGCGGTAGCTTGTTTGAGCTTTTTATTAATAATTTTATATTTTATACATTTAAAAAAAAAAGGGCATATTGCACTAAACTGCCCTCAATTATATATATATATATATATATATATATATATATATATTTTATTATTATTTATTTATTTATTTTTTAAGTAGGGGGAGTCCTGTGCTTTGGGAGTACAGGGTACCGAGTCCCCTGATACGGGCGGTTCGGTCCCTGTACGACCGGTGTGAGAGTTTGGTCCGCATTGCCGGCAGTAAATCGAATTTGTTTCCAGTGAGGGTTGGACTCCACCAAGGTTGCCCTTTGTCAAGCGGCCGAAATGAGTTTCCTCCGCAGGGTATCCGGGCTCTCCCTTAGAGATAGGGTGAGAAGCTCGATCATCCGGGAGGAACTGCCGTGTTGAGCCGCTACTCCACCGCATTGAGAGGAACTAGTTGAGGTGGCTCGGGCATCTGGTTGGGATGCCTCCTGGACGCCTCCCTGGAGAGGTGTTCCGGGCATGTCCCACCGGCGGGAGTCCCCGGGGACGACCCAGGACACGCTGGAGAGACTATGTCTCTCGGCTGGCCTGGGAACGCCTTGAAGTGGCTGGGGAGAGGGAAGTCTGGGCTTCCCTGCTAAAGCTGCTGCCCCCGCGACCCAACCCCGGATAAGTAGTAGATGATGGATGGATGGAAAATTAAAAAAATATTATATTATTATATTAAATGATTATGTTTACAATTATTGTATTAATCAGAATAATCAAATTAATTAATTAATCTATGTTACTGGTGTGTTACTGGGTTAGTGCGTCCCAACACATACCTGCTTTCGTGTGTTTTATCTTGTGTGCTTCGCCGTTGCCCACCGTGTTGAGAAAATAAACAAAATGTCTGCTGACCAGGAAGCATCCAAGAGTGCAAAGCGGGCGAGGCGCCGGACAGCAAACACGCCACACCTCCCAACCTGTGGCTCGGTACGCAGGATCAAGTGTAGATCAAGGCCTAGTCCAGCAGGGCTGGGCAAAGTGCAAATTTCATTCAGAATTTTTTTATATTTTATTTTTTATTTTTTTATGGCTTCATTCGGATATTCACTGGGTTTTGTTTTCTTGCATTTGGAGTTATTTTGTACGGTGGCCCTGAAGTGCAAAACGCAAAAACAAAAAACTCACACGACTGCAAATCATAAAACAAACCAAATAAAATCAAAAAACACAAAAACTAAACACCACAGCAAATCAAAAATCACATAAATGAAAAGGTAATAAAAAACACAAACACAAAAGGTAATTGCAAACACACAAAACACAAAATATGAAACAAAACAACAAAAAGTAATCGCAATTACTAATAAAAAAACACAACAACATATGAAAACGAAAAACAAAAAAATTATTGCAAACACAAATAAAAAAACACAAACACAAAAACCGGAACAAAACAACAAAAAGGTTCCCGCAAACACAAAAGGAACAAGCGCAATATTTTCCGAACGGAAGTAGTTGGTAGGTAGGGGGGGAGGGGGGGGGGGTCAGGAGGAACCGTACTCACGACTGATTGGACAAGAGGTGCAGCTTGATAGGATGTTTCGCACCGGCGTTTGGCGCGTGCTCGCGAGCTAGTGGGCGAGAGAGCACTTCCTTTTACGCCAGCTAAATATGTGCACCATATGTGCTTGTTCCTTTTGTGTTTGCGGTAAACTTTTTGTTGTTTTGTTCCGGTTTTTGTGTTTGAGGTTTTTGATTTGTGTGTGCATAACATTTTTATTTTTCTATATTGTTTTTTGTTTGTGTGTTGTTGTTTTTTAAATTTGGTTTGTGTTTTTTGATTTTCAGTCGTATCAGTTTTTTTGTTTTTGCGTTTTGCACTTCAGGGCCACCGTACTTTTGTAATTGAGGGCCGTATAAATCAATTTGACTTAACGAATGAAAGTAGTACAAGTAAACAATATTGTTAAAATTTTACATATGCATTTGTTTTTCTGTTTATCAAATAGCTTTATTCATTTAAAATAAATACTTTTAAACATTCATTTATGTTTGACAATTTAAATAAAACAACATATTTTAATGAACACATTTTTATGTTTTCATTTTATCCAATAAAAGTACAAAATAAACCTTTTTACAAAAAAAAGTTACATTTTATTAACTTATCTTATTGCAAAAAATGCATTGAATGGTTTTTAATGAAATTTTTACATAAAACAGAAAATAAACTTCATGTTTTAATTTTGTTCCATAGGTTTCCCACACCATGTTAATACTTGGGCGGGACACCCAAGTAAACTGGCCACCACCCAAGTTAAATTAAATACAAATATATTAAGAAAAAAATGTAACACACAAAACGTGTCACGACGAGATATAGCGCATGTAACATTAGTTCGCCGTCACTCATTTGTGGATCATGAGGTTAGAACACCACCCAAGTAGATTTCAAATCTGTGGGAAACACTGAGAATATATTTTATTAAAACAAACTATTTTACATCCGTTACATTTTTATTTTACATTCTAAAAAGGAGCATTAATTACTTCGGTCCTGAAATAAAGCATTTTACATCAAATACAAATAAAAGAAACTAATTTAAATGTGCTTTTAAAATGATGAAATAACATTATAATAATAACAACATAACATTTGAAATATTTTATTATTTAAACAATTCTGCCAAAATATAAGAAAAAAAAAGTCCATGTTAATTTGAATTGGTTGATTACAATTCAAGCACTTTTTTACAATTCCAATAATTTATTATTCATTGCAACTATTTATTGTCCAGTGTTCCCTTGCTATAACGTGGTTCACTTTTCGCGGCCTTGCTGTATCACAGATTTTTTTAGTGCACTTTTGCATGCATTATTTTTTTTTTTTTTTACAGTAATGTACCTATTTTATAAAAAAATGATGAAGGTTTGAACATTGAGAATGTTAAAACAAGAAAGAAATGTGAGAAAATGTAAATACAGTAATGAGAAAAGTGTATAAACTGTGTGGCTTTAGAGCCTTAAAACATTTATAATAAATGTAAAACATAAAGCTAACTACTTGGCGGATTTTATTTATTCCGGGTATTTTTTGGAACCTAACCCCGGCGAAAAATGAGGGAACACTATTTCTTTATTTTTTACCTTTCCTACATTATGAGCTGGGCCTATTTTGAAAAAAATGCATTGTGGCCCCAGAGCGTACAAGTTTGCCCAGCCCTCACGTAGCATGTGCTAACATGTATAAGCGTGTGCTAGCGTGTACTACCAGGGTTATTATAGTTTGGGAATATTCATTTTAGTTAGTTTTTATTTCGTTTTGAGTTTTGTTTTTTTAATTTAACTTAGTTTTCAGGGTGGTTCTGTTAGTTTTTCTTAGTTTTAGTTATTTAAAAAATGCTTAGTTTTTGTTTAGTTTTAGTTAGTTTCAGTATTGGTTTTTGTTTTGTTTTTAATGTGTATTACTTGTGCGCAAAGGTGTCAAACCAGGTCCAGAGAGCTAAGAGCTAGCTAATTAGCACCAGGGGTTAAAGCCAAACTTTAACAGGGTTTTTATTTTCTGGACCTGGATTTGCCACCTCTGCTTCTGCGCAATATTTAATAATGATAACATGAGAAATGTAACTAATTTCTTACCTAGCGTTGCATTTTGTTGTCGTCTGAAGATGCTTTTCGATTGGCTGCTGCTAGATGATGTCACTTCTGTGTGACACTTTCGATTAAATTAAAAGTTAAGTTAAAGTAAAATAAATATACTTCCAATCACATTTGCAATCATCCCCAAAGGTGCATTAAATTAATTACCAAAGACTAAAACGAGGGACATTTTTACTATAAATATAGTTAGTTTCAGTTAGCTTTGTAAACATAAAATGTAGTTTCGGTTAGTTAGTTTTTTTTTTAATCCATCCATTGCCATAAATTCATAAAAAAAGATTTAATGACTTCATTAGTTAACTCACAATTAATCACAAATTGTATATCTGTTCTAAATGTACAATAAAACAAATTCTAGGTTTTCATACTCTTGTTAACAAAAGTGGGAAAAAATGTTAAACTAATAGAAATAGTTCAAATGAAATTTTGACATTTATAGCCGTCATTGGCATTGAATGAATTAAAAAGCATTTGTGTTTTTAATTTAATTTTAGTTAGTTAGTTTTAGTATTTTTGTTAGTTTTCGTTAACTCAAATAACCCTGGCGTGTACTAGCATAGCTCCAAGGCGTGCGGCCGTAGCCTGAGTTTGTTTGTCGGCGATTTGGATTTGCCCGCGGAAGCGGCTCATACCTCTCACTCGCCAACGTTTAGGTCCGACGGTGCTGGAGGTGTTCAACACGCTGCTGAAACACTTGCGCATGAGCGTGGACCTGGAGCTGGGCGAGAGCTCCCGCAGGAACTCGGCCAGCAGCGCCTCGTCGGGCCGCGGCAAGGAAAGCGACGAGCGCATCGTTCAGAACGCCATCATTCAGACCATCGGTACGCATTTGGACGTCTTCACGTCTACGTGAGCGCCAAGGTGACGTGCTTTTCTTGCGCCCCGGCAGGATTCTTTGGCGGTAACCTTCCCGACTACCAGAGGGCCGAGGTGATGATGTTCATCATGGGCAAGGTGCCCGTCTACGGGACGCCGTGCCACACGCTGGACACCGTCAAGATCGGGTGAGTCGCAAGCAAGTCAAGCCTACGCGAGGCCGGTTGCTCCGCCTACCTACAGTACATGATACGGCACCTATTTACTGTACATACATGTCTAATCTACTGTACCACCTGCCTACATGTCTGATCTACATAATTCACCAACCTATATAGTCTTCCTTCCCACTTGCTTACCTATGTAGATTTTCTCATTTCTGATGCCACCTACTTACCAACCGACCCTAACTACTGTTTCTAACCTAGTGTAAAATCCTGTGTGTAATACGCACTCATGTTTATTATATGCTTTACGCCCCTAAAAAGAAAAAAAAATCACCCTTAACTCTCTGACTGGCAGCCATTTTCAATGAAGCAACCCCCTTCACTCCCAGCTGTTTTACTGGATTTTAACAGATTTTTCAAGGCCTACAGAAAATTGTGTTATTTTGCTATAAAAAAAAAAGGAAGCTACCAAAAGAAAGATTAGTCTTTTCTTTCATCAGAAAAAAAAGTATATTTCTATCTGTTTCCGTTTGGCATCAATTAGCATTACAATATAGCGAAGTTTCATCGTTACTCACAAACCTGTTCAAAACACTGGTGAAAATAGTTTTTGCAACATGGCCCTGGTTGATCTCTTATACTCTGCTGCCACCTGCTGGACGTTTTTTGTAATAACTACCATTGCTTTAAACGACTTCTTCAGGTCAATGGCTGTATCAAAGCCTTCTGTATGCTCTAGCATCAAAAACATAAAGAACGTATAAATACGGTTTTGGGACCATGGCACTGTTTGAAAAATAACGTTTTTATACATTTTTGGGAGCAAATTAGTTAAAAGGCTGTTTGTACGGTCCCCTGATTTCCTTACTGGCCAACATTTTGGCCAAGTGTCAAGGACATTTGAGTGATTTGAGTCATTTCGGACTGCTGAGTCCCAAAATCCATTTCTTTGAATCCTCTCTAGGGAGATTGATATTTTTGACGATTGATTGATAATTCATTTGGGGATATCAAAAAGGCTTGTTGTTTATTCTCTATTAAAAGTGAAACAAGCTTCTTTACTATGAATATTGCCTGTTTTTCTGATTATTTTTTTTCTTCTAAAATTTTTACATAAATCTCTTCCCATAGATTTTGATGGATGAAAACAAAGTGATGTCATTAGCGATTTTTGTGGTTTAAAGCTGCTCTTTGTAACAATTTACCTAAAAATATCTTTAAAATTTCCTTTTTATTTGACCATTTATCACTGAAAACTTTTTTTATTATTAGATGAACTCAATGGGTACTCCTGCAAACCTCTGGGCAATTGTTTCAGTCAGGATTCGGGTTCCAATTTCCCACCCACTGTCTGCGGACGTGACGTCATGTGCGCATAGTGTACACAAGGTTATTTTAGTTGACAAAAACTAAAATTCAAAAAACTGTTTTGTTAATAAAATAAAATAAAAATGAAAATGCTTTTTAAAAAACAAAAAACAACTGAAACTACATTTTATGTTTACAAAGCGAACTAAAACTAACTATAATTATAGCAAAAATGTCATTGGTTTTAGTCTTTGGCACTTTTAATGCATGAGCCTTTGGGGAGGATTTTAAATGTGATTTGAAGTAATAAGGACGTTTGAAAGTGTCACACAGAAGTGACGTCATCTAGTAGCAGCCAATAGGAAAGCACCTTCAGATGACGTCGCTCCGAGGCCACAACCAAATGCTTAGCTAAGAAATTTGTTATTAGCTAGCTAGATTCAGGGGCTAAAGCCAAACTATGGCAGTGTTTTTACTTTCGGGTGCTACCTAGCTAGCTCCCATAGTGCTCGTTTACCTGCTAGCTAGCTAGCTTGCTAGCATCAATGACTAAAGCCAAACTGTGGCAGGGTTTTTACTTTCTGGACCTGGCTTTGCCACCTCTGCGCACAAGTAATACACATTTTAAAAAAAAAAACAATACTGAAGCTAGCTAAAACTAAGCATTTTTAAAATAACTAAAACTAATAAAAACTAAAAGAACCACTAAATTTAAAAAACAAAACTCAAAACGAAATAAAAACTAACTCAAATGAAAATTCCCAAACTATAATAACCCTGAGTGTACGTGCAGAAGGGTGTGTACAGAGTCATTTTTGTCTATTAAACTGCTCTCACCCTCTTGCTTGCTGCAGATTAGCAGCGGCTAACACTGGAGCCTGTTCTGAATGCTGGCAACAGGCACTGCATAATACGTCAGCATTTTTTTAGCGATCTGAACTTGATTTCAGGACGACATCGTGTTGTTGACAAACGTTTGTAAGACACCGCAACCACAGTGGCTGATGAGATGAGTCGAGTTGGCAGTTACGGCGCGACTCGCTGCCAGGAACAACTTCAAAATAAAACCACCTAAGGCATGAATGTTAGCATATTCCTGCATTTGGAAAGATTTTGTATTGAAGTTTTGCTGACAGTCTCTTACTTTCCAACAATTTTTGGAAACGAGGTACTTAATTACATACATTTGTAAAATTATCCAATTAAATATTATGTTTGGTCACATAAACACTCCCTGTTATTCTGACTTGCCCTTATGGACGTCCTGCTGTGTCCTGGCCAAAAGGAGGGAAGCTAATCCAGCAACCGTGCTAACAGCAAATCCTCCCTTCACATGAAGATTAGACCCCCGCCCATCCCCTCGCAACATCACCCCCATCACACACAAACACTGACGTTTGTCTGTTGACACAACAGCTGCTGACGTTGTTGTTTTCGTTTTTTCCTCTCACCTTCCGGGACCTGCGGGGCTGTTGGCTTCAGGCATCAGGGGACCAAGAGGATCCAGACCATGTTGCTCAGCTCCCTCATCATGGTCAGTCATCACAACATAGACTATGAATTGACACCTAATCCCGACATTAGGTTCCTCTCACAAGTGAAGGTTGTTTTCCTGAGCGAAGGTACAAGTCCCAAGAGACTGGGCAAGAGAATGTGAATGGTCCCATTATGTTCTTGTTTCGAGAAAACTTTCTTGTCACAAGGAAAGGTTTTAGTCCCAAGTGAAGCTTTTATTCCGTAGGGAACATAGTATCCAGAGAGGGTTTTCTAGTCTAGGGAAGAGGGTGTCATCTCGAGAGATGGTTTGTACCAACTTTCTAATGGAATGGACTTGTCCAAAGTGAAGGTTTTGGTCCTGAGAGAATGTACTAGTCCCAAGACAATGGTCTAGTCTCAGGAAAAGGTTTTAATGCCGAGAGAATGGCCCATACCCAAGAGGAGAAACTGTTTTATTCCCAAGAAAATGTTTTAGTTCCAAGTAAAAGGTCCTTGTCTAAAGTCAAGGTTTTGGCCCTAATAGAATGTCCTATTCCCAAGGAAATTGTCTTGTTCCAGATGAATGGTCCCGTTCCAATCAAAGGTAAAACCTTTTGATTGGAACGGGACCATCCAGTAAGAAGCTCCCAATTGAAGGTTTTGCTCCCAAGGTCTAATCCTAAAAAAGTGCAGATTTAGAGGCAAAAGAAGTTTGTAGTCCAATGTAGAGGGTTGTAGTCCTATGAGAAGGTACCAGTCCCAAGGGAATGGTCTAGTCCAGAGGTGCCCAAGTCCGGTCTTTAAGAGCTTCTATTCAGCTTGTTTTCCATGTCTCCCTCCTCCTGCGCAGCTGAATCCAATCATCATCTTATCAGCAAGCTTCGATAACGATCCTGATCATCAATCAGGTGTGTTGGTGGAGAGAAACATGGGAAAAACAGGCTAGATGGAGGCTCTCGAGGACCGGACTTGGGCACCCATGGTCTAGTCTCATTAGAAGTCGTCGTTCCTAAAAGAGGGTTCTAATCCCAAAGGAATAGTCTTGAGAGAAGTATCTACTCATGTGATAAGGTTATACTCCATAGAGAAAGTCGTAGTCCAAGGAAGGGGTTGTGGTTCCAAGGGAAGGTACTAGTCCGAAGTGATGGTTCTCGTGCCAAGCAAAGGTTTTATGCCCGAGAGAAGGTTGTAGTCCAGGAAAAGAGGTTATAGTCTCTGAGAGAAGGTTCTAGTCCCAAAACAATGGTCAAGTCCCAAGACAATGGTCTCGTCGTATGTGAAGGTTCTCGTCCCAAGAAAGGTTTTATTTGTATATAAAGAGTAGTTTCTAGTCCCGAGAGAAGATACTTGTCATTCGTTAAGGTTCTGGTCCGTGTCTTGGTTTGAGTGCTGTCACTCCCTGGTTGGTGCTTCCAGGTGACGTCGGGATTCAAGTCCAAGTCGATGTCGGGTGCTCTGCCGCCCCCCTTCCTGGACCCACTCTTCTCCATCTCACTGATGGAGGACAGCGAGCTGCGCCAGCTGGTGCTCGAGATCCTGCACAACATCATCGACCGACACGACAACCGCGCCAAACTCCGAGGCATCAGGTGCCGCCGACGCATCATGTTGGGATTGGCTGCTGCATTCTGGTCGGAAACGGCATTGTCTGACTTCAGTGTGGCGGCGTTACTACAAATCCAAGCAAACCTGAACCCAAACAAATGTGATTTGTTTTGTACAAATGAGACACAGTAGCTCTCCTGGATGCAGTAGGGTGTGACCTGCCTGGATGCAGCAGCCAATTATAATTCCAGGAGGGCGTGTCCTGCCTACAACTCCGCTGGGATTCATAATAACGTCCCATGGACACTCAGATTCAATCAATGCTGATTTTTAGATGCTAGATACTAAATACTACAGATTTTTAAGTGCTCCAGGCTAAATGCTTGATGCTAAATAATACTACATGCTAATGCTAATTTCTGGATGCAAACTATTAAATGCTTGGTGCTAAATAATGCTCGATGGTAATTGCTTAATGTTCAGTGCTAAGTATTGCTAAATACCAAATAGTAAACAATGCTACAAATGAATCGCTAAATTCTGGATGCTAAACTCTTCATCACAAAATGTTAGATGCTAAATAAAGCTAAATGAAAGATTTTAATGCTACGTGTTAAAATGTTGAATGTTTGATACGTAATTGTACACATTTGTAAGTGCTAAGTACTGGATGCTAAATAATGCTAGATTCTAATTGCTCATTTCTGGATGCAAACTATTAAATGCTTGGTGATAAATAATGTTCCATCGTAATTCCTAAATGTTCAATGCTAAGCATTGCTACATGCTAGATAGTAAACAATGCTACAGATTCATCGTGAAATGATGGCTGCTAAAGTCTTAATGCTAATTGTTATGTTGGACGCTAAATAATGCTAACTGAAACATGTTGAATACTGCTACATGCTAAATGTTCAACGCTTGATACGTACTAGAACTAATTTCTAAGCGCTTCAATTCTGGATGCTAAATAATGCTAGATGTTATTTGCTATTTTCTGATGACAAGCTTTTAAATACCTGTTGCTCAATACTCAGTAGTAATTGCTTACTGTTCAGTGCTAAGTAGCTATTGCTAAATGCTGGATGGTAATCAATGCTACAGATTAATCACAAAAGGCTGGCAGCTGACCTCTTAATGCTAATTGCTAAATGTTAGATGCTAAGTAAGGCTGTGTGCTGTTAAATATTGCTACATTGTAATTGCTCGATCCTAAATAATGTATACTAAATGCTCATTTCTAGTTGCAAATGCTAATGTCTAACTGTGTGTGTGCTGAAGGATCATCCCCAACGTTGCGGCTCTCAAGATCAAACGGGAGAAGATTTCCAAGCAGGACGTGGCCTTCATGAAGAAGGTTGGTCAAAGTCATTGATTGACGTTTCGATTAGTTTAGATGCGGTCGCCACAGAAACCATTAGCATGCCTGTGTTGTGTGTCAGCACGGCCAGCAGCTGTACCGCCACATCTACCTGGGCTGCAAGGAGGACGACAACGTGCACAAGAACTTCGAGATGCTCTTCACCACGCTCGCCGTCATCACCATCGAGCTGGCCAACGAGGACGTCGTCGTCGAGCTCGTGCGCCTCGCCGTGGCGCTGCAGGTCCGAGGCCATACTGGGTTTCAAGTTGGGCTGGGTTGAAAAAAAATCTATATTTATTTTCATAGCTCATTATCGATTCGAAAAAAAACATGAATCGATACTTTTACTACGGCCCTCAACATAAATTCATGTGCCTGCCCGCGTCACGGAGAAATTTATTTGACAAAGAAGCCCAGTGTTTTTGCCACTTTATTTACTTAGTGCTGGGGTTGTAATCTATTTCAATGATTATTTATTGTTTGGATCAGTTCATGTCCAATAAAACATGCATGATTAATATGACTGCATTGGATTCAATTTTAAATGTAAATATTCATATTTTTTCAATTTCAAAATGTATTATTTGGTATTATTTTTATTTAGTTTTTATTTATTTATTATTTTAAATTCTTTTTTATTTTAAATTCTTTTTTATTATTTTAAATTCTTTTTTATTATTTTATTATATTTATATTTTATTAATTATTTATTATTTCATATTTTTCAATTATTATTTATTGTTTTGATAAGGTAATGTTCAATAAAACATACGTGATTCATGTAACTGCATTGGATTAAATTTTAAATGTAAATATTGATATTTTTTTCATAATAAGGCACCAAGTAAGAGCAATAAGTTTCTATTTACAGCATTGGTATTTCTGAGAATGTCTTTCATATAAAATAAAAATTGGTACAGCATGAAATCCTTAACTGAATCAAAAATCAACATGTATCAAATTGAATCGGGGCCTTCTGAATCGAATCGACACTATTTTGGAAATCGAAATCGGTACCCAGGTTCGGAAACAAGGTTAAAGTTCCAAACTAGGGTTGGGGAAGTCAACCTTAAACATTTCTTGACAATGAAATGTTAAATGTGACCTCACTTATCTAAACATGACATTCTGATTAATATTACATTTGTGGAATATGAGTTATGCAGCAAAATGCAGCCGTTTCGATCCATCTCAGGGGGCAGCCATTTTGTCACTTGTTGTCGTCTGAAGATGGCATGACAGTTGCTAAGTCAACCGCCTATCACAGCTCACCTGTTTCCTCAAGCTGAGCTGTAATTGGTTGTTACATGAGACCTGAGCAACTGTGATGCCATGGCAAAATGGCCGCCTTCTGATATTGATCAAAACAGCTAGATTTGCTGCATACCTCATATTCCACTAAGGCAATATTAACCAAAGAAACTCATTAAGTCTTTTCTTATATAAATGAGTTTCTTTGGAAGTTATTATTATTATTTATGGAGAAAGAAAACCGTTATATTGCATCCTTGTTTTGTGGAATAACTTGAATGTCTATTTGTTTTTGACACAATTGTGAAATTATGCTCTCTCTTTTTTTTCTTTTTCTTTCTTGTCATTTTAAATGTTCGAAATAAGTAAATCAATAAAAAAACAATACCATATTTAGACTAGTTGGGCTGCATAGAACATATTATTGGGGGTTGACTTCCCCTTTAAGATAGGGTTTCAAACTATGGTAAGGGTTTAAAATAAGGTTTGTCGTTTCAAATTGGGGTTTCACGTTCAAGTTGGGATTTCAAGCAAGCGTTAGGGTTTCAAAACCGGGTAGGGTTGGAACACGGTTCTAGCAAACGTGACGGTTGCAACTCGCAAGTTGGGGTTTCAAACTATAGTTAGGCTTTGAAATTTGGGTTTCAATTGAGCTTTTCAAGCCACATTCATGGATGGAAGTCATACTTAGTTTCAAATTGGAGGCAGAAATGCAGGTTGCGGTTTCAAGTGTCTCTTATGTGCATGTGTGTAGGACATGGCTTTGTCCAGCGAGGAGAATTTGTCCATGTGGCTGCGTTGTGGCGTTTTGGCCTTGGTGGCGGCGTACCTCAACTTCCTCAGTCAGATGATCGCCAACACCGGCTTCTGCCAGCACGTCAGCAAGGTCAGCACACCTGCACCACCCATGCATGCCTGCACTTGTGCAACCCGCACCTCACAACTATTTTGGACATATGTACTAGGGCCCGACCGATTAATGATTGTCCTTCAAACATCCCCTTAAAACGTTATCATAGAATAAAATCGAAAATTGCGACACTGTGAAAGTACCGTGAATGCACCATTTTGCCTGCGTAGCATTAGCATTTAGCAAGTGTGTAGCGTATGTTATTCTGGTTATTCTGTTGTCCCGAAGCGTCCTTTAAGCCGTTTAATAACATCCCAGTTGGAGGTAACTGTCAAACTAAACACACGACGATAAGAATGACATCCACTGTATATTTAAATACAAGAGGTGCTTCATTTTTAAAACGTTGCTAAAAGCCAATTAGGGTCCCATTTAAATGCTAACAGGAAGTTATCATCAACTTCGAGAGTGTTTTTCCTTTAAACAACGAATATTCACACACTTTGTGGGAACACATATCCACAGGTAAGATAACACTACGCAAAGGCACAAATCTTTCCCAATGTGTGAAAAAATGAGTTATTTTAGAATTCAATCGGAATCCAGTCCTGTAACTTTCTTCTGTACTCACTTTAAGTGTGTACGCCATGGATGCACGGCACCACACTGCCCCCAAGAGGCCAAAACGCACAGGAACAGTCAGTATTTGTTCTTACTGTTTTTTTTTCATTTGCTATTATTTTAGTTTATTCTATTCTTATTTCACTTTCTTATTGTTTTATTTTGCCATTGTCCTTCCAAGTTATATTTCAAGTTGATATTTCAAGTTGATATTTCAAGTTGATATTTCAAGTTGATATTTCAAGTTGATATTTCAAGTTGATATTTCAAGTTGATATTTCAAGTTGATATTTCAAGTTGATATTTCAAGTTGATATTTCAAGTTGATATTTCAAGTTGATATTTCAAGTTGATATTTCAAGTTGATATTTCAAGTTGATATTTCAAGTTGATATTTCAAGAAGACTTTCTTTTCTCAAAATTCAAGGATGCAAACGACAAGGACATATTTTGAAATAATCGGCAGATTCATCGGTAATCTGTATTTTTTTTCTGCCAAAAATCGGTATTGGCATCGGCCTCAACAAATGCATATCGGTCGGGCCCTAATATGTACGTACGCCCAAACCTTTTTGCCGTACCATGACTAACCCCTCACTAATCACTCAAAGTAAGAATTTAACGCAACTATGAAAAATATTTGATTTTGTTTCCTTCATCTGGACATTTCATTCTTGGACATTCTTTTTACCTCAAACATAAAAGTAAAAATGTTGCATGGAAAAGAAGTAAGTACAGCTATAAATAAAATGAAAAACAAATACTAATCAGGATAAAGAATAAACCTGCCTTAACTCTTTTAGCAGTTACCACAAATAAACTGGAGCAAGTATTGAATCCCTATTAAACAAGCATTTCAACTTTAATGATCACAAATAAATATTACAGTTGTTGTTGAGGATTGGAAAGCAAATAACACTTCATTGTTGTGCAAATAACACAATTTGAAGTAGGTGCTTTCCACCTTTTATCAAGAG
Source organism: Leptonotus elevatus (assembly GCF_054856555.1). NCBI lineage: Eukaryota > Metazoa > Chordata > Actinopteri > Syngnathiformes > Syngnathidae > Leptonotus > Leptonotus elevatus. Next base: position 4,379,550 of record NC_141239.1, on the reverse strand, counting down.
TTATTGAAAATAACAAGTATGATTTAAATTATAAACCTGTACAGAGTGAAAGTAACACATTTCTTACCTAGCGTTGCATTTTGAAGGAGTTAAATAAAAAAGCAGGCGAGCCATTGGAGCAGAGAAATGATCGCCTCGGAGCAACGTCATCTGAAGGTGCTTTTCTATTGGCTGCTGCTAGATGAAAACGTCTTTATTCCGGTTAATATCGAAATAAATATTCTTCAAATCACATTTAAAATCATCCCCAAAGGCTCATGTATTGAATGGATTACTAAAACCAAGGACATTTTCGCTATAATTATAATTAGTTTGTTAGTTTTGTAAACATAAAATGTAGCTTCAGTTAGTGTTCGTTGTTTAATTTTTTTTAAGCATTTTGGTTTTTATTTCATTTTGTTAACAAAATTGTTTTTTTAATTTTAGTTTTTTTATTCGTTTTCGTTAACTAAAATAACCTTGCCAGTCACTAGCAAGATGGCGTCCATATGTCATGTGACCAGCAGATGACCAATCACAAACACAGTAGTACGCTGTGATTGGTCAACTGCTGGTCACATGACATATGGACGCCATGTTGTTCGTAATTGCCCTGCTTAAACCGAGTTGGCCAAACTCTAACGACTCTGGCTCGACTAAGCCATGTCTGCCGTCTAGTGGTGGATGGTGATATTAAAACAACACTTAGCGCATATTTGCAGTTTGGAACATGCAAATTAGCAAATTCTGTGATAATTCTTTTTGCTGTTGTTCTGGGATTTTTTTCCCTTCACATTTACCTCCCATATTTCCAGAAAAACGTTCATCTTTATGAATGTGTATTGAAGAATAGTTTGCCTTTAAAGATTTTTTTCATATATTTTTTTAATTGATGAAGGAGCCTTCAATTAACCACATAAGGATTTTTTTCCCGGTGAGCTTTCTTCCCAGCTGTGTCTTGTGGACTTTCAGGTGATCGAGCTGCGGAACATGGACGCCCCTTACCTTCTCCCCGAGCACGTCTTCCGCGACAAGTGCTCGTACGTCAGCCTTCTTCTCGCGCTTCTTCTCCGTCGCCGTCATCGCGCGCTGACGACGCGGTCCTTTCTGAATGCGCAGGCTTCCCGACAGCCTGGACAGGGACGACGGGGCACTCTTCTTCCAGAGCGCCGACATGGCCGACAGTCTGGCGGGAGCCGGATACAACGCCGACAGACTCAACGTTCCCTACGTGCCGCAAGTCACAGGTCAGCCATGCGCGCCGGCAACATTCAACTTTTCTTTATTTCTTTCTTTCTTTTTTCCTTTCTTTATTTCTTCATTCATTTATATTATTTATTTATTTATATTTTATTTATTTTGTTATTTCTTTTTTTCTTCTTATCTTTTTACTTTTTCAACTTCTTTTTCTTTCTTTTTTTCTTCTTCTTTTTCTCCGTTTATTTTTCCTTTTTCAACTTCTTTTTCTTAATTTTTTGTTTTATTTGTTCATTTATTTATATATTTATATTTTATTATTATTTATCTTGTTTTTTGTAAGAATTCTAATTCTTTGTAAACTATCTCATTTTTGGGGACCTAAACATTTACGAAAACTCACCAATCTTTGCACACTCCTCGGGCGAAAAATGTTATATTATGAAGTTGCCATAACAACATATAGGGTGGATAAATATGCACCAATCCCGGCACTGTTGCACGAGGGCTACAAAAATTGGCAGGCACGTGAAGCGCCCCGAGACACACAAAAAAGTCAGTGGTCATTTGCCAACAGTTTTCATCCGATTAACTTGGGACAACAACTGGGGAAAAAATCTTGACTTTTTGAAATACTATATGATGGGGTCGGCGCCTCAAATTTTGTCTTTAACATTTCCTTCATCAAAAAAGAGCAAATGCTTAATAACTCCCAAAAATCCCAAATATCTCATGCATCTTAATAGTCAGGGTCTGAAAACATCCATATGGTAAAAATGTAGTTATGCATCTAGCGCCACCTAGTGGTGACGAGAAATGTCATACTTTACGTTCTTGAGTTTTCTAAATACTACATGACGATGGAGGGTTATCATATATTTTTTTTACATTTCCTTCGCTATGAAAGACAAAATAAGTAATACCTCCTTGGTAACTGCTCCAAAAAATCCCAAACTTCACATGTATGTTTATAGTCACGACCTGAAGGTATCTCTATGACAATAATCAGTTATAAATATAGCGCCACCTAGACCTCGGGTCGACAAAACAAAATTACGACACATAAGGTATTTTGTCCAAAATTTTGATACTCTTTGTGTGATAACTAAGTCATTTATGAATATTTTTTTTACTTTCCACCACTCAAAATGTTCAGTGACATCAGACCTATCAATACATATGTACTTTTTATTTATTTTGTTTTATTTTATGGACAATACAAGCAATATTGTGCTATGAGTAAAACTAACGATGATGTGTATATATGTACTTGAAAAAAATGCCAATCAGGGCAACTTATTGCCCCAAAATAAAAACGGACCCTGATTTTTGAGGGTCTTAACATTGGCTAAAGCGCTTTGAGCTTTACACACTCATCACACCTGGCGAACACATAAAAACAATCCATATGTAAAGGTATATTTTGCCATTTTCAAAGAAATTTGGCTTTGAATGTACCTGTACCCCAATGTGCCTTTTGCCCAACCTGCAAGTACCCCAAAGGGGCCTGGGCTGCGAGGGCCCTTTATAGCTGCTCGCAGCTCTAGTTTATTTTATTCTTTCTTTTTCTTTCTTTGTTTCTTCTTTGTTTCTTTTTCTTCTACTTTTTCAACTTATTTTCTTTATTTTTTGTTTTCTTTATTTCTGTATTGATTTATTTTTTCTTTTTCAGTTTCTTTTCTTCTACTTTTTCAACTTCGCACCATCGCTCACTTTGAGCCTCAGTCTTTCTTCCTCCTTTTTCTCTCTTTCCCTTCTCACTGCTGTTTCTTCTTTCCTTCCTATCATTTTTCTTCCTATCAGTTTCCTTCCTTCTATCATTCCTTCCACTCATGTCCCCTTTTCCTTCTTGTTTTCCTTCTTCTTTCCCATCACTCACTTCTCTTTTCCATTTTCTGCTTTTCTTCTCCTTTCTTGTTTCTTCTTTTGATTTCTTGTTTCCTTTTTCCTGATTTCGTATCCTGCCCTTTCACTTCTTTCACATCATTCACTCGTCTTCTTTCTCATCCTGTCACTCACTTTCCTTTTCTAATGAGTTGCTTCCTTCCTCTTTCCTCGCACCCACTTTTTCTTTCCTTTATCCATCATTTTCTTTTTCCTTCTTCCAATTTCCTTCCTCTCTCTCTTTTCCTGCTTTTCCTTTTCTTCTCCTTCCATTGCCTTTTCTTCTCTTTTTCTCTTGCTTCCTTTTGACTTCTTTCCCATCGCTCACTCTTTTTCCTTCTTCTGTTCACGCATAACCTTTCTTTTTTTCTTCCAGTCAATTTTCCTTCTTTCATTAAGCTCTTCCCTTTTCCTTTTCTCATCACTCACTTCTGTTTTCTTCTCCTTCTTTTCTTAACTCCCCTTTTTTGTTTCTTCCTATTTATGCCTTCACTGTCTTCCTTACTCCTTCCCATTTCCTTCTTTTTCTTTTTCGTCCCTTACTTCTCATCTTTTTCTGTTTTGTAACTTGTTTTCCGTTTTCCTCTCTTATCCTTCCAGTCGCAGTGAGATATCAAAGTGTCTGTCCCGACGACGTCCTTCCGTTTAGCATTTGCTAGTATTTTCGAACTCATGAATCGGCCCAATCAAAGTGAAAGTTCTATCGACGAATGCGACCAGTGTCTACTTGTAAACATTAACAATGTCTGCTACAACTTGCGGACAAGTTCTCGGTCATCTTGAGGTCCTAGAAGGTTGAGAAGTGTCATATGACTTTAATCTTTCCCTTTTCTGTCAGTGCTTTACACTGTGGGGAAAATCCTGCACAGGTGCAAACAGACATCCAGAGGTAACCATAGCAACTGTAGTAACCGTAGCAACAGACCACCCACATGACCTTTAGACCAGGGCTTCTCAAAATGTTGGGGTCCAGGATTAAAGTCTCCCAAGAACCACCTTGTAATCCTCATTTTGAATCGGCCAATAAATCAATCAGACAAGACCACGTGGGGGCAGTCCAATGGAATCCTTTTGTGAAAAAATATCACTTATATATCACTGATTATATTTGGACATTCGAGGTTTCCACCAGACAGAGGAGATGATACAAGATAACCTTTTTGTTTGTTTGTTTGTTTGTTTGTTTGTTTGTTTGTTTTTGTCAAGCCTACATTATTTTGCTCAACTTTGACTTTGTAAACACTTGAAATAAAATGTAATGCCTTTCAATCATCTACAAAAACAGAAAAACGTCATTTAGAATCAATTTAATTTCAATGCAACGCCAAACGTGTCATATTTAATACAAGACATTTTGAGCCCTCTTTGAACAGGGAAGAGAGGAGGGAGCACAGGGACCGGGCAGCACCCCAGAACCCCAGGCCCGGCAGGGAAAGGTCCCGGTCGTCGGTTGACAGTTCTAAATGTATGCTGTACATTTTAAACCGTTGAGACCGGATGTATCAATTATGACACAAAAGTCATATGTGGAAGTTGATTTTCCTTTTTTTCTTTTTATTAGTTCTAGGGCTGCCACAAACGACTAATCACCAACAGTAGTCGCGATTGTCAACATCGTCTTGACTAGTCGACTAATCTTGGCAGCCCTAATTACATATATTAGATGTTATTATTATATATATAATTGTTATATAAACATATATTTCATGGTTCAGGCTTTATAGGGTTAAAAGCCTGCAGGAACCATGAAATATATGAGAGAAAATTCTCATTCTTTGTAAATAAAGTATTTATTAGTCCTTTTGAACAAATATGTTTTTTATTTTTTTAAATCAACTTCCACATATGACCTTTGATTTGTATCATATTTGATACATCTGGTCATAGTGCTTTAAATTCGCACTTTTATAACGGTCAAAAATAATAAACAGACATTTCAAACATATTAGTGTTTCCAAAAATCAGAACGAACATTCCCCACTATTAATAAGTATAAATGTCTCTCCTTTCTCAATTGGGGCCATCTTGCAAGGTCGCTAGAAAAGCCATCAACTGGGTGATACTGCCCTCTAATGGATTATCCGTGCAATTCATGTGTCAGATTATATACGTCAGGGTTTTAATGGGGGAAAAAATACTATGCTCATGAAATAGAGGGCTCAAAATGTCTTGTATTTATATGCTACATTTGGCGTTATAGGGTTAAAGAAATCATTTTGTCAACATTTTACAAACATCGCAATTAGCAAATGTTTGTATGACTCCAATTTATGCTTTTAGTGCAAAGTCAAGACAATGGCATTTTAATGACTCAAATGCCTTCATTTAACGCAGTTAGGATCTTACAAAATATGAAAATGTACCATCTTTGGAAATACACTCGATAGCGACGTTATGTAGGTGTGCCCGTTTTTTAACACGAATGCATCATTTATTGTGAAATATGTATGCTGAGCTCGAAGCAATGGCTGGCAGACCCCCGGGGACCCCAGTTTGAGAACCACCGCTTTCAAGTGTTGTTTAGTCACTTCCAATGCTAACGTCGCACGGCTTGTGACCGCCTGCGGCTCACCTGGACTCATGGGCTGAGTATTTGATTTCCTGTTTGGGTCATGTGGTGTTTAGACAAAGTCCTTTAGTTTGTTGCAGTTTGTGCTAGCATCATAGCTAAAGATAGCACCAGCCGAGTGACTTGGCCAACAGCAAGTGCTTGTGAACTTGTGTCCCCCCCCGCCCCCACCCCTCGTAAAAATACGAATAACTGATGGTCATTATAATTGCTTTTTTCCTGCAAAAATATGAATTGCCGCTCATACTGTAATTGCCATGATTTTTTTTAAGTCATAAAAAAATCTGCAAATTGACGCTCATAAATTCTCCCCCCAAAAACATGAATTGTTGCTCATTAAAATTTTCATTAAAAATGTGGGTTGATTTTCCCCTGGAAAAAGGCAAATACTGTACGCAAATACATGAAAGAAAAAAAGAGCTAGCAAAATTATCTTACCTTACTTAAAATTAGATTACCTACAAAAATTTAAATCTAGAAACAAAATTCCCTTGTAAATTTTGTTAATTATGGATGCTCTTTATAATTACCACAGGGGGAAAAAAGTATTCTTTTTTTTCCTAGAAAAAAACCCACAATATTTGCTGAGCGCATTTGCCTGGACCACATTTTTTTTATGTGCTTTATTTTTTCCTGGTACCAAAAAATGCTTTAAACTTTTTTTCAAACAAGTTTTGTTCAACTTTCATCAACCTCTGCAGAAATTTAAAAAAATCACTTTTAATTTTTAAATCTCTCTTATGTCAACAAACGATCGTGAATAACTGAACGTCTTCCAGCAGTTGAACCTAAGCATCAAAATGTTTGACTCAACTGGTCCCTTAGTTGTACAGTTGTACAGGTGAAGCAAGTCCACCTTGGCTTGGTGATGTACTCCCAGGTCAAAAAATGTCCATGTGAAGCAAACTGCTAAATTGGCCCTCTGCTGGGCTCCAGTCACGCCGCATAGAGTAATAAATATCAATAATAAATAAATAATAAAAAATAAAAAAGATTTCAGCACTGCTGAAAGATTTTAGCCGTTAGCGCTTGCAGTCCTGATGCGGTGCTAATCGTGTGGCGTCCCGCAGATGAAGAGCGCCTGACCAGGAGGAAGAGCTTTGTGGACACCATCTCGCTGCAGGTGGACATCCTGGCCAGCAGCCTGCCGGAAAAGGTCGGACACGCAAGTTTGTGTGCTAACAGCTAGCCTCAAGTTTGTTTGTTTTTTCTCTCTCGCTCACACGTCCACACAAACACACACAAACGTGGTCTTCCCAGGCGGGAAGTGAGCCCGCGCCGCCTGCACCGAAGGCACCCAGAGCCCAGCTAGCCTCAACTTTAGGGAGGACCAAAACTGCCCAAAAAATAAATAAATAAAAGTGTCAGGTTCAGTCAACCTAGAATATTTAACAAACAACAGACAAGGAAGGAAGACAAGAGACTTTGATTCTTTTTGCTCGCGAGGAGCACAGAGATGTGCCCAGATTACAATCTCCTACCCGTTCTGTTCCGTTTTTGCTCGCGAGGAGAACGGACATGAGATGTGCACAGTTACAATCTCCTACCGCTGTTAAGCACATTCTGCCAGCCCTCTCTTCTTTTTTTTTTCTTCAGGGCATTCCCTAGTTACACAGGGGAGGGGTACACAGCAGCAACATTAAAACCATGCATATGAGGTATTGTGCAGATAATAATGTAGACGTGTTTTTCTTCAACACTGAAAGTTTCAACAGTCAAAGTTCAACAGTTCAACTGCAAAATGTTCCAGCATAGTTCTTGTTTTTGAAGCTGCAAGAGCATGAGTCATGCTTTGCAATAATATAAGAGTAAATATGGGATAACCGGGCCTGGAGGCTTTACTTCAATCCAACATAAATATATACATATAACTAGGGCTGAACGATTAATTGCATTTGCAATTAAACCGCGGTTTGACAAAACGCGATAACGTAATCGCGAGAAGCTGCGATTTAAATGCGCATTGAAACAGAGCGGTAGGAGGGAAGTGGGGGAGCAGGAACGTCACCACTGTAACTGGCGCCATAAGTGCACGTCATTTTGGTGAGTTTTTTTTGTCTCATAACACCTTGAGACGAGGGTCTAACATGTTTAATCTGATCTTGGTTTTAAAACAACACTTCACCGTTGTGAGTTATGACTTTTCGGCTGCCGCAGTGTCGCGCGTGTTGTAAACTGAGTGTACACGCAAGTGTGCGGCCGGCAGCGGCTGATAAATTTGAGTTGTCCTATATTTTGAGGTTAAATAGGTCTGTATGTGGCCATATGTTGTCGTCCAATTTCATGAATGAAAATTAAGACTGACAAAATCGTCATTAGTTACCGTCATTTATGTGCTGCCGCAGCCTCTTTAAGTGTATTTCACAATTCGATTTTTTTCCATAATCATTCAGCCCTACATATAACTGTAAATAACTCAAATAATTCACAAGATATTCTAATAAAGCAATGCCTATATACTTTTCATTTTCATACCTTTTTATAGCATCAGATTTAGTATGTTTTCCTAGTGTCAACTGTTGTTTGTACCGTTGTTGCTCCGTATTTTCTATTACCAGTGTTGGTATGCGCTATCTTAACTAATACATTTACTGTTTTCTTTGTTGGTAGAAAACTTACTGATGTAATGTAAGTAAGAATTGCACCAATACTCGGGTGTGAATATTTTTGTATTTCTGTACATCGTGTCAATGATAATTTTTTTATTAATTTAACAAATAGTTTCAAGTTAGTTTTTGACGGAAAAGATGAATGTTTTTAGGTTTTAAATTGAATGTGTAAAAAGGGGCGAGATTTAATAAGTTTCTAACTTTATTAATATTGTACAATAAAACCGAATGTGTTTGTCTGTTTAGTCACAGCTGACTGAGGAGATCACCTTTGAGACCCTGAAGAAAGCCATTGGTAAGATTCTAACAGAATTTCTTTTTTGACCCTACAAAGCCTGAACCATGAAATAAATATATGAGAGAAAATTCTTATTCTTTGTAAATAGAATATTTATTGGTTCTTTTGAACTAATAAAAAAAATGAAAATCAACTTCTACATATGACTTTTGATTTTTGTGTCATAATTGATACATTGGTCTCAACGCAATACATTTAGAACTGACCTTTCCCTGCCCGGCCTGGGGTTCTGGGGTGCTGCCCGTCCCCCGGTACTACCTTCTCTCTCTACCGTCCCCAGTGTTCCGCCTTTGCAAGGTTGCTGGAAAAGTTATCAGCTGGGTGATACTGCCCTCTAATGGATTATCCGTGCAATGCATTTTAGATCATATATGTCAGGGTTTTAATGTGGGGGGGGGGGGAAATTATACTCATGAAGTAGGGCTCAAAATGTCTTGTATATGATACGTTAGAGGGTAGAATTAAAAAATAAATTAAAACAGTCTGTAAACGCCTGATTATCCTTGTATGTGTGTGTGCCGGTCAGACACGAGCGTCCTGGAGGATCAAGAACGCGAGCGTCGCCGTCAGGTGATGGAGAAATTCCAGAAAGCTCCGTTTGAGGAGATCGCGGCGCACTGCGAGTCCAAGGTACTCACGAGGAAGGGAAACTTGTTTAATAGAAACATCCACGCTCACCTCACTTGTGTGCGTGTGTGTGTGTGTGCGTGCGTGTGTGTGTGTGTGTGTGTGTGTGTGTGCGCGCGTGCGCGTGTGTGTGTAGGCCAACATGCTACACGAGCGTCTGGCGCACATCTTCGAACTCACCATCAGGTGAGTATCTAGTGTAGGGCTGCACAATATATCCAAAATATATCCATGTTGAGATTTTGGCTCATGCAATATGCATAACGCAAAAACATGCAATAAGTTTCATATGGAATTTTATGCTTTTATCTGAATTTGACCAGTCAGCCACTAACTAAAATGCACTCTAAAAACAGTGGACCGATCCACCATTTTTTATGGGTCAATTTGACCCAACCCTCTGGGTTGTTTTATACAAAATGACCCAATTTTTGTGATTTATTTTTTCATTGTATAATAAACATGTCATTTCTTTTGGTACATGTTAAAAATTTCAACATCAATATCGCATGATTTTCCAATTTCGTGCAGCCCTAATCCAGTGACATCATCACTCCATACTAGTGTCGCATTGAGCTAATGGCGTGACATGACCCTCCCCCCAGACCCCCCCCAAGTCCATCTGGCGTGGTGTCGGTGTCCTCGGGCCACGCCCAGCACCAGTCGGTGCCCATCTACGAGATGAAGTTTCCCGACCTGTGCGTCTACTGAGTGTGTGTCCAAACACAACACGCCTGTACTCACAACATTCTCATCATCATCGCGCAACAAAAAGAGCCACTAGGGGGCAGCAGCACAAGATTCAACAAACAAGTTCGTGCAATCAACGCTGACTTGAACATGTTGGTAGTTTGTCATGTCCGCCGATCACCAGCTTGTTGTTACAAATGCGTTCAAAAGACAAGAAAGTTCTCGCGCTGTTTGTTGCTTGGAAAGATGCTTGAAAGCTGAGCAAGTTGAGTTTGCTGACACGACCACGACTTTTTGGATGGTCATGAAAGTACGCGGACTTGGGGGGGACAGAACGGAAAATCACTTGGGTTGTGCAAAAGCACTATTTTCACACACATTGATACCAGTATGCGTAGTCAGCTCTTGAATAGTCACCGATACCAAGTACCGATAGCACGAGTACGTTTGATACATCAAATTTACCCCCAAAAAACAATAAGAGATCATTTTAAAGAGAGACCTATCTGTTCCAAAATAGCAGTTGTCCTTCAAATTATGTGAAATGAATGTCAATTTTCTATTTTTCTCTTTTCTACTTCCTGATCGTAAAGCACCCACAAGAGAATCGGCCGCCGTCGCAAATGCCGATACCTTGAAATAAGGCCAGGTATCGAGCGGTCTGTTACTTTCCCATCCCTAAAAATCACTTGAAAACTTCACAAATCAAAGAGAGGAAGGAAGAAGTTTCAGGAACTTCAAAGAACCTTGAAAACTTTTGAGGATATATTTTTGTCTTCATTTATTTTGTAAAAAGCTTTTTCCATTAAATAAAAACAAATGTAAAAAAAATTCAAAATATCTAAAATAGCCGCATAGGATTTAGGATCACAACTTTTAAGTGCAATATGAGGCAGCAACATTCTTATTTTTTAAAGGTTCATGTGTGAAATAAGAAGGTATTAATGGCTAAAAGTTGTGTTCCTAAAATCTAAACCGCTAAGTTTGACATTTTGAGTTGAATGTTTTTCTTTTTTAATGGTGTTTTATAGACTAAATGAAGACAAAATTATATTTATCTTTTTTTTTAAGTAATGAAAAGACCTCAACGTGCAATTTAAGGCACGTTCCCTTCCTTTAAACATTGAGAGTGAATTACAAAGTAGCTGTGGCCCAGAATATTGAAAAAGAATTCAAGTAAGCCAAAGTCAAACATCTGCCGTGTCCTACAATGACGGCGTAATCAATTAGCGGTTTCTTAGCATCCTCAATTAGCGATTGAACATGAGTTCGGGATAGCGTTATGTTGATGTTGATTGCAACTACAATGTCAATCAAAAAATCAAAATCTAATCTAAAAGGGAAGTCACGACGCCACATGGGCCAACTTCAAAGTAAAAGTGTACTAAGGCTATTTGCATTGCCGTCCATGTATTAGTGTATTTGGTCAACTTTATTTTGAAGTTAGGGTTAGCATGTTACGTTGAGTATGTTTCAGCTTCCCTGACATGTCATGTCAGAATGGTATCGAGTCGACTGTGAGTGCCCACTCCCCCCCACCCCCACCCCACCCGAACTTTGATTTGAACATCTTAAAAAGAAAGAAAAAAGTCAGTCATCTGAGTGACAAAATTTCAAACCTTTTAAGTAAGAAGTTTCATGGTTTTGGATGAACTTCCCAACATCTTGATCCAACCTTTAAGGTTCTTTGACAGCTGATGGACTTAAATGACTTTGGAGAACTTTGAAAGAACTCAAAACAAGTCTGGTGAACGTGCAAAGAAATGAAAGAACTTTGGAACCACGGAAGACTTTTCCTGGTCTTGGTTTGGACTCGTTGAAGGTTTTCAAGAAAAGCTGTCGAGTGATTTGGCAGGCGTCTCTCCCGTCGTCGCGATCTCACAGACATCGGACGTCAGTCGTTTTGGTCGGGAAAGTTTGATGGTTGGAGGATTTGAGAATCAAAGCCGCCGGCGTGGAAATGAATGTTAATGTGGCTTGAACGTGACATCACACGCATGATGCACATCAAAAGATTGATTTGAAAATGCGCCAACATCCACTTAAGATTTTTCTAAGCAACCTGTCGTAGTTTGTGAATGTGTCATTTTAGCACTAGAAGGTCTATTTTTCTATCTGCTTGTTCTGACGTGATCGTATTGCAGAAGACAAGAAGTCTGTTGTCACGTCGTAATGTCGCTTCGGCGCGGGTCAATCAATATTTGAATGTATTTCCCGATTCATGTGTCGTGTTTAGTCCGCTAACAGCAAACGTACGTAATGTGCGCGCATGTGGATATTTTGACATTTTGCGGCGCCGCGACCTTCATGAGTGGCTCGGTTGATACCACTGATCTGTATATATGACAGGATAGCCGATAGCCCATACACGCCCGTGCAAACTGTTGAAGCCACTGGGCGGCCATCTTGCTCCTCCCATCTTGCGAACAGTTCGTAAGCTCTTAGTATAAGGCTGGCGGGGAGGTCACTATTTTTTTAACATGTGCACTTTGACCCCATTTTTCTTTTATCACTCAGTTCCTCAGACCCCAATATTAGATTTGGCAGAGGCATCTTTTGTTGAATTACAGTTCTTTCATTAAAAAAAATATACAAGTTTCCTCTTGTAAACGTCATTAAACTTAGAATTTATACATGTATTTAAGGCCAGTTGTAAAATGTCTGAAGTCTTGTTTATGTTTAACAAATTTAGAACATCATAAATCAAGCTGTTTCTACGAAGTACTGTCTCAAATGTTCTCCAAGTTGGATTCTGTAAATGTATAGGATCGTATGCCGAGAAACGTTTCTTGGGTGGAGCAATGTGGAGGCCTCGCGACTTGACCAAAAAAGTATTTGCCCAACGGCTATCCAGTCATATATTCAGATCAGTGGTTGTTGTTGATGAAGCGGTCAAGTCAGGGACGTGCGGTCAGGCGAGGCATCGTGCAACTGATGAGCCCATCAAATTATTTTCTATCTGACTTGTCTGCTCTGTGCTTTAATATTGATTTTCTTTTTCAATCCAAAAATATCCTTGATGCGTGATTAGATGAGGTTTTTTTGCCAACAACTTTTTCACCAAGCCATCTCTTTTACTAAAGCATGAAAAAGTATCAGGGTATAAAATGTGACTGTCCAAAGACATGTGCGTCATGTTTTTTGGGAATGTATCAGGTTCAGTCAACCTAGAAGATTTAATAAACAACAGACAAGGAAGGAGACTTCACATTTTTTTGCTGGCAAGGAGAACGGACAGAGATGTGCACAGATTACAATCTCCTACCCGTTCTGAAGCACACTCTGCCGAGCCCTCTCTTTTTATTTCTTTAGGGCGGTCCCTAGTTACACAGCCGTTGCTGCTCTAAAGGTTGGGGGAGAACACAGCAGCAACGTAAAAACTATCACGTATATGAGTCATTGCGCAGATAATAATGCGGACGTGTTTTTTTTTTTTCCGGCACTGAAAGTTTCAACCGTCAACCGCAAAATGTTCCAGCCGCTATCTTGTGGTAAGGGCACAGTTCCTGTTTTGCAGCTGCAGGAGCATGAGTCAAGTTCCTTCTCGCGGGGGCTTGCATGATTCAAACAAGATTATACCGCTGAATAAATGCTGTGCAATACTATAAGAGTAAATGTGGGATCACTTATGTCCATTTGTTCTGACAGACTGGCCCTCAAATTTGTAAATGTGACTTTGTCGGCACCTCGCCAGCCATGAAGCTCACCGCACGTCACTGATTGAAGCATGAAATCAAAAGTTGGCAACCTTTCGTCGCGTTTTTCTTCAAAGTACAACAAAGTTGGACACACAAAAAAAGGAACACATCAAATCCTATTTTCCGAAGTGTGTGCGTGTGTGGCTTAGGCGCTTCGTGAACTTTGCAAGTGCTTTGTTTGTTGTTTAATCATGACAAAGTGACGGTAATAAAGTTGACTTGACACTCAAGCTTGACCGAGTGCGTCTTCATTTGTCACACAAGCGGGACAACAATCAAGTCATTGTTTTGATTCAAGTGACAAGAAAACGCAAAATGAAAAAGTCTTCATGCTAATTGTTATCTTGGATGCTAAATAATGCTAACTGAAAGATGTTGAATAATGCTACATGCTAAATGTTCAACGCTTGATACGGACTCAAAGTCATTTCTAAGCGCTTCAATTCTGGATGCTAAATATTGCTAAATGTTATTTGCTAATTTTTGGTTACAAGCTATTAAATACCTGCTGCTAAATACTCAGTAGTAATTGCTTACTGTTCAGTGCTAAAAAGTCAAACTTTCATAGATGATAGATTCAGTGGCCAAAACTGAAGTGATTTCAAGTATTTTGTTGTGTTTATTTTTACATTATTTGGGCTTCCAGCTCATAAAACAGCGATTTCTTCACATTATTCAAATTTTTTGACATCCTGTTTTAGTGGGTTTTATGAGCTGGAAGCCCAAATAATCAAATAAATACTTGAAATCACTTCACTTGTGGGCCCTGAATCTATAATCTATGAAAATTTGACTTTTTCAATGGAATTATGGAAATTATTCAAATTTTTGAGGATATTAAAATTTTGGGACGAGCACCTGTATGTGAAAGGTTCCACCCAGAACCCTGTATGAGAGGTAAAGAACCCTTTAAGGGTTTCATCTAGATCTCAAACAGGGAGTTCCACTGAGAACCCTTTTATGTCTCAAGGGTTTTATCTAGAAACTGCACAAGGAGTTTTTTTTTTTTTTTTAAATAAGGGTTTGTATTGAGAACCACACAGTAATAAGAAACATTCAAAAATAATTTGTATTTTGTTTTTATTTATTAAAAATCTTTGAACAATGATGGATAAGCACAGCAGACTGTCTAAGGAAAAGCTATTATGTAGGTCCCCGAGGGAGGACAGGACAGAGACGAACACAGGTCCAGGGGAATCAGCAACATGACAGGATGTCCTCAGCCAGGAGGATTCATATCAGCAATCGTGACATAGAAAGGGAGGACGAAAACAAAAAAGACAGCGAGGAGCACCAATGCAAGGCATACATACTGCACCAGATGAAGACATCTCTAAAAAGTCAAGTAAAGTCATGCATGGTCGAATGAGAGCAGTCCGTTGTATGCATTTATTGATTTTTGTTTCGCGGGGGCGGTGGTGGAAGTCAACCAGACACTATCGGCGCCGATTCCATCCATGCGTGCGTTGGGGCAAATGGGGCCATCTTTCCTTCGTGCATGCTGTTTTTCCTGAAAATGTCATGTTCATAGAATTAGTTCCACTTGTTGTCGCCGCACCTCGCCACGAAAGCGCATTTAGAGAATGGAGCGAAGGAAAACGTTTTGCGCTCCGTTTACTTCAGAATAATCGAACAGCTGTGCAAGACTCTCCGTGGGAACACCGACAGAGCATCCCAATTGGGCAGACACTGCTTAAAATGGAAAAGCTAAAGAGCCTGCAACAGCAGGAATTCGTATTTATTTAAAATGTATTTGTTTTTGTCCAACGTGCTTGCAGACAGCGACGTGCCTTCCAATCACAATTTACGTAATTGGCAGGTGGGGCAGCTAACGAGCGAGTTTCCCTCTAAAACAAGTTACTTTTTTTAAAAAACAGATGGAGGTGGGCACGGCTGGAGGAAAAAGGAGAAAATGGCGTGCCGTACCGATCGTGGTGCAAAGAAATTCAACAGCCAGGTGGCCTGCATGCGCGTTATATGCCATCCAAAAATTCTTCATGGTCGTAGTAACCTTTCCTTCGCTTTGTCCCAACCTTTAGTGAAGCTCATCCAGGCAAGCGCTGCTGATAAATATGCACCATCAAAATTGTCAATATCACATGCGTCGTACCTTTGCACCCGTGGCATATCGTATATTCGGTAGCAAAGCCGTCATTCAACTGTCACGGGGCAACCGACGTGGCAGCCAGCACGCACTAAAATCCAGCTTTGACCCATGGGCAACACAACCAGCAGCAAACATTCGCACCGTAAAATAAAAAGGCCACTTAAAGGGTGAGGTGCAAATCCACAACCTCCACCAACTTCAGGTTGGTGGAAAGCCAGTGTAGCACCTGAGCCATGCCGCTCCTGCTGTGGGTTAGTATATTGCGAGTGTCAGATGGAACCCTTGTTGCCTCCGTGTTGGCCTCATTTTGGACACTCCGGCAACGCAGGAGAGGGAAACGACAAACAAGATCGGCATAGCTCAGGTGGTGCAGTGGTTGTCTCCCAACAAGAAGGTCATGAGTTCCAGCCGCCATGCTTGAGGTTCTCTGTATTGAAACGGTTCTTACAGGAACCCTTAACTTCAAAATAACCCTTGAAGATTTGTATTTTTTTTTTTTTTTAAGGTACCTCAAAAGCCCATAGTTCTGGGTAGAACCTCTGCTCTTCATGAAGAACCCTTTTGGAACCCTTACTTCTAAGCATGCACTCGGGGATCGAACCCGCACTGGTTTGGGAGCACAGAGCACTCACACACGCACGCACACCAGGTTGCCATCTGAGCAGCTTTTGGAAGGTTACAGGAAAGTGAGCTTTGGCTAACGAGGACGGCGACGTGGACTCGGTTTCTGGTGGTGTCAGCGGGACCAGCAAACAAGGTAAGCCATTTTCCAGGCGAGGGCTCAACCATTTTTGGAAAATGTTGGTGAGTGTAAAAGTGTGAAATTCATAACGGACGTGCTGTCACTATTGAGTATTTTTAGAATCGATTCATCTGTCAAATATTCAATCAATTAATCGACTAATTGGATTATTTTTGATTTTGCATTTGAGTGTATTGCAAAAGCATTTTTTCCCAGATTACTGTTTATTAACCAGTGATTGGTGGTTATTTTGTACTTTTGTATTTGTATAGTAATTTTTTTTTTTTACTATGTTACCGGTTCGATTCTTTGTTTTCCAAAGTCAAAGCAGATGTTTGCTATCTTATTTTGATAAAGATAATCGGGCTTCTTTCATGTCAACAATTACTGTTGACATGCTAAATCAGAGGATTTGGACAATTTGAAATTAAAAAAAATGTCTCCAAATGATTATGCGATGATTAAAATACTTGTTGATTAATTTGCTAATTACGGAAGACGATTAGGGCCAGTGAAGAGAGAGAGAAAAAAAGTACACTTTAAAGTCAAAATTCTGTGAATAAAGTGAGACTGAGACGAAGACGACTTAACTGTGATGAGGCTTAGCTTGACGCGACGACAAACACAGACTCTCACACAGCACATCGACGACGACGCATGACTTTGACAACGATCACACGCCGACTGGACAAACATAACAGACTTAGGCCCCGTTCCTCAAACAAATCTCGTCCACCCAGAAGCGTTTCAAGACTTGCGTGAGTCCAAAAGAAGACGCTGAGGACGTTTCACGGCTGTAATGTAGATGCCAAGTCTGGAGTGGCGCCAACGGACGTTAGTTAACTGAAAGCGTAGAAGAAGAATCAGCAAAGAAGACAAACACTTTTTTTTTTCTAACTTTATTGCAATCTACAGAACAAACATGGCTTTGCATGTATGAAAACAACATGAAAAAGACGAACACAGGAGACGGCACAATGGCGGCTGATTCAAGTACAACGCCGATTGTTGAACGTGGGAATAAAGAAGCAAAATATTTTTGCAGAAGGAGGCCAAGCAAAACGACGACAACACGGCTATCCGCCATTGTTGTCGACAGTCTGACGGATCGCGTATACGTCACCAATCTGCGACAATGCGTCGTCGCGGAGCTGCGACCGTAAACGTCATCACTGGAGGAGTATCCAGACGGACGCCGTTTCCATTCTGGAGCCCGCTTTTCATAAGTGATCGCTTTCAAGCTCCGAAACGGCGCCATCGTGTGGACGAAAGGCTTAAACGGTAAGGAACTTATGAGGATTCATTGAAACGGGCTTTAACACACCAAGATTAATGAGACACACCTGGAGAACTCAATAGGCTGAGGGCACTGATTGGTCAAACACACTTGGAAGGGAACAGCAGACACGCAGGTGGACGTGATCAGACATAACGAGACAGGGAATTAACTCAGGAAGACGTGACAAACACAACACAAAAACACAAAACCCCTACTAAACTGAAACACGACACACTGGCCCTCATTCTCTTCTGTAGATAATCAATTGTGTGTCAATTAATAGCTCTACATAACGGGAGTATTATTGACCGGTATATGGGAAATGGACCTTTTCGGTCAGGTCAAGTCAAGTTTATTTCTATAGCTCTTAATCACAAAAGAGTTTTAAACGGCTTCACATGCCCACAGTTGACAAATATCAACAACATAAAAAAAAAAAAAACATCAGGCGAAAAATGAGAAACCTTGAGAAGGGACCGCAAATGTGGTCATTCGTCTTCCAGGATGATCAGGTTGCAATCACTGTAGAGTCTCATTTAAATCTGAGTGCAACCAAATTAATCAATACATTGAATGACCTAATAAACAAGTATACAAAGTCTTGGACTACCAAACCTGAAAAGTACTCTTTTCCACGGTTATGCTTAAAATGGATGGTATTAGCATGAATGAAAATCAGTTAATTGCGAATGAATTGAACAGATTCTTTGTGGAATCGGTCCAGGACTTGGCAAATCATTTCAAGAGTATGCCATCATCTCAAAGTGAAGTTCAGTTCAACAGTAGTCATTTTTTCCACATCAAAGAAGTCTTACAAAATAAAATTAGGGAAACTATTCGAAGTCTAAAAAATGATGTCAAACTTTGTGAACATCGCCGTGGCAACAAAGTGTGCCCAAGTAAAAAGCTTTCTGCTGTCCCTCCCACTTTTTGCAAAAAACACCTCAGCTGTTCGCAATGGGTACTCCTGCAAGCCCCTGGTTAATAGTTTTCAGACTGGAATCGGGTTTGAATTTCCCGCGCCCTGTCTGCGGATGTGACGTGCGTGGTGTGTATGTGAAGAACGATATGTGCTGTTTCATTTTCAGCAGGTGGCAGTAGCGAGTCGAAATGGAATATTCGACGTTCGGTAGCTTTAAACTCCAATATTTTACGAACCCTTAACGTTGTTCAATAAACATATGCTTAAAATAAATAAGAACTACAGTTTGTATTTTTAAAATTTTTGATGCCAATGTTTTCCCTTTTTAGTGAAAATGTTGGATCACGTGGCCTTGGCTCGCGACGAGCCCGCCGACGCCTTCGAGTCGGCACGCGCGTGCGGCGCAGAACCGTGACGTGCACACGCGCATCCACGCGGGGGCGCGGCCCTACGCGTGCCAGCTGTGCCCGCGCACCTTCCTCACCAAGTATTCCCTCAACGTGCACCTCAAAAAGTGGCACGCCGTCACGTATGACGTCATTGTGTCGGTTATGAAAAACACGCTTTGTCGTCATCATCATCATCGTTTGACATTCTTAGCGTTAGATTCCCATTCAAGTTGATTTTTCACTAAGTGGCAATCAAAAGAGGAATTGACAAGATTACAACAACAAACGACAAAACAATACACAAAAAAATGGAAGTTGGAGTTCTGAGGATTCAGTATTGCAAAGTTGTTGGAATTTTGGAAAGTTGAATTACTCAGTTTGTTTTCTCAAGTGAATGCAAGACGACGACATCCCTTTGCATTAAATTGATTTCAAGTCCTTCTTAATTCCACTTGAAAGTCTTCAATTTAGAATAGTTCCTGAATTCCGCATCTTAGATTCCCATGGCAACAGTGTTCCCACCCTTAAAAAAAAAAGAAGTCCTACTTTGCATCTTGTTAGCATCCTTGTATCATCGTATGTCACATTTATTTCCACTTTTTTCAATTAATTGTATAAGCAAGAGACAGGAAATTGACTGTCACCCCCAAAATGAAAGTGATCCCTTCTGAATAACGGCTTGTATATCATGTGCGTGTACATTGAGTTTATCATACGTATGTGTGTGTTTACCTTTCTTTTTAACCAAAAGATCATTAGAACGTGACTGAGCGTGCATGAAATATTGACCTAAATGACACGTTAGTCGTTTGAGATATATTTGCATGATTTCTCAGGCAATGTCGGAAATGTGATGCTGGCACACCAGGAGAAAAAAAGTTTAGTATCGACTTAAAACAAAAACAAAAAACGTGCTCGCTTTCACTTTATGACGTGATACATTCTCATTGAATTCAAATTTCTGAATTATTTTTCTCCTATTCAAGTCGCTGTGTGACTTTATTTCTCATTTTTTTGTGTCGTATAAAAAAAGATTAGTAATAATAATAAATAAATGAAGTTAGTATTTAAATAGATTTACGACATAAAAAGATTTAAGTATTAAGTATTTACTTTTTTCTACGTTTTAGTCCGCGTGTCTATAGTGTAGATGTCACGGACTTCAACTTCCGGGTTTTGCACACACACACACACACACACACACACACACACACACACACACACACAAAAACCTTAAACTACAAATTAATAACGTGAAATTGATCAGATATTGAACTTTTTTGTTGTTGTGTGGCAGCAAGGTGGTAGTTGATAGAAACAACGTGACATAATTACGCGAGTGTGCGACGTTCGCTGTTTCCGTACGTGTTGCGAAGCTATCCTTAAATAACGCAAACATTAGAAGTGAGAATGTAAAAAAACATAACTGTTTGTATCGCGGGGCAACTTGTAAACAAAATATGTAGCCACCTGGGTTTTTGATTTGCGTGCAAGTTGACTAGACGGGTTGGAGGAAGTTGGCTGCCGGTGGTGTTCGTATTTCCCAGTGCACCTGGACGCAGCACGGACGTGTTAGTTTCTATGGCAACGGCTGACAACGGAGACGAAAGATGGTTCACAGTAAGCCCACTTTTTCCTCTCCAGAAACTCACCCCAATCATCTCGTTCCGTACAAAAATGATTTAGCAACCTACTACAAACCACTGTGAAAGTGAATGATTCAAATACTAGCTAACTAACTGCAATGCTTACTAATAAACAAACATCTGTTCTAGCCAACAGTCGCGCAAATGAAGGAAGTCACTAACTAGCACCATCATATTTCGGTTCACTCCTGTCAAAGTGATTTACCAGCTAACTAAACACATTACTAACTAGTGTATTGATCACCAGGTCAATGTTTCTCTCACCAGTTGAGATTGAGTCTTGTGATCAAACCAGCCGCTTACTGACGAACTTAACTAGCTTTCGATTCGGTGCCACACTGACGAGGGAAGCAGCTTCGGTAAAGCGTGATTGGCTGAGCAGCTAACTACTAACCACCTAAAAATCCTAATAACTAACTGGTTGTCTGGCTCACTGACTAGCTAACTAACTACTATAAAAGTGACTGACGACTAGGCAGCTAGCAAGACTGTAACACATTTTTATTATTAGCTCACTGATTGCTATTTACCTTATAACTTTATTGACAGAACTGACTTGCTAGTTGACTAGTTCTCTGGTGCACTAACTCAGTTAACTAAGTAAGTACAATGCAATCCTATTGTGATAACTAAAGTACAATGTCCTTACGAGCTGACTAACAACTTTGTATCGATTTAACTGAATTGTTTGATTAATGGCTGATGAAAGGACATGGCTAACTTGCTTGCGATATAGCAAAAAAATAGAACAAACATGCTATTGTCCAATCTTGATGATCAAATTTTTTTTAATGTTGTCTTTCAACTGCCAGCTGGAAAGCATATAAAGAAGGGATGTCCGATACCACTTTTATTTCAGATTGATACCAGTACACATACTCAATACTTGGGTAGTCACCGTTACCCAGTACTGATACCACAGGTGTTGCTTTGATGCATACAATTTCTATTAAACCAATCATGACAGATCATTTTAAAGATAGACCTTTTTATCCCAATATAGCATTTTTCCTACAAATTGCATGAAACTATTGACATTTTCCTATTCCGTTTTTTTCCCATTTATTCATAAAATATTTTGTATGGAACACAAAACAAAATGAATTTAAATAATTAAATACATACACTGAGATCACTAATGGCCCAGTCCTACTCCTGGTTTAGCAACTGAACTGACCCGTTGACCGGGCGAGTCGCGCTGACTCGTCCTTACCCGTCCGTGTGTGTGTGCAGTCACAGAAGATCTGATCCGGCGTCGCGCCGAGCACAACGAGTGTGAGATCTTCTCCCTGGAGGAGGTCTCCCTGCACCAGCAGGACATCGAGAGGATCGAGCACATCGAGCGCTGGTGCAGGGATCTGAAGATCCTCTACCTGCAGAACAACCTCATACCAAGAATCGGTGAGGCCGTCGTCTCGCGTTTGCGTGCGTGCGTGAGTGCGTGCTCGAAGCCCAACAACAAGTATTAGCCGTTTTTTTTTTTTTTCTCCTCTGGTAGAGAACGTGGGCCGTCTCAAGAAGCTGGAGTATTTGAATCTGGCCTTAAACAACATACAAGTCATTGAAAACCTGCAAGGTGAGTTTGTGTGCATTAAACAGCACAAGCTTCAATATGGAGGACCAAAACTTCCCAAATTAAAAATAAATAAATGTGAGGAAAAAAAAACAGATATCAAAAATATACTGCGGTCTCCTCCCACATTCCAAAGACATGCACAGCAGGTTCATTGAACACCGAAATTGCCCAAGACAGCTGGGATAGGCTCCAGCAACCCTTGCCAGGACAAGCGGTTAAGAAAATGGATGGATTTTATTGTATTCATTAATTTGTTTTTAATTTGGGCAGTTTTGGTTCTCCATACTTTACATAAATCAAATCTCATGTAAACAGCAGCAAAACACAAACGTCACGAAAGGACACCATCAATGAAAAGTAGTTGGGTGGTCACTTAAGGTAAAAAAAAAAAAGTGAAAACAATTGGAATGAATGACTGCAATCCATGAATATATTTATCAAATGCGATTTTCTACAACTTCTATAACAAAAATAAGCAACAAATGATCCACTGTGTGAACGGAAACCTTTTTAAAAGTTACAAAAACACATGATGTCATATCCTGGAAGTACATCAAGGTCAGGATCACAGGTTCAATTTGGTCCCTGTTTTAGACAATCGGATTTAACATTCAATTTTGACGACTTTAATTTCCTTTGATATTTCTTTGTTTTGCGAATACAGATTGGAATGACAATGACATCCCTCCTTCTAGGTTTCATAGACGTCTGTACGTCCTTCTGGAATGGCGCGTTTACATTTGGTATATATTAGCGGTTATTTCAACATCTAATATTAGACGAGGCGTATATAAAATCGGTATAAAAATAACGTCTAGCAAACGTCTAACTTGAGACGTCGGAAATGACGCGGGGGTCTCGACGTCTATTCTGATCTTCGGCGCGGAAGAGGTTCACGCGCGGCCGTGAACTTGTGCGTCGTGAAGCTTCGTAGTCGTAGAAGTGAGAGTTGCTTTGAAAAGACAGGTTTTAGATTCGTAGTCGATTTGTAGTCACATGAAAAGCACACCGATTACGACTATTACGGACACGAATCGCTAATCGGCACTCGCTCCCCTGCAATCGTTCCCCCTTCTACGATCAAGGTCTGCGCGGCGGCCTTTTCGGCCCGCCATATTGCAGTGGATGGCAAGTCTGTGGGTTGCCATAACCGAGTGGCCTCTTTTCCTCGGGGATACGCTTCGTGCACGTTTGTGCTATTCACATAAGCTTGTAAATGTCTATAAGCGATTACCCGTCGTTGCAGCTGTGAACTTTTGACTCCAGCGTTTACGAAGGGTGAGAAACCGCTACCTGCCGGGAAAGTGGAGAGAAAGGAACATTTCCTCCGTGAGGATGCATTTCAAACGCAATCTGTAAAATAGATTTAGCGTTGTGAAAGAGTTTGAAGGATGAAGCGCTGGGATGTAGTTTTTCGAATTGCGATGAGATTGTGCGCCATTTTGGGCAACTTTGGGCCCCAGTAAAAAAAAAAAAAATACCATAAACAATATTTACGTGCTATGTAAGCAAAAAAAAATGCCGAAAAACTCACTTTTGTTTTACGGCAGTCCCGAGAATACCATTTTCCACACCAGGTGAAACCAGTTGTCGCATTTGTTGCGTTTCCGCAGCGCTTGATCCCAAAAAACGCAGACAACCAGTAAGACGTTCAAAATTGAATCCACAAAGCACACAACACAAAAAGTACAAGTGAGGGAGCTTGCAACAGATGATTACAGATTGATTTCAGGTGTGTGTGTGTGTGGAGGGGGGGGGGGGCGTGGGTGTGTGTGTGTGTGTGTGTGTGTGTGTGTGTCTTGTGCGCACCTGCTGGTCAAGCTGTAGCTGCAAAACAAAAACATAGTCTGAGAACAGAGCCTGCCGGCACAAGACACGACAGTACACAACCCCCCGTCGTAACGTTCCTAACACTCCTGAAGACTGGCTCGTCATTGAAGTTCATTGAAAACCTTCAAGTCGTGCGCGTGTGTGTGTGGTTGTGTGTGTGTGTGTGTGTGTGTGCCTGCGCAGGCTGCGAGAATCTGCAAAAGCTGGATCTGACGGTGAACTTCGTGGGGCGTCTGAGCAGCGTGGAGAGCCTGAAAGAAAACATCCACTTGCGCCAACTCTTCCTGGTGGGGAACCCCTGCACCGGTTTTGAAGGCTACCGCAAGTACGTCGTCGCCGCCCTACCGCAACTCAAGGTAAGGCGTCGCACGCAAACCCGAGGGCAGAGGGGGGGGGGGGGGGTTGGGGGGCTTCAAGGTAGGGTGTAGGTTTAAAATGAACATTTCAAGATGGAGTCGGTGTTTTCAATGATTTTTAGTTGTGTTTTCAAAGTGGGGTTAGGGTTCGAAATGAATGTTTTTAAGCAAGGGTTAGGGTGTCGGGCTGGAGTTTTAAGCCAGGGTTTGAGTTGCAAACAAGGTTAGGGTTTCAAGCAAGTACAATTTTTAAGCCATGGTTAGGTTTGAACGTCAGTGGTCGTTTTTTAAAAACTTGATTATGATGATGACCATGGATTGAATCACCGTAATCAATTGATGCTAACGTCACTCCACGAACAAAAGCTAGGCTAGGTTAACGCTAGGCTAGTTGAAAAACGCCATAACGAACGCGTTCAAATCTTTTCATTTTCTCAGACTCCTCGTTTGAAACCCTAACCTTTGTTTGAAAACCTCAACCTGAAAGCTTAATTTGAAGCCATCACAACTAACACTAACTTGGAACTCCGGTTTGGAAACCTGCCCTTAAGACCTCGGACTCTTGTTTGTAACCCCAATTTGAAACCCTAACCCTAGCTTGAGACCACAACCATAATTTAAAATTTTAGCCCGAACGCTGGACCTTTATTTGAAACTGTATTCTTTGTTTGAAACCCGAATATTTTTCTTGAAAACCATAACCAGCATTAGAATTAGAATAGGGTTTCAAATTAGGGTGTCAAACAAGGGTTAGGGTTTCAAAGAAGTTGGGTTTAAAGTAGGGGTGTCAAAAATAGTGCATTAAGTTTGAATTAATTTCAAGTTCCTTTCACGCCACAATTTTTTTTTAACCTGCGATTAATGAGCACTCCTTACCTGCACTGGGGGAATTCCAGTCGCAACGTCAAAATTTAACAGTAATAATAATGCATATATTTGTGAATAAAAAAATTTGCAGAATTTCACAAGTTACTTCATGTTAAAGATTAGATAGCTCTTAATATGAAAAGAAAAATGCACTGAGCTGTCACCAATGTCTTACAAATGCAATTATGCCATCTAGTGGCAGAAATATTGACCTCAACACAAATCAATATCACATTAATTTTTTTACAGTACAGTACCTCTTTTAACTGAATTTTATGAATTATTATGAAATTACTGTATCAATGACTAAAAGATGCAGCCGTACTTTTATGAAACATTTTTTCCCCACTTTTATGTTAACAAGAGTATGAAAAAAAAATGTACATTTTATTGTACATTTAGAATCGATATAAAAGTTACGATTAATCGTGAGTTAAACTATTGAAGTCATGCGATTAATTTCGATTAAAAATGTTACGCTCCTGACACCCCTAGTTTAAAGTTGGGTTTTCAGGTAAGGTTTACGGATTTTCAAGTAGTCTCATTCTCTCTTGTCTGTGTTCAGTGTCTGGACGGCACTGAGGTAACGCGGTCCGAGCGCATCGCGGCCAATCAAGGCCTGGTCCAGTTGAGGAGGCGTGTCCTGGAGCAGGAGGACGAATACCTGAGCAAGAACGCCCTCGAGAAGGAAGAGGAGGAGGTCAACAAGAAGCGGGCCGAGGAAGCAGGAAGTGGGTACGAGTCATGTCTGCAAGGATGGATTCGGTCAAGTTTACAAGGCAGGGCTGGGAGTCATACACTCGTTCCCGACTCCCTAAAACGTGCTGTCATCTGGGAGTCGGGTGGGAGCGAACGATTCCGAGCGCCGCGACTTTCTATCTCGTCTGCTTGAACGACTCTTTTGGTCCGCAGCGCTCCCGACTCGGAGGAGAAGCAGGAGCAGGCGAGCCAGTCGGACGAGGAGCGACGGGAGAAGGAGTTCTGGCACACGCCGTGTCCCTTCACTCCGGAATCCCGGCTGGAGGTTCACCGCCACCAGGAGGCCAACAGGAAGGCCAAGGAGAAGTGAGTCATCGCGGGTGGTCAGCATCTTTGCTTCACGCTTCTGAGGTTGTGGGGGTTCGAGCCGTCCTGTCTGGAGTTAGCATGTTAGCTTCATTGAAGAGTCGAAATCTAGGGTGCTAAACTCTTTTGAGTGCAAGAGTCACAATTGATCTCAAGTGGGCTATTCCTGCCCGAGTAAGCTATAAATAATGCCAAATCCACATTTTTCTCATTTTGGGGTAAAAAAAACAACAATATCCGTTGATCTACAGATTTTTTTTTTTTTTTTTTTTTTATTATTTTTTTCTTTTTCTTCTCTAAGAGCTCAGTATTGTTCATTCGGAAATGTCATCATCATTGCTCTTTTTTTTTTTTTTAATATATATATATATATATATATATATATATATTTTTTTTTTTTTTTTTGTGTGTGTGTGTGTGTGGGTGAGTATGTGTATGTGCGTGCGTGCGTGCGTGCGTGTATTTGTTAGCTCACCAGAAAACCTATTAGAAAAAATCTCATACCGTTTTATTATTAGATTTTTTATTTATTTAAAAAAATTTATATGTTTAAAATATTTTTGGCTTTTTTTCTGCATTTTTCCCTCGTTCAGTATATTTAGTATTTATCAGCATTTTATTTTTGTGGTGTAATGCATTTCAATGCGCCATCCCCTACCTAACCTAATTTAGCTCGGTGGTTCTTAAGACGGGTTCAATTGAACAATTTGAACCCCCGAGGTTGGTGAACCCGTCTCGGGGGTTGGGCGGAGGTCAAGAGTAAAGAAGACACACATCCGACTCAAATGACTAATAAATTCTTCCGAACTCGTCCAATTCTTTACCAATTTTGACATGATTTGTTTACAAACATCAGACGTGCAATTGTGATACCAGACATGCGAGTCATTTCATAATCAGGGTTTTCATGATAATTAAATATATGCGGGTCAGACCAAATGCTTTTTAGTAATAAAAAAAAAAGAAAAAGAGATCAGCATCAGCAACAACAACAAAAAAATCAATAAAACAGCAACAACAAACTTGACCTTATTTGAAATATTCTTTCGTTTTTCTTGCTATCACATCACATGTGGAATTGTTTGAAGCCTGATGAAAAGCTTTGCGTCACGTCCCGACCCTCTGTTTTCACCAAATGGAAAGTCAGTCATGATGAGCCGCAGGTTCCGCGTCTCACCACTGGATGTCGCCACCGCATCACTCCATCCACCTGCATCCTTCTCCTCAGCGTCACTTGCCACTCAGCAACGCCCGCTGCTGCAGACGCAACCGCTGCAATCTTTAGTGCTGTCCATCCAGTGCGCTCTTGGGGGCTCCGCCTGTTCTCTTCTGCCCGGTATGGGGTCGGATGCGCTCGAGCGTGATTCGGTGTGGTTGAGTCGGGTCCAGAATGGTCCACTGTGATGCAGTTGTGGTTTAGTTATTTATCCAGCGTGGGGTTGATATGTAATCAAGTGTGATCCAGTGTGGTAAAGTATGATCCAGAGTGGTAGTCCAATGTGATCTTAAGAGATCCAGTATTGACCCACTGGGGGGTTGAATGTGATCAAGCGTGGTCTAGTTTGATCCACTGTCATCTGTGATCTCATGTGCGCTAATTTGATCCAGTGTAGTCGAATATGATCCGTTGTACTACGGTGTGATCTTATGAAGTCCAGTGTGATCCAGATGTGGTTCAAGGTGATCCTATGTTGGTGCAGCAGGATCTAGTGTGATAAATCCTGGTTGTATATGGCCGATATATTGTGATCGATCAAGTATGAGCCAGTGTGGGGCTGGATTGGATCAAGTGTGATCTAGTTGGATCCAGTGTGTTTGAGTATGATCCATTGTAGTCCGGTGTGAGCTTATGAAGTCCAGTGTGACCCAGTTTTGGTTCAAGGTGATCCTGTGTTGGTCCAGTAGTCATCAATCATGATCCATTTTAGCGCTGTATATGATCAAGTGTGATCCATTGCAGTCAAGTGTGGTCTAGTTGGATCCAGTGTACTCCAGTGCGAGCCAGTTGTGGTCCGATGTGATCATGTGGGGTCCAGCTGGATCTATTGTGATTGATCAAGCATGATCCACTATGGGTGTGAATTGCCTCGTACCTGGCGATTTGATTCGTCTCACGATTCATAGGTCACGATTCAATTTGATGCCGATTAATCCCGATACGAATCTATAAATTGATTATTGCGATTATTTTTTTAAAACTCAAATTTAGAAAATACTAATCAGTAAACTTGTACATATACACTGTAAGATTTGTATGAAAATGTCTTTATTTATCTGAAAATTCAGGCTTTTAACAAACAGGTTGCAGTCTGTTTCATGTTTGAACTGCACTGAAATAAAATATTAAGGCTTAATGTTCCATTAATATAACATTCTTCCATGCTTAATGTGTGAATCCTAAACTTAAGTAAGACGTTTTGTTGAATATTCCCATAAAAAAAATGTATGTTTAAAAATCGATTCGGCCGCATATCGAATCGATTCGAGAATTGCGCGCTGTAATATCGCGATATATTGCCGAATCGATTTTTTCTGACACTCCTATGATCCAGTGTGGGGCTGGATTTGATCAAGTGTGATCCATTGCAGTCAAGTGTGGTCTAGTTGGAACCAGTGCAGTTGAGTGACCCACTGTGGTCAAATATGATCCAGAGTGGTAGTCCAATGTGATCTTATAAGGTCCAGTATTGATCCACTGGGGGCAGAATGTGATCAAGTGTGGTCTCGTTTGATCCACTAACATCTAATGCAGTGTGTCCAAACTCGGTCCTCGAGGGCCGGAGTCCTGCGTGTTTTGGATGTTTCCCTGCTCCAACGCACCTGTTTCTAAGGAACGGGATTGTGAACACGCTTATTCAGAGTGTGCTGTGAGCTTCAGGTGTGTTAGAGAAAGGAAACAACCAAAACCTGCAAGACTGAGTTTGGACACTGAGTTTGGACACCACTGTGGTTGAGTATGTTACTGTGTAGTCCATTGGGATTTTATGAGGTCCAGTGTGACCCACATGGGCTGTCTCGAATGTGATCCAGTTGTGGTCCAGTGCAACAGGATCCAGTGTGATCAATCCGGTATGATCCGGTGTGGGCTTGGATTTGATCAAGCGTGATCCATTGCGGTCAACTGTGACCGAGTGTGGTGCAGTTGGATCCATTGCAAATGAGGGCGATCCATCCGGCGTGCTATCAAGTGTGATCCGTTTTGGTTCAA
This sequence comes from Leptonotus elevatus, assembly GCF_054856555.1. Lineage (NCBI taxonomy): Eukaryota > Metazoa > Chordata > Actinopteri > Syngnathiformes > Syngnathidae > Leptonotus > Leptonotus elevatus. Next base: position 4,350,012 of record NC_141239.1, on the reverse strand, counting down.
TCAATGTGATCTACTTGTGGACGAGTATGATCCAGTGTTGATGATCAATCGCGGCTCGTTCCACGTGGTCCGCCGAGGCCTTAAAGGAAGCGGTGTGTCAGAGGGCGTCTCAGCTCAGCGCCACTTTCGTTCCAGACGGACACTCGACAGCGAGCTGTCACCGTGACCGGTCACGGCGACGCATTTACAACGACGAGGCGCTCGCCGCGGCCTCGACCGCTGGGCCACCCCTCGCCTGCTGCTCAGGGTTCACTCCACGGACGCTCCATTTTCATGGCTCAACCTGTGTGTATCCTACAGTAGCATCCTGTGTGATATATTGTCATCGTGCTCCTGCATGGAGGGGGGGGGGGGGGCGAAGGGGGGGGCGGAGGGGGCGGGGTGGTCCTTCACCTCTTGGAGCACATCATATCAACATTCTGTACAGTCATTTGTCAGTCTCTCACACACACACACACACACACACACACACACACACACAAGCTCAGTTGATGGTGTTGTGTGTCCCTGCAGAGGCAACGAGAAGAAAGTGAAGCCCCCGAGGACTCTGATAACTGCTGATGGACGAGTCCTGAATGTCAATGAGCCCAAGTATGACTATGCACGCACGCACGCACGCACGCACGCACACGCGCGCGCAGTGTATCAAGTAACGTCTGATGTTGAACGACAAACTTTTCTGACTTTGCAGGCTGGACTTCGCGCTGACGGAAGACGACAACAGCAACAGGATCGTTTTAGACCTGGCAGTGTACAGGCACGCACACGCACACACATTTAGAAACTCACGAGCAGTTGCGGTACTATTAGGAATGTTCAATACCACTTTTTTTCACACCGATACCAGTACACGTACTCAACTCTTGCGAAGGGCTGGGTATCGATGCAGATTTCCAAAATGGATTCAATTCGACTTATAAAGGTCAATTAATGGTTTTATGAACCCACTATTGGGTTATGAAAAAGAAAATTAATTTGATTCGATCAATATATATTTTTCAACTCTTGAGTAGTCACCGATACCAAATAGCAATACCACCCCAGTATTGCATTTTTTTTCTCCTTAAAACTGCACAAAATGACTGTAATGTCAATTTTCTACTTTTCTCATTTCTGGTTCCTGATCGTAAAACGGCCATAAAAGGGCATCCGACGCAAATGCGATACCTTGAAATGAGGCCGGGTATCGGTTCAATGCAGATACCGATACGTGATATCGGTACTCGCCCATCCCTAGCCTGTCGTTACTTCAGAGGTGACAAATGTTTTATTATCTCCTTGTGGCCCCTCCCCCCCACCCCAACCCCGGCTCTCCTTCCCCACCTCACAGGCACATGGACACTTCGCTGATGGACGTGGACGTGCAGCCAACGTATGTCAAAGTCGCCGTCAAAGGAAAAGTAGGTAATGGCCGACCGATGGGCGTCTTAATGACATGAGGGCAAGAAGAGATCAAGTGGCGTCCGTTGCATCATCGTTGCCATGTTGATGTAAAGTGACACAAGTATCTTCACTGTCGTCGTGGAGATGTAAAGAAGTTACTCCTGCAGCGTGACTGTTGTCACGGCGACGGTCACCATGGTCGTCATGGTGAGGATGTTCCCGCTGGTGCGCACATGCTGGACGGCCAGTGAAAAGCGTGATGCCGCAGATTAGGTTTTGGCGCCTGTGAGTCAGCAAAAGTTCATTTTTGCACCGTCAGCAGACTGGACCACATTGGCGAAGGGGTCCCAGGGGGGAGGTCAAGCGCGCGACATGCTGCCGTTTGGGCCGCCTCGGCCCCTCCTGGCGACCTTCCGGCCCGACAGATCAATTGCGCTCGCCTCATTCGTCGCCATGTTTTCACGCCGACCGGCAAATTGAAGTCCACACACTGCGTGGGGGGCCATGTTTTATGGCGGGGGTCAACCGGGTGGCTTTTCTGCAAGGTGATGAACTCAACGCGGTTCCCTTGAACCTCACGTCCTGTACGTCCCGTTGGCTTGTGGAATGCACGTCATAAAAAAATGTCCAGTCATGATTAACCTGCTTGTTATTAACGCTAAAATGATAAATGCGCAGATATTTCAGCTGGTTCTGCCGGCTGAGGTCAAGCCCGACAGCTCGACAGCGCAGAGGTCGCAGACCACGGGACACCTGCTGCTCCTCATGCCCAGGGTACGTACACAGGCTCATGTACACGTTCATAGCGTGCGTTGGATTGACTCCTAATTGAAGCGTCCGGCCGCTAATTGTTGTGCATGTGACACAATTACAACCTCGTCATCGTGACTTCTTCTTACTTTGAAGGCTCGAGGTGAAATCAAGGCGACAAAAGCCGCCACGCGTCCGTCCAAAGGCGACCGCCGGCGCCACTGCAGCTCGTCTGACAGCAAGAAAAGGTAAAGCCATTGTGACGCAGCGTTTAGGCTAAGCGCAGAACATGATGAAAAGGGGACAAGACGGGGAATGGATCGCTCTCTGTCGCCAAGGTGACACAAAACAAAAAGGTCAGAGCGGTTGCACAACTGAA